>NW_017306432.1:951424-986262 GCF_000935625.1 Nanorana parkeri
CGAGTGTGGCTCGGGGTTACCGCTTTGTTAACCCCGAGCCACACTCGGGAATACCAATGGATACGCAAAGAAAAACGCCCCAAAGAAGCTCCTGTACTTGTTTGGGCGTAGGGCGTTTTTCAGCGGGTTTCCACAGGCTGAAATACGCCCAGGTGGAAACCATGCCCATAGGGATTCATGGGATTTCACTTGCTGAGCATTTTTCAGCGCTTCGATCAGCGCTGAAAGACGCCCAGGTGTGAACCCAGCCTTAAGGACTTATAACACCTGTACTGGCCTCACTGCAGCTCATATGGTGAAAGTATACCAAAGGACAAGATTTAAATAAATGGTGTCTCAAGGCACAACTTGGTGGACTCTCTTTGGATTGATTTCCCACACAGGGATTTATTTCAGATCAGGCCCATCTGAAGAAAGCAGATGTTTACTGTGGATTGACAACATCAAGTGAACTGGTACAGGGGTCCTTACTAAATCACTTCTGTGTTGGGAGAGCAGTGTCCTAATCAGCGACTGCACCAGGGACCGAGACTAGTGACAGGATAGAACAAGAGATAGAAGTGGGGCCAGCCTCCTTCCAACCGGCCGCCCGGCAGTGAGGCAGAGCAGCCTGCAGGCACACGGTGAGAGAGCACTGGGGCCTCAGCTGGGAGGACCCAGCAAGCAGCTTCCCGATTACACAGCCCGCCGCCTCTCCCAGCTACATGGTGTTCCCACCGCGAGGAGGAAGAGATGAGGTGACTGCTTTCACCTTTTGTATGTGCCTAAGTTCTGTGACATGTTTGTAGTCCTCTATAACTGATGGGATTATTCTGCATTTCTGGGAGTTGTATTTCTCTATAGCCATTACCATTCTGCATTTCTGTATAAAGTATTGCTGGGAGTTGTAGTCCTCTATAGCTGTTACCATTCTGCATTTCTATATAAAGTATTGCTGGAAGTTGTAGTCCTCTATAGCCATTACCATTCTGCAGTTCTGTATAGAGTATTGCTGGGAGTTGTAGTTCTCTAAAGCCGTTACCATTCTGCATTTCTGTATAAAGTATTGCTGGGAGTTGTAGTTCTCTATAGCCGTTGCCATTCGGCATTGCTGTATAAAGTATTGCTGGGAGTTGTAGTCCTCTATAGCTGTTGTCATTCTGCATTGTTGTGTAAAGTAATTCTGGGAGTTGTAGTCCTCTATAGTTGAAGCCAATCTGCATTGCCCTATAAAATACTGCTGGGAGTTGTAGTCCTCTGTAGCCATAGCCATTCTGCATTGCCGTATAAAGTATTGCTGTGAGTTATAGTCCTCTATAGTAGCGGCCCAGAAAATATTTCCATGAACCATGAAAGGTTGTGGGGGGATGTGAGGGGAAGCAGTGGGGGATAGTTTTGGGATATTTCAAGTGCATTTATCGTGCACTTCTTTATTTATTTTATTATTACATTGTAATATACAGTACAATTAAATTATTATACAACTCACTATAATGCAGAATCAGTGGGAGCCCTGAGCTTGTTTTCCTGCTCTCAGGTGGCCAGTGCGGGCTCTCAGGTTGCCAGTGGGGCTCTCAGGTGGCCAGTGGGGGCTCTCAGGTGGCCAGTGGGGGCTCTCAGGTGGCCTGAGAGCATCAGGTGGCCATTGCGGGCTCTCAGGTGGTCAGTGGGGCTCTCAAGTGGCTAATTCTGGCTTTTAGGTGGCCAGTGCAGGCCTTCAGGTGGTCAGTGGGGCTCTCAAGTGGCTAGTTTGGGCTCTCGGGTGGCCAGTGTATGCTTTCAGGTGGTCAGTGGGGCTCTCTGGTGGGCAGTGCGGGCATTGTAAGAGCCAGGGAGCCCAAATACAAATCTTACATCAGGGCCCATTGTTCCTTAGGTCCACCACTGGTCTAAATAAAGGTTTTTTTCATGATACAGATGTCATCTGGTAATCAGTTCAAAAGACCCCTGTGGTAATTCAATTGAAAATGGGCTGATCCATTAGCAATCAAAGGATAGTCGGTAATCACATTTAGCTCTACTTATTTCCCTACTTATGGAAGTGGCTTCCTTAGTTTGAATTAGTCCCAGAAACTCATTACTTACCTAGGAGGAAGTCACATGGATGAGTTATGAAACATCTTCAGCATTAAAGAACAAGCTAAGTTAAATGTGATACATTACAACTAGTTATAGTTATAAAGGGGCCTATCTAATCTGCTTTTAATTGAACGTAAAAAGCACCCTAAATTGCATGCATTTAATATATATTGAAGCTTAACATCATCTCAAGGTGGCTCTGTCAGCCATTGTGTGTATACAGCTTGAAAGAGAAAAAAGAATTATTGGGGTCAAAAGGAGAGAAATGGATTAAAAACATTTAATTGAAGTAAAGCTTTAATATCGGCTGGCATAGGTAGCCAGATACAGACTGATGGCCTTTGACACAGACTCACCCAGGTCCAGATCCAAATATAACTTAGTAATGACTGAGAATATCATCCTCTGCCACAAAACAGCTCGTACAAAATACAAAAATTGAATAAATTAACAGTTCAGGCAACCACTAGTCACTTCAAGGGCCCCCATTAACATCAGGAGCCCTCTTTAGATCAGAAACCCTCTTCACATTAGGAGCCCCCCTTTTCATTTTGGAAGCCCCCCTTCACATCAGACACCCATCTTTCATATCAGAGTTCCCTCCACCTTTTTACATCAATATTCACCCTTCATATCAGAAGCCCGCCTGCACAATGGAAAGGCATAATGCTGCATTAAAATTTCGAGGCACCCCTAAGGTAGCCAAAAGGCACCCCATAGTGCCATGGCACCCTGGTTGAGAAGTGCTGGTCTAAGCTGTTACTTTGTGCTTCTCATGTATCATTTAGCAGGTACTAGATGGCAAATTGCTGGGTACAAAGTAACAGGTTTGATTTAATACCTCCATCCCCAGCAGGATTTACTTACCATTCCTTTACTCCCCTGCCACTCCGTGGATATTCATGTGATTCATTCCATGTGACCACACTTGGCCAATCAGTCCTATCAAATAGGGAGTCAAGAGCCCTGTGTATGATGTGATTCCTGCAACTCATAACCTATACAGAACTTTTCTTTCACCTCCTGCAGCTGAGTGGGACAGCGTGGCAGTGAAAGGAACATATAATCTGCTGGGGAGGTCTGCATTAAAGTAAACCTGCTGCTTTTTGCCTTCGTGGCAAATCACAATCCCACTAAATCAGTAGAGTCATCATTACTTGGAACATTTATGTTATTTTTCTTCTTTTTTTAATTCTCTCATTCAACAATGCACCCTTTCCATTTATAAAAATAACTATACTGCATTTTATAACAATAAACAGAAGAAGAAATAGAAGAAGGGTATTTTATGTACATTGTGACAGGAAAACATATTGTTTTAAGTTGTTTTTTTATCCCCAGTATTTACCTACAAAACTATAGCACCGACACACATAAAGCCCAATCAGTGCATTTTAATTATTGTAAGCTGTAGGCAATAAATCTATGGAAACTTTCTACACATGTTAAAGACTGCCTTAGTTCAAAAGTCTTCCTAAATAATATACATTTAAATGCAACTAGCTATTATTACTCGGCTGTTTCAGATAATAAGTACTATTCACAGTAAGCTTCCCCCTAATGTGACAGCTATTCAATCAGATGCTACATCTTAATATCAACACAGGCTGTGTCCTCAGTGATCACTGCTTAAAATGTACTTTTAACTAGCAATACCGAGCCTAATGTGGTCAATGAGGCGCAAGGACATGGAAAGCGACAAATGAACAAAATAAAGAAGTGTAAAGAAAGTCCTTGTGAGGGCGCAGGAAAGGGAACTAAGAAGCAATGATTATTTCTTTCGAAGTAGCCTTTGTTTCAACTTGAAGTAATTTCAAATAATAGCCCTTCAAGGCAAGGCTTCAACAGTCAACCCAAGATTGATCTCCACATTCACTGGGAAAATCTGGAGCGTTCCTGAGTGGAATACAGAGTTCCCACTCTTAAACTTGCTGGGAGAGGCTGTAAAACAGCAAGAGAGAGATCTCTTGTGTCTATCATTCTTTGAGCTCTTTAATTAATTCATTCTGATTAACCAGGGCCTCAAGTGTTTTCAAATGTTAGGGAGAGGTCGATAAATGCAAACAATGCATCAAAGCAAATCCTCATTTATTTGTTTTCACAGCCTGGTTCTGCAAATAAGAAACATGGTCGTACGCATAGGGAAGACATCATTTCACTTCCAGTCCTCAAAGATACTTGGGAAAAAACATTTACATTTAAAGTTGAACTTCAGGCAAACAATTAAATACACAGATTAAATACATATATTTTAGATGCTAAAAGATTTCTATTTCTATCCATCCAGTCCTGGAATTTACGCAGCTCTGTCACACAGAACAGCCCTGTCTGGCAGTCGGGCAGAAGACCTGATTTTTCTTGGTTGCATGTAATTAACATTTACAGGTGTTCTTTCCAAGGGCTGTCCCGATAATGAGACAGCCTAAAACAGTCGCCTCAGGCGGCATCTCATTGGGGGGGCAGCAGGTGTGTATGGGGGGTGGCAGCAAAGGGGCGGCCACAGCGTCCCAGGTTGCTAAGAGCTCTTAGCAACCTGTGACATGCTGTCCAGCTTCCTGCCCAGCTCACTGACACTATCAGTTGCCAGGGAGCTGAGCAGGATGCTCTGGCTGGTGTTCTGCTGAGCTCCTGGCAACCAGTGACACTGACAGCACGACTCTGGCACAGCCGCCGTCCCACTACATCTGCCCCCGCTTTGAGCAAAGCCCCAACTCCCCCCAGAAGCATTATAACACCCGCTCTATGTGCTCAGGGGGCATATAAGGTAGGGATGACCCTGTTGTCCCTTCCCTAGTCTGTGATTGGACAATGAAAACAAAGACGCAACAAACCGAAGAGCTCATCTATTTGATCTCTCCTCCTATCAACAGATTTTTTTTTAGCACTGCAGCACAACTTATTGGCTTTTGTGCTGCTTCTTCCTCTCTGGGTGTGAACTTTGCTGTACAGGGACTGAAAAAGGCGGATACCAGTGACATTTAGGTACCTACACTAACTGCATTATGTATTAATGAAGTTAGAGCTCCATTAATACAGTATTTGTCTTTTATATGTGCTAAAGTTCAACTATAATTAGTCCAACTAGTTCAACAAGTACGAAAACTTCCATTTAGTCTATTATATATCTTATTTATATTATCACTTATACCTGGAAAACTGCTCCAAAATGCGATACAAACTAAGCAATGACTTTGAATACAGTCTTCTGCCACCGAAGAGTCTGGTTCCTCCAGAAACAGGCAATAACTGTAAGGCACCTGGTTGCAAGGACAGGGAAAAGGATCACAGCTGCGGACTCGGTACAAGGAATGGAAGTTGGGTATGGCAATCAGGCTTGAACCCCAGGCGTCTCTCTCAATCTCAACGGAGAGTGAGGGGTTCTTGCATCATTTGCCACAATTGTATAAGGAAGGTATAGACTTTGTATTGGTATTTAACTCCTAACTAACAGATCAGTGGACACAAAGTTAGGTACAATGCGTGGTTAACAGTCTTAATCCAGGTGGTGATATAGGCACAAGTGATATCAACATTTTAAACAAGCCAGCAATTCTTTCCTGCAAACAGTATTGGATCCTTTGATAGGGGGTATGGCATATGAGACAGTTCTGACATGCAAAGTACCAATTCCCCCTCTAGTTCCAATACTTGCGGTTTCAGGTGCAGATAGTTGTGAGGTAGTTTGAGGTCCAGAGATTCTCTGTAGCAGGTGCAGGGCATCCAGCACAATAGTGAACGCTTCCATAGCGTTCACAGGGTCCTTTTGTAGTCCGCGAACGCGGAAGTGAAACGTCCGTGACGTCACTT
This sequence comes from Nanorana parkeri, assembly GCF_000935625.1. Taxonomy (NCBI): domain Eukaryota; kingdom Metazoa; phylum Chordata; class Amphibia; order Anura; family Dicroglossidae; genus Nanorana; species Nanorana parkeri. Next base: position 957,290 of record NW_017306432.1, read on the forward strand.
CCGCGTTCCACGCTGGAGAGCATGGAAGCTCCCCCTCTGGGCGGAAGGCGGCCTGCGTGACGCGGCCGATGCGTTCCACGCTGGAACGCATCCGGCTCGCGGGAGGTACGGTCGTTACAATAACATGCCAATCCTCCCAATACGTTCACGAACCCGCAGCTCCCTGCTGCACTGGCCTCCACACTGACTCCGGGGTGGAGCTCTCCTGACTCACAAGTGGGGCCCTGAACACATCCCAGCACACTCTTCATGAGGGATGTGCACAGGTGCTTCCCCGAAAATAAGATACTGTCTTATATTTTTTTGGCCCAAAAAAACACACTAGGTCTTATTTTCAGGGGATGTCTTATTTTTTTTTTTTTGTGCAACAAAATGGTCAGCATCGGTAATGCTGATCCCTTTCTTTCACTTTCACAGGCGGAGTGCATCTGGTATCACTCCGCCTGTCACATTAACCCGCGCTACAGAGGAAATATTGGCTAATGCGGCTCTGCCGAAGCCTTGCTTTCTACAGCGCCGGCTTCCTTTGCCATCAGGGACAGCGGTACCAGCGGTGCAGCAGTGGGGACATCAGACACTGGACAGCGCGGTAAAGTGCGGTACCATTTACTGGTACACATTACAGTACAGTACCATTACATTAAGCAGTGCCTTCAGGGGGACAGCAGTTGGTGAAGTATGGTACTGGAGTGCTCCCTGTCACTGCGCTGGCCGGAGGGAGTCACCTGTCATTCCCCTAATACAGTATGTCCCTGCAGGTTGATACCATCTCTCCTGCTCTTCAAGTTCCCACTCACATGCTACCACCAAACTAGGTCTTATTTTCGGGGTAGGTCTTATATTACAGGAATCTTGAAAAATAGTGCTAGGTCTTACTTTCGGGGTAGGTCTTATTTTCGGGGAAACACGGTGTATTTATATATAGAACAATTCTACATCTTTACGACTGCAAATTAAAAGGTTTAGTAAATTTCTGGGTTTTCTTGTGTTGTGGTGTGTTGGCAGCGTATTCAAAATTTTATAAGGTGGAACTTAGAGTTGTTGCCTTAATGTGTAAACTTACACAGCATCCATACTTACCTGCCTCCCTCATCACTCCATCATCCGTCCGGGCTTCTTTAAGAGTCACTTTATCCCTGCATAAAAGGCATGCAGAGAATGTACACTCAATCAATAAACATTTAACTGTCAGACTGTCAACATAATGGTGTGTGCACTAACACACCACAATGCACTGCAGAGGTGTGAAGGGTGCCTTAAAGCTCAAATCCAGAAAACAAACAAAAAAATATATATATTTTATGTTTAATAATTATTTTATGAGTACTGTGTTAATGTTTTAAATTGTTGGAAAAAAAACCCATTAATAAAGATTATCTGATCTAAAAAAAAAAAAGTTCAAATCCAGCTTTGGCAAACATGTAAAAAGTCTGAATCATCTTTTTAAAAATAAAAAAGCAGTTCTGGCTGCAATACCTATTCTATTTCCCAAGCTGTCCCCCATTGATTTATCCCCTCACCAATCTAACACCTCTCCTCTTCCAGCTTACAGTGAGCCCGCCCCTGCCCCAGATTCACAGGAGAATGCTGTAGAGAGTGTAGCTATGTTATTAGGTCTCATTATCTCCTTGCATTTCACTTTTATGTTTTAGTGGTTGGTCTTTACTAACTATTTGTTATACCTGTGAAATACAAACGGAATCACAGGATTTCCTTGAAAGATGTTACTAATTAGGAAACTCATCCAGGCCTTTTAGAATCGCAACAATCGAGGAATACCATGCTTGAACAGATTTTATCTTAATAAGAGACAGATGGAAGATGTGACTAAGTAAAGTTTTTTTCCCCCCACAATACACCAGTAAATTTAGAATTGCTTTACTATTGTCATAATTTAAGCCAAGCAATTTATGTACAGTATGTCACTGAAGACAATTCACAGTATTGCAGGTGAATTGTTATATTTGTATGAATTGTAAAATCTCTATACATGAAGACAACACAGGATACACACAGGATACACACATGCATTTGATCATGAAATATGGCAGCAGTTTTTACAGTTATTGCCACCAACATGTATAAGAATGACAATGGAACCTGAGACAAACCTACATATATTGCAATAATTCCGGAAGCAACTGGCACCATCTCATACCTTTGAACCATCACAAACATAATATGGTTAATCCCGGAGAATGCCCAGATTAGATCCTGTCCTGTACCCAAAAGATATAGGAATCACCAATGGGCCACACCAAGATAGGAGATGGACCTGAAAGTTAAAGTCATAGGTGAGGCCTAACTTACAAAGAATACCCATGGCAATGGCCTTACAAGCAAAAACCAGGTACCCTGATATTGATTGTAGATGTTTGAGTTTAAGTTTCTTAGAGATGATCCCAAGTTTAAACAGGATAGTTTATCTTTAGGTAGTTTGAAAACCATTTGATGGGTGTCTATCTCTATACCTATACCTGTACAGGCAGGAGACAAAAGGTTGATTCTATATCAGTTTTTGCCAGAAGGCATTTTTGCCTGCTTCTCAAATTAAATTCAAGGCCTTGTCGAAGAATGCATATTGCACAGTGGATTCCTCCATGTTAATTCCATCATTGACAGATGGACCATCAGGATATGAAAGGTGGTTCATTATTCTGAATTTAACTGACTCCTTTTTAGGTATGAGTCAGAAAGGTGAAACCCTCAAAGTATGGTATGGGGAAAGAAAAAGGTCCTGCTATGTGGCACATTCCGAATTTTTAAGAATGCCAAATGTTCTTTTTGTTGCATAGATTTGAGTTAATCCTCCATAGTAAAGTCATTAGATGGAGTAAAGGGAATCAAAATCATCCCATATTATGCTGGCTTTTCTTTTGAAGGGGTACTTGCCTAACCACGGGAGCATATTTTCTTTTTTCACTGGGGCCCGCCTGTCTAGGAAGCCGAACCTTCTGTTTTGCTTTAGAATTGGGCTTTTTTGCCTTTTTAAATCATCAGAGTGCTGTGTGAGCTCCACCGCAGTGGGAGCGCTTGTGCCTTAAACGGCAAGCGGTATACCATTTGCAGTGGTTCTTGTTAAGTAGACAGCAAATGCCTTCTTTTTACATTGCCGAGACTTCAGTAGGGGTGCCAACACCAAATTGAAAGGGCGATGGTCTGTGTGGACACATTAATAACTATAGACTACCATCCTGGCAATCAAACTTTAATGTTTTTAGGCTGCCAATGTTTGGTTAACAGGATTGGAAGTGCAGCAGAAGCTTGTGTGGAGATCCTATATTCTTGTTGGGTGGGTCCTGCCATTTAGAACTTTACTCCACAACTTACATAAGCAGTAGCCCTAGTGGCTAAAATGGCTGCAAAGGATAAAAATCTGTGCCATTAAATGTTTGACTAAAATTTCAAGTAAAATAAAAACACCAAGGATAATGAGTTTATACTGTGTTTTCATTGTTTGTTTAGTGCACTTTTAAAAAAAAATTAAAATGTATCTCCTCCATGCTCAATTTATATATTGGTTGCTTAAAATAATGTTCCATTTGTCTTTGTATCTTAACTGGAAGTAGAACATATTACATTCTCACGTGGGTGTGTTGGCCCCAGTGCAGAAACTGTAGGGAATTAATTTTATTGCCAGCAAACCTTTTGTATATACTTCAAAGAGTAACATTCACATGAACCAAACAAATCGGATCATAAACAACTTTTTATTCCCAATTAAAAATGACTGCTTTATGTCAGTAGAGCAGTTCCTCTTGCTATAAATTACGTAATACCTGATGACAGTGCACAATATCAGTAACTAAGCTTGCTATGTAATATTCATTGAATCATATAAATAACTTGACAGTTTTTTAATTTCTGATTCTGTATAACAGAGAAATGCATTACTTTTTTTTTCGCACTGCAACACAATACACAATACAGCAGTACTGCAAGTTGCATTGGGCTGTGAAACCTGCTGGGAGGTGTGTTGGGGTGCCTTTCAAATAAATGGCAACACGATGCACTAGTGCACCTTGCATGCAGTGAAGTGCGCTGTGCAATAGTTTGCACTAAGTGCATGGGTACTGTTTGTTTAGTGCAATGCTATTGTGTCAACAAGCCTTTAACCACCTCATGTCCATGGCCGTTCCTGAACGGCTGGACAGGAGTCTTGTAGGAGTGGGAGGGCATCTTAAGACGTCCTGCCCTCACCCGCTCATTTGCGGCGCTCAGCGCACACACAACTAGGGAAACTGTCAGCATGTAAACGGCCAACGATAGCTGTTTACATTCAAGTGACCGGGCATCTCTAGAGACGCCCAATCGCTTGCAGGAGCTGTGGGTGTGCGCCCCCCGGTACCTCGTCGCCACCGCCTCCTCGCCGCCGCTGCCGTTCCCAAGATCCGCTGTGCCCAGTACGGCTGGTGACACTCTCAGTGGAGATCAAAGGGAGATCAGTACACAATCTCCCTTTGATCTCTTCTCCTGTCCACGAATGCAGAAATTGATGTATATTACATCACTTCCTGCATTCAGAGTCACTCTCACTGAAAAATGGCCTGGCCAGGAAGGGGGTGAAACACCCTGGTCTTCAAGTAGTTAAAATGTATTGGTATCACTGGATATATTAAAAGAGCTAATGTGTTTTAAAAGTACAGTTATCTTTTAAAAACCATATACGAAAGCAGCCTTTTTATTTGTTTTATTGAAAATGCAACTTTTTTTATACTTTATAAATATGAATAAACTAATAAATTATGCTAATGTAAGGTCTAGTAAAATATATAATAATAATATTTAGTTTACTAACAGTAGCATATACACCTATGAAAATAGTTGCACACATATTTGAAAGAATCTAAGAACATATAGAAATTGTTATTGTATTATCCAACTAAAATAATTGGATGGCCTTTTTTCGATCTCTGAATCCACACGCTAAATACTGAAGATGTGAGTTAATCGTATCCCACAAACAATAAAATCAAAAGATTGTTTCTTTCATTTTATATTCCTAACCTAAGGTTCTCAAAAATGTGCTGCGGTAATGCATGAATGCCACTCCAATGCATTAGAGCAATGCACCTGCCCTGAAGTGCACCTCAACACACAGCAATGCACTACCATGTGTTGCATTCCTGAATAGGGTTTTAAAAACATGGGGGTGTGTTGGCATGCCATTAAAACTCAATAAGTAGAATGTAACACATATTAACATGCAAACGTTACCACATCGCAAAGGTTTCATCATAAACATCATCATTGACAAGGGGGAACTATGGGCAATGGCATTACATTGGAGGCAAAAAAGGGTAGCTATTTCCACTGCACAACAATCATCTGCATTTTCACGCAGTCTTTTTTTTCCGCTTCTGATATCCTGGGAAACATTGGTATACATATCTTCAGGAATTAGATACAGAAAAGAGGGTTTGATTTTTATTTCTGTATGCAACCTACTCTGGTATAGGTGTATCTCCGTTTTTGAAATTTTTTTTCAGACTCTCAGTTTTTGCATTTTGTGCAGAATGTATATTCTAAGGCCCTAGGTCCAGGATCTACTAACTGATTGTAAGTGTGTTGACATATTTATAACAGTATCTAACCTTGTTATTTTTCTTATATAGGTGGTCTATGTTACTGCAACTTTCCCCTATGTTATGCTGCTAGTTCTCCTGGTCCGTGGGGTCACTTTACCTGGAGCATCCGAAGGAATAAAATTTTACTTGTATCCTGATTTGTCTCGGCTCTCAGATCCACAGGTGAGAGACTAACTGCCCTTTATATTGCTCTTATTGAAAAGACTGTCTGATATGATGTATTAGTGAATAGGCAGTTCAGTCCAAAGTATAATGAATGTTTTTCAATAGTAATGAGGTTCTGGTTTGCCGCTACCATGGGCTTGAGGCGAATCCTGTGGGATTAAGATTCTCTGTCCTAGTAAATTTATGTGCAAGTTCACCTTGAAGAATTTTTTTAAACCATAATACACTGCATGGCCTTTGAACTATAGCCAGCAGGCTTTGGGCAACCAATCTCTTTGCTGCCTTTTTTGTTCTTATTATTTTTTTTGTCTTTCATTTTATTTTGTGGTTGATTTGAGGTCATCGGTCACTTTTAGCTCCTGTCCCATCATTATAAAACATTATTTTTGCTACAAGGCTTCCCGTAAAAAATAAATAGACTTTTTTGATTCATAGGGTGGTCACAGGTCGGCTCAATAGATCGGGAAGTGAGCGAACACATACCGTCGCTCACTCACTTCTCGATCCTGTCCCTGCAGAGAGCCGTGACTGTCACTCCCTGCTCCCTGCAGGGATTCCCCCCCTCCCCTGTCACATCCTCCAGCGGTGACTGGTGGAACGGACGGGGGAGGGGGCGGGTACAGCTGGCTCTGCCTCTAGGTAGGCAGAGCCATCTGTCACTCACGCAGCTGGGTGGATCTCAACTGTAATGCAAAGTAATGATTTTTTTTTAAAGGGGGCACATTTTAATAATATGCATTGGAAGGTATTAATGCATTTTGCTATATTGCTTTATTCCAGCCTTGTGTGTCTCCCTGACTTAATAGAGCTTTAATGACTCACAAATCTTGTGGCAATGGTGTTGCCTACCAGATAAAGAGTCCAAAAATGACAATAACAAATTGCCATTGTTTGTCTGTTGCCCCATTTTGAATTCATTTTGTTTTAATGATATATTATTGAGGAACAGACATATACATAATGAATCAGTTGACATTTTGCTGTGTTTCTATTGAGCTGAACAATGTAATATGAAGTGCGGGATCTCGCAGTCATCCATCACTGTGACAACTTTGCTGTAACTAAGACAGCTTCCATTTAACTGTAGATGTGATTTATATCCTACTTATAGTGGATAATACATTGTAATTTAAATGTAGTAAGTGGTGGAATATTGGTTCTTTCAGCACAGTGACTTAGTAGTTAGCACTTCTGTCTTTCAGCACTGGGGTCCCCCGTTTAAATGTTGCATGTGCTTGCATGGGTTTCCTCCGAATATTTTAGTTTCCTCCCATACTCCATAGACATGCTGGTAGATTAATTGGCTCCTGTCTTAACTGGATGTAGTATGTGTGTGTGTGTGTGTGTGTGTGTGTGTGTGTGTGTGTGTGTGTGTGTGTGTGTGTGTGAAATAGGGGCCATAGATTGTAATCACTTTGGGGGCAGAGACTGATGTGAATGTGCAGTATAAAAAGGGCTGCTTAAATTGTGGGTGCTATATAAATACCTGTACAAAACAAATTCTTGATTTAGAGCAGTTGACAATGGACACATGTAAAAAAATTACTATATCTTTAAATATACCTTATCTTTACCCTAAACTGAATCTTACCACTTTTCTCTCATCTAACCTGAATTCCAACATATCATAAAAAACCTGCACTATGAAAGCTGTGGCCAAAAAAGGCAAGCAGGACAAATGAATAGTCAGCAGTAATGGCTGCAGGTTCTCTGTAGCTGACCTTTTCCTCATTACTGACTTACCATGTCTTGTTATGCCCTATATCTCTGTGTACAGGCAGTCAGAGGTAGAGGAGAAGCGCTTTGTTAAATGATGGTCATTTTTAGGGTTAATAGGCAAACTACTGAAAAAGGCAGAATAAACCATGGACTGCCATGGAAGACAGGTTCCAATGGCAACAAATTTAAAAACAAATCATACAGCGGTGTAAGAGGGTTGTACTCTTTGGGTATGTGGATCCCATAAGTTCAGTGCTGGAGCTTCTGGTTAACACGTGAAGCACCATAGGAGTAACTTCATAAGAATGTTAATGCATTTTTCCACCTATAGGTGAATAACTAGCTGCTGTTAGCCAAACGTCTTTTCTTCTGTTGAAGATAGTTATTTGCATACATGTCCAGATGAATCTTTCCAAAGTTTAGATTAACAGCACAAATGCATGAGTTAATATATGTTGTGTTGACATGCATTTTAGATATATTACATATTGGAAGACTCTGAGTTGACGTGACTGGCATAACATAGGTCAGTGCATAGCATTGCATACAAATTATATGTCAATGTGTTTATTGTAAACAAGCTGTATGGTCTGGTTAATGCACTGAGGTATGTGTTGCTCTGTGTAGAACTAATCTAGCCCCTCACTTTTGAATGTGTTCAGAATGCTTTTTACTCTATTTGCATGGGCTTCCCCCCTATGTCTCAAGTAGTTTGTGATTCTTACTGGCAATAAAAACAATTCAAAAAGCTTTACACAAGAATAAGGATCTTTATTTTAGATATTTGCCTGTACTTTTCAAATCTAATTGGACTCAGCTGAAAATAACTGTTTTGAAAATAAGTGTAGACCCACATTCCCCCTGGAGGCTGTTAAGGACCCCAATATAGCTTTGTAGACTACCATCTCAAACCTCAGGGCAGAAGTTTAACAGAGTTTATTAAGCTCCATAAACTCAGGAAGAGAGGGGTTAGGGCAGCGGTGTGTTTAACTTTGCTGCTGCCCTAGGCAAGGCAGCAACGCCGCCCCCCCCCCGGACTAACCGGCCGATTCGTGGAGTGCAAGCCAACGCCCCTGGGTTAGGGCATGGGTTACACAGAAAAGTGACAGAATGCAGATTGCAGATTCCACTTACAATCAATAGAGAGGAAAAGGCCTTTAAGCCAGAACAGACACAGAGTACTCTTAAGGCTACATAGTAGTTATAATATTCTAGCATGCGGACCCCCTGGATGAGCCACCAGAGCTTCCTGCAGTGTTTTCCCAGCAGCAAAATCTGTGCAGAAATAATTGGGACTTTAAGTGTACACATATGCATATCAAAATTGCATATTTATAAAGCACATATTGAACAAACATATAAAATCAACTCAAGAGGGTTTTTTCATTACAAGGTTGGTACACATCTAATTTGAAATGCCCCCTTTACATAAATACCACCATCAAAGGTTTATAATCATACATAGACAGCATAACAAAAGTATTTTTTGCTGTAATGTCCATTGGTGGATGGCTGTCTATGTGTTTTATGTACAACAGTCACTATCTGTACGAAAATACGAGCCACTAGCGCCAAAGACGACCCCTCCACTGGGAATGTATGCACACTGGAATTTTACAGGTGGCTGCCCCACATCAGTCAGGAAGACTGGAGTATCTGGCAAAACATAAAAACAAACAGGGGACACTTTCCCTAGTGTAGATGGTTTTTATTGAGCAAATGCAAAAGAAAGAATAATAGTCACAAAAGAGCAAATTACAGTATGCCTTCAAAGTCAGGAGACAGTTCTCAGTCTTAACCAAACAAGACACAGCATGTGAAGTCTGCAGACGGATGACAGATCTATTAGCTGCACACTTTGCCTGGGTTAATGCATTTCTGGGGCACACCCCCTTCTTCAGAACCTCTGAAGAAGGTGACGTGCCCCAGAAACACATTGAGTTGGTTAAGACTGAGAACTATCTTCTCACTTTGAAGGTGTATTGTCTTTTGCTCTTTGGTGAGTATTATTCTTTCTTTTGCATTTTCTCAATAAAAACCATCTACACTAGAGAAGGCGCGGCCTGTTTGTTTTAATGTTTTGCCAGTCACAGGGCTTGGAGAACAAATTGCCTGGGAGCTAAGTGGCGTAAAAAATTTGGATTTGAACTGTTTGGGATATATTGAGTGCTTGATTTTAACTATAGAAACAATATAATTACAGTATAGACTCATGCATGTGTACAATTCTTACACAACTTGTATGCATAGCCAGATATTTTATTAAAAATCACACCTCTAAGTCTATATATTAAACTCCGGAGACCAAAGAGAGAAACACACATTGGATAACACATGAAGGGCATCATCCTACAAGACCAATGTAAATATCTGTAAATATCATAATAAAAGTTCATTAATCTGATTATTCATTTTGTAATGATTAAGGAAAAAAACATAATTTACCTTCCTACATATCTAAAAAAGTGAAGAGCCTATTCCCACTGTTGTCCTTAACATATCATCTTCTTTTTATAGGGAGGGGGGTTATCATATGTATATGCATTTCTGCAATTCAAGCAAAACAAAAGATCATTATATATGGATTTCCCTTGTCTTTGTTGTATAAAATAATGCCCTTTTCTTTAGCATGATCAAATGAGGAATTCAAACTGACACACATATCTGCATAAAAACAATTCCTGGTTTAATGGTTTAAATACAACATATGCTTACCGTAATTAATCATAATTCTGACTGCGCATGCACCTAGACTTATCTACAACACAACCTTCAATAGAGGTCAGTTAGTTCTTAGGTGAAGCTTGTACAAGTTTACAGTTTAACATGCTAATTGCAAAGGTTATATAAGGTTGCTTCTGTTAGAAGAAAAGATAAAATGGCTGAATATCAAAAACCTATTCAGCCTATTTTTAACCCCATACCTGAGCAGTGTTTTAAATAGACATGCATGGAGGTACATAGCTGTATCTCAACACAATGCTGAATTTAAAAAAATGCCTGTAATCACTGGTTTCCAATTATCTTCATAGAACCTGAAATTAATGAGTGATGTTTTGTTACCACAGCCCAGCCTGTTCTTACATATACCTAGCACACATTTGGGCACAAACTTATACTCTAAAATCAGCAAAGACCAAACATATTCCATTATAAAGTCTCTGTTAGTTCTGGATGGCAATGAGATAGACCACTTATTTAACTAACCAGTGTTTCCAGTACACTACACGCCACACACCTTTGAGAAAGCTCAGACCGGAGTGAAACATGTTAGGAATGCAGTGGCTATTGGGCTGTGCAACGTTTTTTTGAAATGCCAGTTGGACTGTCTATACACTTTTCTAGATGACATCTACAGTATGTGAATCGGGATACTATTTTCCCCTACACACTGGATTTTGTGTATAAGCCTTTTGACCCATGGAACTTTGGGAGCTGCATATGAATATGGTGAGATTGTTCCATTCATATTTGTTTAGCTCACATTGAATATGGGCATATTGGGCAACGTGCAGGATGTTTGTATAACCAGCTATATATACTGTTTACGGCTGTACACAGAGGTACAACATTGGATGTTGTGGACCCATTGATATATATAAAGATCGTTATACAATCTCATGTGGGCACTTTTGGAGCTCCCCCTTGATAGACTACCTTTTGAGATTGGGATATACTCACATGTGCTGCAATTCTCTGATGGATTTATATACCTGATATCTGGCATTGTCATTCATCTACGAAATACTACATTATATCAATATCTAACTATGTTTTTTGATATTTGATTTGTTGCCCTTTTCTTTCTTGTCCCTTTTCTATGGGATTTTTATGGTTTTTAAAGTGTGTTTTGATATCTATGTGGTTTGTGGAATTTATTAATTTGTTTAAAAAATAAATTGTTACTTTTCTATATATTTTGTGTTGAGATAAGAGGGTAGCTTTACCACTATTCTAAGAGGCATATATCTATCCTCATTATTCATGTATATAGTGGAAGCTACTTTATAAATAATTGGTGATTATATTTCATCATGATATAGGGAATTATATTGTACAACTTGTTTGAATAGGGCATTGATGGGCACTGTGCCCCTCCTCTCTTAATTTTTCAACTTATTTAACTAACCAGCCTTCCCAGTACACTCCATCATCTTTTCACTATAAATGTATACACATGTGACGGCAATGAAGAAATTACACTTTGCTACAATGTAAAGTAGTGAGTGTACAGCTTATATATCAGTGTATGCAAGGTCTTTAACATCCACCAGCTATGTGATGTCGTCATGGAGGAGTGGAAGAGGACTCCAGTGGCAACCTGTGGAGCTCTGGTGAACTACATGCCCAAGAGGGTTAAGACAGTGCTGGAAAATATGGTGGCCACACAAAATATTGACAGTTTGGGCCCAATTTGGACATTTTCACTTAGGGGTGTACTTACTTTTGTTGCCAGCGGTTTAGACATTAATGACTGTGTGTTGAGTTTTTTTGAGGTTACAGCAAATGTACACTGATATACAAGCTGTACACTCACTACTTTAGGCCTTTGAGCATGGACATAAATAGCACCTACACGTATATGGTGGATTCATAATGTTAAAGCAGCAATGCACTTAGATGGGCGATGGTGGAGAGATGGCTGGGCACTGAGGAACAGTGAGGAATCTGATTCACTGTGCAACCATGTGATATATAACACTGATCTGTATAGTGTAACACATGAACTCATATGTGAGTGGTTTTATATGGAATGGTTTTACCAGCGTAAAGAAAGCTATGTTACACTATGTGAAATTTTGCTGTTTTATATATCTCAGGATTGATACTTGGATCTGTACTTGGTTTGATGCTTTTTTACCTGGATAAGATTGCATAGCATTTACTATTAGAGAATTTACTGTGGCCCTGAAGCTACAAATATGACCTACTAATAACTTGGGGGTCAGTGTTTTTAGTGAGTGTAGCAGCCTTGTGTGAAGGGTCTCACAGATGGACAGCTGATCCACAGAGGAGATAATAAAATAATCTTTTCCTTTTGGTTTTCTTCACTTTACGCAGATATTCTGTTGAGACTTATTCTCATTATATTGGACTTTTTTTTATTATTATTGTCAGTGTTTTACACTTATATTTGAAAATAACTATTAATGATTGTCATAGTAATGGGATTTGCACTATTTTCAAATTAGGGGTGTGATATTTGGATTTGACACAGCAACACTTGGATTCATCAATTGTGCCCCCTTTCTAAGTTCCCAATAAAAACCACATGGACTGCACGACAAGGGTTTCAATGGCCATAGCAGCCCTTTTTTTAACCATATAACAAATTACGTTTTAATAATTATAATAAGCAGAAACAACAAACCAAAATAATAATGACCTAATGACTGTTGTTATGAGAAAGGGGAAAATTGACCCCACCAGGTGAAGCACCCTTTCACCAGATGCTCCCCCCTTTTTGTGACTGTCTCACATTTATTTGACCATAAGGACCCCCTCACCTGCCAAGCTGCCATGTCAAACACATAGAAAATGCAAAACCACCTGTAACCCAAAATAAGGGAGGGTGGGTAGGACAAATTGCATCTTCTGTCGACTTTCCAGAAAGGACTAACAGCAGCCCCTGCAGTTCCTTCCCGTGTGGCTCCTCCCAGCCACCTGACCTTCTCCTTCAATCAGGTAAGACCCTCTACTTATTCACCATCCTTAACCTGTTTCCCAGGGGACAATCCCTCCCCGCAGTCATGTAACCCCTCCACTTAATGTCTCCAGTTCTGTCTTTTCACTGGAGGTCTAAATCAATTAGCAATTTCATTTCTGCATATTTAAAATAGAGGGAAAAATAATCCCCAGGTCCACTATGTATACTAATAGACTTTCTTAAAGGTAAAAGTTTATAAAAATTGAATACATTTGTCAGCTGGGTCAATTAGATCAAAACACACAGTGGCAATGCGTAAAAAAAAAAATCACTGTTGATTTTTCCTTTTGTTTTATTTATGTTCAATTAGGTTTTACAATATAATGGATGGAATAATACAATCATTTTGTCTTTTTTTTAGCATGTGTTACCTTTAACCCTAATATTCTGATTAACTAAATCTGCAGCATATTTTTACTACGTGATGACCAGCACAGATAGATGTTCATTGTCAGACTGAAGCTAAGAAGCAGCCTTGTCACTTGTAGAGTAGTGTCCACATTTGTGCACACAACTAAAATTTAAACAGAGCTATAAAGTAATTTAACTACTCGGATATGGAGATGTAGACACAAGTTACCCCACTGATGCAATCTAAATCGTCTCATTCCAGTTTTCCAGACATGGACATTTCCAGACATGGACGTCTCAAAACTGCAAAATCAGATTGAAAAAGTTTTCAAGATTTTTACATCAAGCTTTATAAAAAAAATTATAAATATATAATAAATTTATTTAAAAAATTACTTTCCATGAAGTGTTCATAATGTTTTTTAGATCCTGTATGCGTGGATGTAAAGCACATCTCTCAAGTGCCATTATGGCTTCATTCACACAATTGCTGAAAAAGGGTGGTTGGCAGTTTGTAATACCTGTCGAGTACCCCCAACTGCTAGTACTGAAAGGGTGAGCCAAATTATTACCTGTTCTAATAAAATCCTTCTATTTTTCTATTTAACCAACACATATTAAGTCATGTGTAGGGTTTTATGGTGTCTAGACAGTTGTACATTTATGTTAAACTTAGTCAATGCTGGTCAATGTTGCATGGTGCATTCTGTTTGCCTATTACAATTCTTTTACCATTCTTTTTTGTTTAGTTAACAATTTATTATTGTTGGATAGAAAAAAAATATCCTTACTGGTGTTCTTCTCTGTTTATTATGTCTTAATGTTCATTCTGCTACACAAGTATAGTGTTTTACTCTATTTGACATAAATCAATCTGGTGTTGTTTTTTTAGTCTCTGTTAGTCACACAATTTGCCATAACTATAAATATACATAGGGAGAACACAAAGTATCCTATGTAAATGAGGAGGATACATAAGGAGTACACACAACCATTTTTGAAAAATGTAATCCAAAGGATGGGTGGCAGTGGTTATTGCATGTTAATACTCTATAGCAAATGTGCAAATAGTAGCTATGATAGTAGGTAAGAAGAATTTAGTTAGTGGCTTTTAATAGTTTTTCAGTTGTTTCTCCAGTTTCAAGTGAAAAATACTACGGCAATGGAAATCAATTGAAATTGCTGCAGTGTCGGTCAGAAGGTATTTTCAATCAACTTCCACGCTAATGTCGATCATTTGGGTGCTCATAACTGGGAAATTGTTGAAATAATGGGTTGCATATTGCTTTGTTTAGAAGCTGATTGAAAGCTTCAATTACCAACAAAATCACCTTGTATATAACTTCCATTACGGGGAATGGCAAGTATAGAAACGTACTTGATAAGTTATTTTTGGAGTGGCAGATGTATTGTGGATGTTAACTGAACAATTTGGCAGGAAAAGAGCTGTTCATTTACACTTTTTGGCTCATTCTAGCTCCAAAAGCCGTTTTTTACAGTTTTTAATTGTGAGCTTTGCATTGTACACACTTTAATACACTCTTTCCTACATTAACCATATTTTCTCAGAAGAGAATGATATAGACACTGAATAGATGTTCATGAGTGTCAGTTAGTAGTTTTCTAATGACATCCAATGACCCAGATTTAGTAAAATAGTAGAGAATGTTCACATTCAAAGGGAATTTCCACTTTGTACAGTGAGTTAGTGAATGCAGTAAACAAAACCCCACAAGCACCACCTGATATGACAAAAATTGATTTAAAAATCAACTGAGCCAAGTTAAAAATTATTGTCTGATAGACATATAACACCCCAAAAATTTGTTAAGTTTCAGACCAATTCACGTTTTTTTTTTCCTTTCTTTTTTTGGGGATTTTGGATCCGAAATTTGATAGGTTCATTACTCAGATTTTGTATCCGTCCGAATTTTCATTTTGGAATGATCCACAATGGGAAGTCACATGACCATGCCTGTAGTGCAACCCGCAACAGCCAAATAAACATCTTATTGGCCAGAGAACAGTCACAAATCCAATTTAGTTTTGTTTTGTACAAAATTCTGACGGATCCAAATTTTCGTCAAATGAACATTCCAATCTGTTGATCTGTTAATTCATAGAAATATCCTTTGGAACAAAACTAAATGTATATGTCTATTGTCTGAACAGTGAGTGCATTCTATCAGATACAGTGACTGTGTATTTAAGCAGCCATAGGCTAAACAAAAGAAAATTGAGTCTTTAATGGCCAGCTAAGGATAAGAGAGAAAATTCAACTAGCTTAGTGAATGATGTGAAGTTGTGATAAATTCAATCTTACAATCGTGCAAGTAGAAATCCTTGATTTATATATTTTTTAATTTTTGTAATTGTCTTTACACACGATTGAACATTCTTTGCATAGTAAATTTTCAGTTTGATTCACCGTATTCTCCAAGATAAGTAAAAATTTACTTTGAATGTGACCATGCTCAGTAATAAATTAACACCACTTTGAGTTTTCTGCCAGAATGTACCCTCGGTGATCTCAGCACTCATATCCTTTACAGTGTATACAGCCACTTTAAAGCAAAACCATACTATATTGAATTAAAGGGCCATCATTGCTGCCTCTTTCTGAAAATGCCCTTTGGCTGCCAATCATGATGATCCTCTAACTTCAATACCTTCTGAATCACTGACCCCAAACAGCAAATAAAAATGGACTGAAATCAGAACTCCCAATATGAAGTATTGAAACTATTTGTGTAGCATGGCAGCCACAGAACTCGCATTGTCAATAAAAAAGGTCAGGATTTGTAGCCTCCATATTTATTTTAGCATAAGCTTCTTTTAAAAGACTACTTTTGAGAGATGTATGTGTCTGTCGCTTTAATAACTCTAAACAAATATGCAGATCATGATTTTTTTTACTCTACTGGTTGCAGGAGCCAGCCAGACAACTATCATTTTCAGAAGGTCACCAAGCCTGCATATTTGTCCTGCTACAGATTTCCTAATAGAGTAGGTTAGGATTGTAACCCCTGCCAACTGTTTATTGCTGTGTGTCATCACTGTTTAGATGAATTCTCTCTATTTTTTCCTGTTGACCATTGCCACTAAAACAAAGAGTGAAAGGTAATCCAAAATTTTAGAGTTGTCACCAGAACAAGAGGTGAGGGTGAATTGTCCAATGAAGGCACCTATTCCAATGACCACTGTCTAAGAGGGGAATTCCCCTCACCTTTTAGATATTTTGAGGTTGAGTTCCTAAGGAGTTGAGAAAATATTTAAAAGTGTGACATATTCACCTTACCATATGAAATTAAGTTTATATTTGTTTATTTTATCTGCTCACGATTAAATAATTAAAGTAAATCTTCCTTCTTTTTTGTGTGAGTATTCTCAACTCTTTAACTAAAACAGCCCTTGTCACTCATTTACTGTTACATCTTAAGGAAGGCAAAAGGCGAAGTAAAATCTCACTATTAGGACACAGAGAGCAACAAAAAAAATTACAATTATGGCTGATCATACATACCCTTCTTTATCCAAAACTAAGAAACATTGGTTATACATGCACTTTGACAGCTGTCCAAAACAGAAGCTCCTAGTGGCACAGCTTCACAAAACTACACCACTTAGGATGGAACACTGCTTGAATTGCGGATACAGTGACAATAATTTTGTACTGTTTACAGATTCTTTGCTTTTTCAAAAGCTCAGAAGAAGGCTTCATTTTCACTTGACCTATGATTTCTGCTGGCTTCTGCTTACATTAGGAAGCATGTCTGTCAAAAGACGTTCCCCTTTCCAGCAAGTGGTGAATCTCGGAGATGTAATCAGCTGTGTCTTATTGAGCATGACAGCGTTGGAACCATTTAAGTCACTGAGGCAAACCAAAATGCAGTTTTAATGCTCTTTTGAAATGGAAAACCATGTATATTATAGGAGGAAGAAAGGAAAACATTTTATTAAAAAAACAATGTGTTTCTAAAGTTACTGTGTAACAGAACATTACATACTTTAAACAGAAGAGACTAGCATACACTTACTTTTATTAGGTCTGTATACATATAAACAAAAGCTGTGTAAATGGAACAGAATGGCATGCCATAGTGGTGGTAGATTCTGTGATTTGCACATACACGATGGGTCAAGAATCATATGTTTATGATAGATAGAAGAATTAGACAGAATAACTAGTAGTTTTAACCACTTGCTGACTAGGGTGTTAAACCCCCATCCTGACCAGGCCATTTTTCAGTATCCAGCGCTGTGGTAATTTGACAAACATTTATTCAGTCATGCAATGCTGAAATTAATTTTATACCATTTTTTGGGGACAGACAGAGCTTTCTTCTGGTGGCATTTAATCACCACTGTGGTTTTTATTTTTTAGTATATCATTAAAAGAGGACCCGAAAATGCTGGAAAAAAACGATTTTCTCTACGTTATGTTATAAAACATTTATTATTACCCAATTTTTTGGTAAAATATAAAAGACGGGGTCACTTCAGATAAATAGACACCAAACATGTCAAGCTTTAAAATTACGTGCGCCCGCAAAATTCGCAAAAAAATACCATACCCAAAATAGGCCATAGGTGATACTTTAAAACCTTTTACCGCTCATCATTTTAGTGTTATCAGTGATTCATGGGCCTAGAATTATTGCTGTCCCCAAGACCCCTAATGTCGCCTAGGGATGCCCAAAGAAGCTAATGAAGCAGAGATCTGCTTCATCAGCTTCTTCTCTGGCTCTCAGCCAGGGAAATGATAGCTAAGGGTGGAAATGATATAAAGCACATCACTTCCGGCTTTAGAGAGAGAAGCGTGAGAGTTCAGTGGTAGGGGAAATGCTGATCTCTCCCCCTTCTCTCTTCGAGCAGCCGCACTGCTGCTCCTCTCAGTTGTGGGCACCGCAGGGGGGACAGCGGTGCCCGGTATAACCGGCAACGCCTATCGAGGGGGAGGGGGGGCGCCACACAATTTAGGGTTATACAAGCGATCAGCCGACTATAGAGCCGGCCGAATGCTTGTAGAAAACAGCTGGTAATGGCTGTTAACCTCCCCGGTGGGATTCAGCTCACGCACGCCCGCTAGGGGGCGCACACGAGTAGAAAAAAATAACGTACATGTACATCCAACCACCGGGAATGATACGCCGTCCGCCCATATTTTTCCGATGGGCGGACTGCAAGGGGTATAACTACTCATTAAGAACCTTATAAATACATGTTTTCCACAATTCCAGTCAGCGCTGTATCTATGTGTGATGGGGTCCAATAGAGGGTCCCCCATCTCTCTAATTTCCATCTCAAACGCAACACTTCTAGTGTTAATTAAAACTGTTTTCATTGCGGTCATATAGTGGTTCACAAACGTTTCATACATTTCATTTATCCAAATGTATGTGCCATATGCTACTGTTACCTGCCTAAATCACTCTATAAGTCAGACAGATGAGGGCCTGTGTGCTTTTGGGCCCAATAGTAGTTGAGGGGTCTGCTATGGCTAGAGTTACACTCTTGCTTTCAGTATAAATTAATTTACTAGTAACATTGAAAAATTATCTCATAATTGTAGATTACCACTAGGGCTTTACTTTGTGCCTCAAAATGTCATGGTTACCAAGAAGTGAACAAGATTGTAATGTTACCCCTCTTTTTTCTAAATGTTCAGTTGGACAGATTATTTAACGGACAACAATAAGGACTACCCTCTTGCATTCTGCCCACTTGGCAAAATACATACCTTCCAGCCTGATACAATGTTCTTTACTTTGCGGCCCACTTAGAGCTGCACAAGCTTTCTCCCAAAAATTTACAATTCATACTGTGTATGCTAGACAATTTGAGGCTGCTATGAGTACAGCTTTCCCATAGAAATTAATAGAACCCTGCAGCACATATATGAACAATACAAATCCCTGGAATATGGGTTGAAGGTAAGTATTTCACCTAGTGGGCAGCACCTAAGGTTGTGGGAGGAAACCTATTATAGGACAACTGTACAAAGGTGCAATATATATCAAAAAAAGGGGGAAAGAGAAAGAAAGGGGCTTTGTGGTGACCACTGGAGAATAGCAGGGAATTGATCCAATAATAAAGTCAATTGATTCATATATATAATAAAATTCCATTTTTAATATACTCAATTCATAATGTCTATACATATAAATATGCTAAAATTCATCCATATAAAAAACCATAAATAGATGTATACAACATAAATAACCTCCCTGGAACCCACACAGAAACCATGATTATAAATTAATATATTGGTCATTGCCCTCATTGTATTCATATCTTATTTGCATGATTAATTGTACATAATTGTTCTATATATCATTAGTTCACCCATGATTCTGTGCTTGCTCCAGTCTTCAACGCGTTTCGCCGAGGCTTCGTCAGGAAGATTTGGAGAGGTTAACTTAATTATTCTTTTTCCGGTAATTGAATATCCATCTGCAGGGAGTCTCCCCACCCAACCAGGAGACAGGAGCGCCGGGGGGAGGCAGTCCGAAAGCAAGGAAGCCAAGCATCCATCCCAATCGTACCTTGTACTGGTGAAACTCCTCGGACTGTCAGGGGCAATTCCTTTTCTCAGAACCTCCAACTGTCCCCCCTCCATGCTCCCACTATGCAACCCCCATGTCGTCCCATTGACGGCATCTAACGTGGGCAGATAGTCCTATCTGTGGGTTCCAGGGAGGTTATTTATGTTGTATACATCTATTTATGGTTTTTTTATATGGATGGATTTTAGCATATTTATATGTATAGACATTATGAATTGAGTATATTAAAAATGGAATTTTATTATATATATGAATCAATTGACTTTATTATTGGATCAATTCCCTACTATTCTCCAGTGGTCACCACAAAGCCCCTTTCTTTCCCTTTCCCCCTTTTTTTGATATATATTGCATATATAGGGGTGGTGTCCCAGTTTGTGTGATGGTTCCTCATTTTTGTATTACAATTGTACAAAGGTGCAGTTGACCTTTAAAGTTGTTGTAGTTTTTCAGGCATCACCAGAGACCAGGTAGCTACCTAATCTGACAAGACCTCTGACTAAGGCTAAGACTACACTGGCCAATAAATCTCTTTGCTACTGAGGTGATACAGTAACTACATGTTTTATTGCATTGCAAATGATGATACTGTCAATGAATAGTTAAATCTATCAGTAGTAAAGATGTAGCCCTAGCCCCTTACAGAACAGTTAATTGATGCTTACTGCCTACAGCAGATAGTTACAAGTAAAAATATTCCATCACAACAATCTGCAAATTGAAAAACACCAGCAGTGTTCTAGAGGGCATTGAGAAGCTCTGGTTTATATTAAACTACACAAAATAAAACTTGATATGCTAGTTACTATAAATATTGAGAAAATCTATCACTGCGGATGTGGCATCACTCTATACAATCATTGATCACATAGAAGCCTTATCAGCAACTAAATGGTTACTACAGAAGGATAACTGTCTACCAATGGAACAGAAGGAATTTATTTTAGAAGCTCTGAGTTTCAGTTTATCTCATAATTATTTTTGGTTTGGAGAGAAATTTTATAAACAAAATACTGGCGTTGCCATAGGAGCAAAGTTTGCCCCAAGTATAGCTAATGCCTTCATGTATAAGTGGGACTCAGAAGTCATTGTGGAAAATAAACCGATACAATTAGTATATTATTTTATAGCGTTTCAACAAGAGATGTGGACTGGTAGCAATCTCCACCCCAGAGTACAAACTTTTCTATTGCTTCCATAGTCAAAAAAGTAGTTCAATCATTTGGAGCTACTCTATCAAAGTAACAGATCTGTTTTGACAATAAGGAACCACAATTAAGGACTGTCATTCACCACAGAACAATGAATAGTGGTATATTTATTTTTAAGTACTGAAATTACATTGCATTTACGGTATTTATACGTTTTTACTTTGCAAGGGAATTTTTACTTAGCTTAGTGACTGGTTAAATTTGCTTTGCATAGAACACCCAATTATGTGCAAGGAAATTTCTAGAGAGATAGATAGATAGATAGATAGATAGATAGATAGATAGATAGATAGATAGATAGATAGAGATAGATCTTGTTTTCTAAAGGGAGATAACAAAAAAAAACCCTGAACTCTTTGTAAAACAGTATATGTATTATGATCGCTTAAAGGTAATATACTCATATTATACTTATACAATCATCCCAATAAACCTACAAACACACATTTAAACAAAAAGAGAATGAAAATATACTGTTTTATATATAATTGATAAATACGGTTTGCTGTGTAAAAATGCACACGCACCTGGTGCGTGTGTGTGTTTAGGTTAGTAAATCACCCCCACTGTGTCCATAGCCAGTAGAGCCCAGGAGGGAATTATAAAATTATTTCCTCATGGTATTATTGCCCCACCAGACTCCATTCCATTTACCCTTCTGTCTCTGTTTGCTGGCATTGTTTATCTCAACCTGGTACAATTTTGCACATATGGTGGTTGTGCCCTCTCCTTGCTCCTTTTTTGTAACGGAATTGTTGATACTTACGATCGGCTGTTGGCAACGCCTGTTGAATTCAATTGGCTGTTTTTTCTTTTGTCCCTGGTCCTTTATCTTCTGCAAAAAGTCAAGTATTCCTCCCTCCCTAAAAGAATGGGTAACTAAGTTGCAATCCATTTGTCGAATGGAAGAGCCTACCGCTGAATTACATTGGCAGAATTCTCAATAATGTAAGGAGCATCTGGCGGCACTTCTGTACTACAGATTACTTTTGTTCTCTACTGAACTTATAAACTTTACATTCATTTTTGTAGGATTTATTTGCTGGGGCCGAGGGCTGACGACTGACACCCTCTTGTTGTCTTCTATGTCTACCTCCTGTCTTCTCTCTTTCTTTCTGGTATGGGCTTGACTCTTGCTTTGCCATTAACACTGCTATTTGAAGAGGAGCTCTTTCTCGCGATCACTACCAGATCCACTCTGGATTTCCTTCACTGTTATGCCATATGGTATCATTTACTGTATGTACGCTCCTCTTGTGTATTTGTATGTATATGCACATCTGATGTTTTTTTAATCTATAGAGCATTGTGCTGAATCGATATATGATAGCCTATTAGACTTGATGTTTTTTACATACAGAAAGTCTAAAGGAAAAAAACAGTGCTAAGGGTTTGTTTAGACCCAGCAAACAGTTTCAAAATGTGCCTTGAATGTTCAAATGTGATGCACTATTATGGAAGTGGAGAGGGAGTAAATTCCACATTATAGGTTTCAGGAAGTACAGAAAGTACACTACCAGTAACCCTGTGAGGTGCTTTTTTGATTCTTAACTTAATAGTAACCTATAGAGGGAAACATTATAAATCGCTCTTTAATCTCAATGCATGTCTGCTTTACATACAGTATACTGGACAGTTACAGACTGGGAACTTTGAAGATTGAAGTCTCATCCATGATACCATCAATTATTTAACTTCATTTAACTGCATAGGACATGTACTTTATGATTCTTTTTATTTTTTATTTGAAACAACATGTTTTTATAGTATAAAATATGTACACATACGTTCTGTTTTATTATACATATTCTCACGCACAATGCTTTTTAGACATACTATTTTGCTATTCTGGATCACATAAAATTAATTATTTTAAAATCTGGATCACATCAAATGAACTATTTTTAAATTGCTTTAGTCAACATTATTGACAAGCTTGAGCTATAAAAACTACGTAATCATAGTTTTGTACAATTCCCTAAAGTTTGATGAAGAACATGTTCATGCAAAAAGAAATGGTCCTTAAGGTTTAGCAAAGTAGTTTTTTTGTTCCTTAAGTAGGTCAAAATGTACTTAGCTTTTACGCTGTTGAATGTTGATTACAAAAACCAATGAACAGACAAATGCAATTTGTGTGTTTAGTTTTTAGCATTATTTGTTACATATTCATTTTAAGCAACTGTTTCTTTTTGTTCTTGTTTCTTTTTTTGGTTCATAGGTGTGGGTGGATGCAGGTACCCAGATCTTCTTTTCCTATGCCATCTGTCTGGGATGTTTGACTGCTCTGGGGAGTTATAATAACTACAACAATAACTGCTACAGGTACTATACAATATTTGTGGATTAAAATGGAAGGTCATTTTATTAATCGCAGGTATTAGAGGTTTTGTTGCTCCAATAAGTGATATTGATTCATTCAAATCTGGGTCTATCGAACTGCTGACCAGGTTAGATAATAGGGCAGAATTTTATGCAGTCATCTAACCATTATAGCTGTGCAGAAATTATCTTCTAATGTTTGAAATGATGTACTGACAAAAGGTAAGATTATACTGACATGCTAACAAACCTCTACTCGTTTCCAAAAATCTAGTCAAGGTTAAGGGAACCTGTAGCCAGGCTATAGACATTCAAGTATTTACTTATTCCTGACCAGAAGTAAACAAGCTTTAAACCTATCTAGATCTATCTAGATGTATGCACTATGGAGCAATTAATCTTCACAGCAGAAGAACTTAAAGTTCTCTCAGCAGCACAGTTCACTCTGCCCAAATACCCCCCTCGATGTTAGTAGTAATCATGGAGCTGGAACTCTAGGGGGGTAGTAAAACCTTAGATGTTGAGAGAATGGCTTGAAAAACGAAAAACAAATAATTTCAGTTCGTCGTGAACATAAGGATACATTGCTCCACAGTGCCTGCATCTAGATAGGTTAATAAGGGCTTATTTTAAAGCTCATTTACTGCTTATTGGGGATATGTGCATATTTGAATGTCCATAGCCTGGCCACAGGTTTAGCTTAAGTTTTTCTGAACTACAATAAAACCTAAATACGCACTTGGGTATCTATCGTGACAGGGACTGGAAAAGTTCTAAGATGCAGTAACACAAATAGTAGATACAATTCTATGAATTAAACATTATATAGTGATTACTTGACATATTACATTATTATTAATTACTTGAAAGTCCATAACCTGGCCACAGGTTCACTGTAAGGAGGTGTCTTGGTATTAGTACAGAAGTCTTGTGTTGACAGTATTGAATACAATGCTCAGTCAAGATCCTGAAGATCAGAGGTAAAGTAGGTTAAGTAAAAAGTAAAGAGGTAAAGTAGGTTAGGAAGAGGAGTTTAAAGCAGAGGCACTTGGATCAGAAACACACTTCTATTTGCCTTCTGACTTCTTCTCCTAGCCCTGAATGCTAATAGAAAGGATTGGAGCTGTGTTTATAAGGCCTTCAAAACTATAAACTCTAGCTTTGTAGAAAATGAAAGAACCAAGTACTACTTGCCAAAAGAAATACAACTATAGATTTGCCATTACATTTCTTTGGGAAGGATTTTCTGTTTTAATGTAGTTAAAGTGTTTGTAAAGCCAAAGATGTTTTTGTTTGTAATAAATTGAATAGGAAATGTAAGGACCCCTGTCAGTTTTTTTTTGTTTACTGTCTGTGTCGATGCTGGGGAGATTCACCCTCTCTCGTTGTCCTGTTCACCATTGTCACCTGTATATAATGTAAAACAAATATACAGTTGTCACAGGAACAGGAAATGAGGGGAACCATTCAATAATAACACCTATTCCAGTGACAACTATCTAAAAGGAGACGTATCCTCCCTTTGGAGACATTTCCTCTTACTTTCTGTTGTATCTCTGAGACAAGAAGAGGGGAAAGATCTCCCCAACAACACACAAACAGCAACAACAAAAACTGGCAGGGGTCTTAAGCATTCTTTACCCTATCCAAACTAAAAAAAAAGTTTTTAATATAAATTTCTAAATTTTAATTATAAACCCTAATATAAAAGGTTCCTATCATTCAAAATTAAAAATTAAATAAAAAAATGTATGCCTTGAAATGCATAGAGGGAACATTTACTCCTTGTTCAGACTTCAGTTTTTAATCCAAACACCAGCTCACCATTCTTCCTATTATCTGTAATCAGTGACCTGGGAAACCCTTTCTCCTGCCTGTTTCCTTGTATTGCAAATTTTTCAAACTCCTACAATAGGCTCCCTGCTATCAGTTTCCCACAGCCACCAATCATATTCAGGAACATGTACAGGTGAGGTGCTGAATTCAAACATTCAGAACATTGGTTAGAATGTGATAAAGTACAATGGCTCCAGCGATGTCGCTCCCAACAAAAACGGGACATCCACACATACAAGGGAATCCAGGGTTGATGATGTATGCATAGATACAGTCCAATGAGAGTGCCAAACAAGACAGTATGAAAGTCCAAAAATGTTGAATAATAGAATGAGTCCAGGGCTTAAACATAATTGGTATTATTATGATACAAAACTGGCACAAATCATTAGAAATTAATTACCTGTTGTGTAGGGTATAGCCAACATCAGTGATTTAGCAATACTGTTTCTTTCAGAGGTGGCTCCTTACACCTTACAATATAATTGTAACAATATTCAATAATACAAAGTACAATCTCAACATGTACTCAGCGTGATGAGATGTTGTGGCTTTTTTACAAGAAAATTACTGTTTTTTTTGACACCCAAATTTTGACAATTTACATTCACTGGAAATGTAATCCCCTGACAGTACTTTATCTCTCAAAATGTTAAAACTATTTAAGAAATAAGAGTATCTTATGATATAATGTACTTGTAGTAGCCGAGTTTCAGTAATTCATTTTCTTCTTTGAAGTCAAGAATTTAGCATTTGACCAAAATTGCTTTAAAATGCCATAAGATGGAGACCTGGATGACCTGACTGCCAAATGATCACTCGGTAAAAAGATAGGTACATATACATGGGCTCTTATCTTGTATTGGCTTTGTTTGTAAGTCATCCATTAGGCTTCCCTGATTTTGGGCATTAATAGCAATATGCTAAGAAAATCTAACTGTGTCAATTCCTTCTAGAACAATTTACCAATAAGATCCACCACAATTGCAGTGTATTCAACAAAGTACAGCTGAATTCATACATAAATGTAAGTGTAATTCAAACGGAATTGGATAATAGATTATTATTAAAGAATAAAGCAAACACAGAAATAGCGCACATATGTAACAAAACTCCCCACCTAGCTCCCCTTACAATGGTTAAACGGAATTAAAAAAAAATACAAGTAAAACAAACTCCATAATGTCACCAAGTGTCATCATAAAGAGAAATCATATCTTTCAATCTGTGCAATTTTTATTGTTTTCTGTACTCCAATTAGGGTCAGTGTAAACAGGCTTGTTTCTTGTCAGAACTACTTTTAACCCCATACAGGTCTATTGGAATACAAAAGCAGTTTGAAGCAAGTTGATGCAGCTAAGGGGTCCGCTGCAGGTCAGAAGGTCAACTGTAGGTCAGATGCACCTGCCAATAAATTCTGAATGATCTCAGAATGGTCTCAAACTGATGTTACCTAAAGGCTGTCAACATATCAGTGAGACAAAAAGTGAGGAAAATGTTTTCAAATAGACACCCAAAAAGACTTACAGTATGTAAAGCGTAATTTCACTGAACAAAAAAAAATCCCCTCTGGGTGATCTGTGTACATTGGGAAAGTCTGTGTTCATTTTACCAAATTGAAATTCCTATTGCAAGGGATGCCTAAAAGTTTACTTGTATCTCAGTGCAAATTTTTGAATAAATTATTGATCCCACCAAAGAAGCAGAAAATGTCACACCTGGGGGCTTTGTGAACACCAACAGGTTGCTAAATTTTTATGATTTTTTTGCAAAAATAAGAAAATTATACTGGGTGCATATTAAAATGGAAAGTTTTTTTTTTACTTATTTTAAAGGGAAACGCTACTTTAAAAATAATAATGAAAAAAATCATAAACAAATATGGCATATATAATTGCTGCACAAGCCATTTTGTAATATATTGTTATTCAATTTGCGTTCCATCTAAAACTGTAGCTGTTGTAATCTTCTAAATCTGTCAAAAAACACTGAATGCAATATGTTGAACAGGAGGCGTTTTTTAACAAGCTGTGCTGGTGCTGTTGCAGTTAAGGTTGAGAATATATCTGTGCTACCCAGCATTAAATTATGAATGTCACAAGTAAAATAGTTATCTTATATTGCTGCTTCATATTTTTTCATGCTAATTTTATTAGGCCCCTTTCACAAAAAAAGGTAGAAAAAAAGGTTAACAAATGTAAATAAATGATACATTTTAAAAAAGAAATAAAGATTTTTTTTAAAAAGAAAAAAAAATTAAGATTATTGAAAAATAAATAAATAAATAATTGGGCGGAGCTAGCAGTGACAGCTAGCTCCGCCCAACTGTTTCCTATTGGCCGGGACCTGCTAGAGTCTTCTATCAGGTCCTGGCCAATGAATAACAACTGGGCAGAGCTGGCCGTGACATCATGGCCGGCTCCGCCAAGGTGTCATTGTTTAATGACAGTTCAGCGTCCCCAGGTAACTGCCCAGCTGTTAGTTGCGAGGCTTTTGACCGGCCGAAAGCCCCACTTCTGGTTTCACTTTGGCTCAGTCGAGCTGAAGCCTATGCCTCTGGCTCGGCTGAACCACTCGGCCAGCTTCGGGAGCTATACGGGCTATAGTGAATAGCTCATACATCAGCCCTTCGGTTCTACTGAACCAAAGGGCTCCGGCGGCCGAAGCTAGCCAAAGGATCAGCCGGAGCTATGGCTGATCCCTTGGCAGCTTTGTGCATAACCCTCTTTGTTTGTGGATTCACAATGCACAAGAAGTATGCTTCTTTAGCCTCTTGAGGTAGCTGGGAAACATATATAATTGTTGTTATGTGTAACATACCTGTGTTAATATAAACTTTTCATATGTAGGTACTGATAAATAAAGACAACTGTATCATAGACTATAATTTGTATATTTCTCATAGTGTACAATAAATTCATTCTAATCCTGTATTCTAACCATGAACGGTGTGATAAATACTGTGTACTCATTGCTTGATACTTGGTCACAGCTGTTCATTTTCACGGTCAATTGTCAGCAGTCACTAGACCTCATTAGAGGAATGTTAGAGACTAAATTAGATTTAGAGAAATGTTATTGCTTATTCCACTAATTTGATCGTTTCTGGTTTGCTTTACAGAGACTGCCTCTTGCTTTGCTGCCTGAATAGCGGCACCAGCTTTGTGGCCGGTTTTGCCATATTTTCCGTCCTTGGATTCATGGCTTATGAACAAGGAGTTCCAATTGCTGAGGTTGCAGAATCAGGTATTTTCTGTTTTGTGAGGGTCACCATGCACGTTTTAAGCTGAATATACAATTCTTTGTAAAATACACTTGAGATTTACCAACACTATATTACATGAGGACCTACCTGAACTATGCAGTCAATTTTTATACATTTAGGGAAGCCCTTGTACATACATAGAGCACTTGTTGGAACCTAAAGGAAATTGTACAGTTTTTAACAGGTGTGGTGAGTTTACATTTTGGCCATGTGTTAAAAAGGTCTATTTCTAAATATAAATATATA
>NW_017306432.1:986312-1046424 GCF_000935625.1 Nanorana parkeri
TTTCATTATTATTATTATCATTATGTATTCTTTACATAATAAATTTGAAAAATAAATTGGACAGAGTAGGGAAGGGTTAAAACACTTTAAGGATTTTTTGCCATCTGTGTCCCATTGGGGAGAATACTTTCTCCTGTGGGCACAACAGGAAGTAGGAAACAATATGTCCAAAGTGAGGAAAATTACCTCTGGCTGTACACCAGCAGAATTTTGTTTGAAAAAATATATTTTTGGAACATTCATTTGATCTTCTAATAGTTATTGTGCTCAAATTGATGAACATTTTGGAGCACAGTGATAAAAAAAAAAAAGCGAAGGAGCAGGATGGCCATTTTTTTGAGAAAGAACAAAATTTAAAAGTGAATGTGGTTTCCGTTTGGGAAACTCCATTTATTAAAAAATTTGAATGTTAAAATCGAACCGGATTTCAACTGACATTAATCAAATCTCCGATAGCATTATTGCATAAATGTTTAAACAAAAATCCCACGATGTATGGCGAGCATTTGGTAGTGGTCAACGGAATACGGGCCCCCATTGAAAGATTTTCTGGCGAGAAATGGAAATGTTTAACTGCTCTAAATTTCAGTCTTGGTGATAACTGTCAAATGGCCATACTAGATAAATGTCATTGACCAAATATGGGCATGTGGCCATATAATGTCAATGACATCACTGAGTCCTCTGCTTATGCGCAGTTGCAGGCAGGAAATTTCTTGGACGCAGCTGATTGGGTGGCAGTTGAAGGAGTTTCCTTCTACAGGTGAAATTTGAATAATTAGAATATCGTGCAAAAGTTCATTTATTTCACTAATGCAACTTAAAAGGTGAAACTAATATATGAGATAGACTCATAACATGCAAAGCAAGATAGTTCAAGCCGTGATTTGTCATAATTGTGATGATTATGGCTTACAGCTCATGAAAACCCACAACCATGTATGTACAGCTCAAAGACCTAAGTTTGCTAGGTTTAAGTGGTTACCAAAGGATTTTTATGTATTTGATTTATTACAGGCATTTATATTGCACCTATCTCACATGCATACATATGAGGGCCAATTTAGACAGAAGCCAATTAACCTTCCAGCATGTCTTTGGAGTGTGGGAGGAAACCAGAGTACCTATGCAAGCACAGGGAGTACATGCAAACTCCTTGCATATAGTGTCCTGACCAGGATTTGATCTGTATTTGTCTAGCATTTACAGTATTTTTTTCGTGTTTTATAAAAACCTAACCTGGTTGTGATTACACTTGTCAATATGGAAGCTAATTAGGAGAGGTTTCCTTCACAGTTACTGAATTTTAATTTACCACTTTTGTTTTTGTAAAACATTTCTTTGTATTTTTATAGATAGGCAAATCTTGGCTGTGTGTATGGTAGGTCATCTAGTAATTTATTTGCTCCCTTATTAGAGTGCTGTAGGAGTTTGCCATGTTTTGCCCATTACTGTGGACGTTATGCCCCTGAGTTCTTACATATGGGACTCTGTCCTCATTGAGCATGTGAGAAGCATTGAGGATCCAGCTTTTATTTGTTTGCGTAGACCACTGGAGATTTCTTAGCCTCTATGATATCAAAATTCTCATAACAAAATACTATACTTATCTTACCTTATCTTAGGACAGGCCCTGATAAACAAACATGGCACATTCCTTATTAGGGCAGTAATGTCACGGGGTTGGATGATTCCAAATACAAGCAGGAGCTCCATTGGGTCCAACCTACTGCTCCTTATAATTGATGACAGTTAATAAGGAACCTGGTGAGGGATCCAATAGACCCCTTCACCATTTCACAGATGCAAGGTTTAGTTAGCCTGGGTAAATCATCAATCCAGGCCACCCATTGCAAATTATGGTGTGACAGTCCCCGATGGATGTTTCCTAGTGTAGAATAAATAACTAATTTCTGAATATAGCCACAAATGTGGCACTTTCATTATGATCTTGCGTCCTCATTATGATCTTGGGTTACATATTGCTGTGAGGAGATTTTAGTATGAAAATGTCTGTGAGATATTTAAAAAATCCAGTGATCCCCCCCCCCTCATTGTTCCTCAGACTGATATCAACCACCCTTGCCATGACAACTGATGCCTTTCCTTTCAGATACTGCCATGCATGATTCTTTTTTTCAGGACCTGGTCTCGCTTTTATCGCTTACCCGAAAGCTGTCACCATGATGCCTATGGCCCCATTATGGGCAGCCTTGTTTTTCATGATGCTCATTTTTCTGGGACTTGACAGCCAGGTAAAAAAAAAGTTGTAAATGTTTTCTTTATATTAATATGATTTATTTTTCAATTGTATCACTCATGCAGTAGTTATACAGCTGTCAAAAGTGACTACATTGCAAAATTCTGTAGCTATACTGATGTTTATTCTTTGGGTATACTGCACTATTGCCCATACTACACATATGGATTTGGGTCTTCTTGTACTGTAGGGGTGATCTTATATGGATCCACCATTATTTGTGCTAAATTAGCCATCTTACATACTGTATAGTAGCTTGGTTTTAATTTTTTTCAAAGGATAAGTGTGCTTTAAAACAAAGAGGAAGAGAGAGCAGAGTCACAGAGAGGTGGACTCATCAGTCTGCTGCTGCTTATTTCACTATCCAATCAAAGGCCAGGGGAGGTACAAGACCCATAAACTTACTTAACTGCAGCAAAGAAAATCAGTAGACATGTGCACTGCCAAAAAATTCGTATCGTTTCGTTTAGTTTTAAATTCGGATTTGTGGTATTTCGTTTTTCGGGATTCGGGTGTGAAAGTCAATTTGGATTCGGAATTCGGATTCGGACGAAATTCGGTAGCGTTAGGTCGAACGTTCGTTTCGTTTTCTGTTCTTATTCGTTTATTTTTCGTTTCTTATTCGTTTCGTTCGTTCGTGACATTCGAGGAGGAAAAAATATTTTTCTCCTTCTCTAATGTCACTTTGCTCCAACGAACGAAACGAATAAGAAACGAATAAGAACAGAATACGAAACGAACGTTCGAACTACCGCTACCGAATTTCGGAAATGGAAATTCGGATTCGTTTGCATTCGTTATGTCTGTAATTCGGAATTCGGATACATCCGAATGTCCGAATTTCCGAAAATTCGTCCGAATTTCGATTCGGAACGAAACGAATCGCACATGTCTAAAAATCAGGTCCAATGTCCTTCCAGACAGGGATCTACTGTGCCAGAGCTATGTAAATGTAAGAACTGGATGGACAGAAGTAAAAATCCATTGGCAGGTAAAACAGATCCAATATATGTATTCCATCTGTGTGGTTAACTGTCTGGAGTTTAGCATTAAAATGTTTTTTTTTGAGGGGGGCGGGGGGTTGGGTTCAGGATTAGTGCAGGTGTGGATGGGCAGTCAGAGGTGAAAAACATTTAGGAGTTTTTATTTTTACCCTGCTTTTGGTGCCAAGACCCCTTTGACATTGATCTGATATCACAGTTATACTTGTTCACGTTATACTAAGCATCTTTGGTGCAGGTTGAGAACATGAGCACCGATTTTGAATTGAGAACGTCTGCAAACTCTGTTATACAGAAATTGTGAATACGGTTTGATATTAATCATGCAATCTTTATGCTTGCAGTTTGTGTGTGTAGAGAGCTTGGTAACTGCCGTGGTTGATATGTATCCAAAGATTTTCCGAAGAGGTTACAGACGTGAATTGCTAATCTTAGCACTTTCCATTGTATCCTTCCTTATTGGCCTCATAATGTTAACTGAGGTAAGATAATGTCAAATTATGGATTTCACAGTATTGCTCTCATTTATTCTAATTGTTTTGCAGTAGAATAACCTTTAACATTTATTAGGTTGATGTAACAAACATTGGGTCAGTTGAATGTGAGATCATGTAAACTAAAACTGATCATACACATTACAATCTGACAAACGTTCTTCAGTAATTTTTAGTCACAATAATTTTTATTAGGGACTGAAAGTAAGAAGTCAGAATACAAGTATAGCACATAGGCTTCAAGAATATACAAAATAGTGCAATACATTCAAAACAGAACAGTCACAGCATCAAATGGGACTTCCCCCAAGGCCTCCATATGCAGAAATCAATATCAGGCATGAAAAACAATAGAGCAAAGCCTGTACACAAGGCTGCTCATAAAGGCATATACCGAGCCCAACACTGGTACATTTTCCAACAGTGAAAGTACTAAAGGAGCAAAGAAAGAAACCAGAAACAAGAGAAAGCAAAAAGAAGAGAAATTGTATAAAGAGAAGACGGAAAGAAGTGGGTCCCAAAGGAACACCAAAGAGGGAAGCGACAAGGGGAAGAGAACCTGGTATATCCAGACCACAGTTTTCCACCAGAATGGTTGCACACAGGGCAATCATAGCATTTGTCCCACCTCCATGGGCATATTATTAGTTATCCAGGGGTCCCTGATTTTATGGAACTTACACATAGAGGTCTATTCACTAAGCTGCCAAAGGATCTAGCCATAGCTTCGGCTGATCCTTCGGGTAGCTTAGGCCCCAGGACCCCCTCGGTTCAGCAGAGTAAACCTTTCCTTGCGATCCGTGTTTTTTTTTATGACATGGGGCCGCTGGCCGCCCTCAGTCAGAAAAAAAAAAAGCTGCTGTGAATCACCAGAAGGGGACCTGCAGTTCTCCATCAGGTCCCCTTCTGGTGATTTATAGCAGCAGAGGGCGGGTGCAATAGCTAGTTTGCTATTGGCTATTGCAAAGTGAAATAGCCAAAAGGAATCTAGCTATGCATTCCTACGGTGTTTTTTTTTATTCTGACGGCAGCAGAACCACCCGGCCAATAGAAAACAGTTGGGCGGAGCTAACTGTCACTGTTAGCTCCGCCCAATCGTTTTCTATTTTATTTTTTCTACTTTTTTAACTGGTTTTCTATTCTGCTCGATACCACAGAGGTACCGGACAGAATATCGGAGCCGAATGTCGCTCAGCTATTCACTCACTGCTGTTCGGCATCTATGAGAATAGGCCGAACAGCAGCGAGTAGCCTGCCAACATCTGGATCGGCTGAGTCGAACTCCTTCTGCACTTCGGGTCGGCCGAACATTCTCAGCATGTTCGGCCGACCTGAAGCCAGCCGCAGCAAGCCGATGTACGGCTGATTTTAGTCGGTGTACGGCTGAAATCAGACGCACAAGCCTGAAGTGAATAGCCGAACAGCGTTCGGCTCACTTCACTTCAGGTCGGTCTTTCACTTGGCTGCCTACGGCAGCTTTGTGAATAGACCCCATAGTGTATTGCCAATTAGCAGAAATGTGTTCGTTCACCAGATACCATAACATGTTTCTTTTGACTAGCAACACTCTTAGAGTAGCTGATTTCCAGGCTTTAGCGAGAACCTGTTTATCCACTGTAGATATGAAAGTTATGACTTTCAATTGAGCTACTGTACGATCAGCTGGCTTAAGAGTCCCATGGGTTCATCGAATACTTCTAACCAGTACCATATACACAAGCTAGTAAGTCCCACCAGAAATGCTTAATTTTTGGACAGACCCATCAGATATGCTGATTATGCCAGAATCTGGGCACCCACAAAAACAATGGAGTGAAGTACCTGCTAAGAATGTAGCTATGCTTTGGGGGAACCATATAGTTTACAGTAAATTTTACATTGGCCAAAACTGTGTGATGTGAGGGCTTTTGTAAACACTGCATTCAATCTGTACCCAATGAGTCAGGCTCTCACACCCAGGGGTAAATGTATCAATATCCTCACCCAAGATGCACACAACTTTCACCCAAGATTCTAACATTCCCAATGCAATCCAATTTTGACATGTGTGAATCTTGTGTGAAAGTCAGGTGAAAAATGTGATACAAAACCCCATAGTTCTTAGAATCATGAAGCCTGTAACAAATGGCATGATAGAAACATGTAAGAATCAATTGGCTATACAAGATTTGCATAGATAATCTTTTTGTTTGTGTGTTTTTTTAGGGAGGAATGTATGTCTTTCAGCTTTTTGACTCATATGCAGCCAGTGGAATGTGTCTTCTGTTTGTCGCAGTGTTTGAATGTATCTGCATAGGGTGGGTTTATGGTAAGTAAATATGGCATGTGCATCAAATTTATGGAAATTCACACTGTATAAATCCGTTCTTCTTCCTGTACCTGCTTTCAAAGTGGAAGAAAAATAAAACAAAATATGTCTCAAAGGGAATGTGTAGTGGTTTTGTTCATATTTTCTTTATTAATTATGGTCAGGAGTAAAATAGAAAATGTCAAAATAAATATGAAATATTGCATTGTATTACTAGAGTATATAGTAATACTGATACTGTTATGCCATTTTGCAAGGGAGGATTCATTTAGCTCGGTGAATGTAGTAATGTTCTGCTAACTTTCATCATCCAAATGTGCAGGCCAAAGTACTTTTTATTTAATTTTTTCTTCATTGCACATGGTTGGGTATTCTCTGCGAAGTAACTTTTCACCACATTTACTAAGCTAATGGAAAATTCCCTTGCAAAGTAAAAATCCCTTTGCGAAGTGAACAACCTGTTTGTCTTTAATAAATCAACCCCATAGACTCATGATATCAGTGACTTATGCCTTATCTGAGGGCTTAGACCGAGGCTTCAACCAGACAAAGGGAACCTCAAAGCAATCTGCTTCTGCTGTGTTGTCTCTTTAACCATCCTAAAGTACTCAGAGAATCTTTTTTTATGGATTCATTGTTTATTTGTAAAAAAAAGCTGGTAAATACAGTAAAGAAAATATAACAAGAGTTTAACCATTTGAGTTCCAGACACCATTTTAAAATGGTACAGGGAAAACAGCTGTTTCAGTGACAGCCAGGGTCCAGCACTAAGACCTGGAGCTAAAAAGATTAGCTCCTGGGCTTCCAATGCTCCTACAGATTGCTCCATAGTGGCATGCTGTAGATTTAAATGTAAACATGATACTTTTGCATTGTGTTTTCATCGTGAGAAGAGTGACTAACATCACACCACTTCCTGTCAGTACTGACCATCATTGCAAATAAAAATCAAAGAAATAAAAGGTATAATCTGCAGAACTAAGACATCACTTAGGCCCCGTTCCCACTGCGCAATATGCAAATCGCGCGTTTGTCGCGCAATTTGCATATTGCGCTGCATCGTGAGATTTGCCGCGCGATGTCGCGTTCAAGCTTGCATTGAGCAAGCTTGAATCACGGCTAAATCCGCTCAAAAAAGGGTCCTGCTGTAGCGACACACGACCCGCTACAGCAGGACCCTTTGCCCCATTGGATTGCATTGGAGCGCGATATCGCGCGGTAATTTGCCGCGATATCGCGGGAATTACCGCGCGATAAATCGCTCAATGTGAACGGGGTCTAAGATTTTTAAAAAAGGCTCTGGGGCTGAAGGGATTTAAAGTAGAACTCCAGTTTAAAAGATATATATACACTGCAGCTTAAGGCCAGTTTCCCCAATTTAACAACCTTTGTCACATGCTGAACACTGTATTTGCTAACGTGGTGTACATGATACAGTGTTCAGCATGTGACAAAGGTTGTTACATTGGGGAAACTGGTCAATGAGTGAAGCCACTGCATGACATACAGGTTACAAAATATCAGAATAATTATCCTGTTAACACTGCAAACTCGAGCAAGGCGTCCACTTTACAATGACAAGAGCTTGTCAGGGGTGAATCCATACTGTGTGATATATTGGGGAACAGCAGAACTTGCTACTTATTTGAGTTTGCTGTTGTTGGTGCTACCATTGCCATTGCATTGTGAGTGAAGGTATCACTGGAATGTAATTTCCAAGTGCCCTTTTGACTGCTGCACTGCTTTGAAGATGAGAATAAAATTATTTTGTAAATTGATGGCTGCTTACCAAAAAATGACAGCAGTGATGTGTGTACAATTATTTATGTTATTTTACTTGACAGCATGAGTGGGCAAATAAGTGCCTGATTCACTGAGACATCAAAGTTTGATGCACAACCTAACTGCAACAAATATAATTTTTGTTACTGTGTCCTAAAAGTCAAAAGATTATGTGTATGCAATTGGTCTCTTGTGTAAAACACTTGGAATCCCTTGTTAGTCAATTACAATAACAAAAAAGTTGATTGGGGCTGGTCACATTTCAAAGAAAATATATGGACGCAGATATCTGCAACCTTTGTTTTCTTTGGATAGAGTGTGAAGTTTTTATTTCAGTCTGTGTCCCAAATGGGGAGATTTCGCCCTCTGTTTGTCCTGGTCACCATTTTCACCAAGATTGAAAGTGTCAGGAAATCAAGAAGAATTCCAGTTCCAGGGACAATTGTCTTAGAGGAAATTCCCCTCACTTTGGGAGATTTCCTCTAACTTCCTGTTGTGTCTCTGGTACAAGAAAGGAAGGAAAATGTTACCAATGACACAAAGCAAATAATAAACTGACAGGTTTTAACCCTTCCCTATTGTATCTAAAACAAAGAAACAACATACCTTTGGTTATAAATACACTTTAACTGCTCAGGATTGTTTTACACAAGCCAAGCAAAAAGCTATTTTCTGAATTTTTTCCTGAAACTTTTATCTTTCTTCATGCAGAAACATACAGATAACAGTGAGAATCATAAGTTAGCAAGTTCACCATCTATAACTGTGATGAATGATGATTATCATTTGTTATAGAACACTGCTGCACTGGGATTGACACAGGTGACCAACACTATGGGGTCTATTCACAAAGCTGCCGAGGGCAGCCGAGTTAATGACCGATCAGAAGTGAAGTGAGCCGAACACTGTTTGGCTATTCACTTCAGGCTGGTACGGCTGATTTCAGCCGTACATCGGCTGAAATCAGCCGTACATCGGCTTGCTTCGTGTGGCTTCGGATCAGCCGAACATGCTGAGCATGCTCAGCATGCTCAGCATGTTCGGCTGACCTGAAGTGCAGAAGGAGTTCGACTCAGCCGATCCAACATCTGGATCGGCTGAGCCGAACCTCCGGCAGGCTTCACACTGCTGTTCGGGCTATTCTGAAAGATCCCGAACAGCAAATAATGAAATATAGAGCACCAATACAATACTCCCCCAAAGAAATGCTGTGTATGGTGAAAGCACCTTATTTAATTGACTGTGGAAATGACCAGGTGGGCACAAGGGAAGAAGAAGAAAGGGCATGCAAGGCATACACAGGGTTTTTTTTATCACCAGTAATATGGACTGCAAAAATACTATAAAACTTTGAGAAAAATTAAATACATGTTGCAGTTAGAATGCGCTCTTTAAATAATTTATAGTAACTGATATAGGGGGTACTATAGTTCAGATAACATTGCATGATTACCATAACCTGGCTGCAATTTAAACATTTATTCTACATTTGCAGGAAGCAATCGATTCTATGACAACATTGAAGATATGATTGGCCATCGTCCTTTTGTTTTAATTAAATGGTGTTGGATGTTCTTTACTCCTGGAATTTGTGCTGTAAGTGTATTTAAAAAAAAACAATAAACTGTATAGCCATTGAAAAAACAGTATAGTCATTAGAGCTTAAAGCAGAAGGAAGTATCTACCTGTACGTCTTTGGATCCAGGGCCCAGTTATGTCAACGAAGACTTATCATGTTTGCTTGACACCCTGTAACATTACCCTCCTCATGTATCACTTCCCCCTCTCTTTTAGATTGTAAGTCCTCATGGACAGGGCCCTCCTTACCTTCTTGTTTTGATTTGTATTGTAATGTCTTCCTATATGCCTCGGCTCAGCTGAACCGCGCTGAAAGCCGAAGCTGGCGGAGTGGCCGGCCATTGGCCGACAGCCTGCTTCTGACAGCTGGGCGGAGCCAGCCTTGATCTTGCAGAGAGATCAGC
This sequence comes from Nanorana parkeri, assembly GCF_000935625.1. Lineage (NCBI taxonomy): Eukaryota > Metazoa > Chordata > Amphibia > Anura > Dicroglossidae > Nanorana > Nanorana parkeri. The sequence continues at coordinate 996,140 of NW_017306432.1, forward strand.
CGTCCTGGTTACCAGCTAACCAGGGACACTGATCTCCAGACTGCAAACACTCCCGGCCGCCCAGGAGAGAAACACTGCTTTTTTTCCCCTTTATTCTGACACGGAGCCGTGTCAGAATAGAAAAAATATATATATTTTTGCCCATAGGAATGCATTGCTAGATTCCTATTGGCTTTTTCAATTTGCAATAGCCAATAGTAAACTAGCATTGCACCCGCCCTCTGCTGAATCACCTTTCAACATCTCGTGGAGTCACGAGGCGGCCCAACGAAGTCATCTCATGGAGTCATCTCGTGGCCCAACGAAGTACTGATGGAGTGGTCATAATAATCTGGCCACTCAGTGTATATTAGGCATGCACCGATACTTTTCAGATACCAGTGCCGATACTTTTTTATGAGAACTACCAGGGTTGCAGCGATTGCATCTGGGACCTGGCTCTGGCGCTCCACCACTGTCCTGAAATCATTAGTCTGTATTGTTGTAAAAAAACCTGTCACATGACAATAAACAAAAATGTATCAGTACTTGTACTTGTAAGTACATGAGCAAGTATAAGTACTTATACTTGCAAAAATGGTATTGGTGCATCCCTTTATTTATATTTATAGAAACAAAATCATACATTAAAACCGAGATGTACAAATCTCAGGAGCTCCGTGTGTTCCTTACAAATGACAGCTGCCTCCTAACTTTTTAATTTTTTAATACTAGTCATAGGACCAATCTTAATAAATGGAAATCTCCTATGATGGGTGATATTTATTAGTTTGACCTCAAGCCATATAGGCAGGGGTATGAGTATGGGTATTTTGCTTTTCCTGAGTCCTTCCTCCCCTCATTAACATGACATGTTAATAGAATTTTTAAATAAAACCTTTCAATTTTAATTACATACCTTATGTTAGGCAAAACAACATCATCACTGGGTCTCTGTGCTTCTCTATCCAAATCAGGAATCACATGGCTGGTGGGAGAACAGGGAGGGTGCTGTACATAGCTTCCTGAAAAAAATCACAGCCACCTTTGTCAGTACGTCTCTTAAAAACCCTTAGTTCTGATGTAAGAAATGGACTGGCTCTTGGGGGAAGTTATGCAAATATTAAAATGCATTGATGGGTGGATTTTAATATTATGTGAAGGATGAGTGAGAATGACTAAGCAAACATTTCCACCTTTAAAAAAAAAGGAAATATGTTTTTGCAATAATTTTGTGCCTCTTGATTCAACTCTTTGAGAAGGCATGGGTAGAATAGAAGGGCATATAAGGCATGGATGAGCCCCCCATATACTGTATTAACAGAAGGTAAAATGGCACAAACATGTTTTGGGCAAACTGCTAGAAGTTCATCAATGGCCCCACTGAGCACATTAATCCAATCCCAATTAAAACTGAAAAGTGTAGAGTTGCCTCACTCACCTTTAGTTACAAAAATCCATACAGATCATCATGGCATCCTATATGAGCACCCTAAAGTAGTTTTTAACAATTCAGAAGCAGTTTTGAAACTGGAGCTAAGAAATATGTATTAGTCCTGATTGGTGGCATTATTTATTTGGTATAACAAACCTCTGTGTTGCTCCATAATAACCAATCACATTCAGCCATTTACTATTTCATTTTTGCTTAACACTGCCGGTTAAAATCTGCATATAGGAAAGTTTTGATAAGTGAGATTGTATATTTTATTAGAAGCACATATCTACCTGTTGCCTGAACAATATGGTTTTAGTGAATGCATGTTTTTTTTATTTTTTTTAGAGCATCTTCATATTCTTTTTGGTGAAGTACAAGCCTCTGAAGTACAATAATGTATATACATACCCACCATGGGGTTATGGAATAGGCTGGATGATGGCCCTTTCGTCAATGGTGTGTATTCCACTGTGGATAATTGTAAAGGTGTGGAAGACTGAAGGAACCTTTTCTGAGGTAAAAATGTTAATAATCATTACAGGACATCTGCATTCTTCCTTGCATGCATTGATATAAACTATCTTGCATCTAAACTATACTGTATACCCAACAAAATATATTATTTCTAAAGCTGGCCATACACTGTTAGAATTTTAGCCAATTACCAATGATGTTCTCACTTTTCTTATTATTACATTGAGATTGAAACTTAAAGTATGTTTCACATTTCTAGCATGAAACTTGCACAGATGGCAAGTGGGAAGGGCTACAACTGCAAATTACCACTAAGAGGGGAGTAGGTTGCTGAGACCAGTTTTTTCAATTATCTTTCCCAATGTTATCTTTGTAGGATGGCTTTCAGCAGAAGATAGGCAGCAACTTCTTTATCCTACACATTAGGCAGCTTTTGGGCTAAAAAGCCTTTAAGGTGCAGGTTATGTGAAGATTGTTCAAAACCTTTGGGATGTGTTAGCTTTTAAAAGATGTATGTGTAATGACGTTTTATTTTTATTGCCACAATCTGAAGCTTTGTTTTTGTGAAGCAACCCACCACTCTGCAGACTTAGCTTCCTTCCTAGTATGAGCATTTGACTTTGATGCTGCCTCCAAATAAAGTTCAGGTGGACTGATTTTACATATACAGTATTTTATTCACATTGCAAGAATACCTATACACAATGATCTCCACTGAGAAGTATAAAGCTTTAAACTAAACCTGTGCCTAGATCATGCAGCCTAACGTATGTACTTATTCCAAACAGGCAGTAAAGGCACTTTAAAACAGGGCCCCAATAACTCTATATCTAAAGGCATTGTTGAGAAATTAATTTTCAAAGTTAAAAAACTAGACACTGGAATCCTAGCTTTTTTATGAGAGCAGATCTTGTCAGCCTGCCTGCTTGTAGACAAACTGCAGATATTTAAAATCGGTTAGAAAACAACTGGAACCTGATTTTAATTTTTTTTAATGATCTTTGAGGATCTCTGAGAGCAAATAGCTTTACAATAAAAGCAGCTAGAGAGACAACTGAAGTCTTGTTTAAAAGTTCTTTTTACTACTTGTTAAGATTATGTAAATAGGTAAATGTTCATAGTCTGAGCATGGGTGTACTTTAACTCCAGACAGCCATCTAAGAACAAAATTGAAATTAGGGGTCAACCAATATGTTTTTTTTAGAACCGATACCGATTATGGATCACCTTTCAGGCCAGCAGCTGAATATATATAGCAGGCAGTGGACGGTGCAAAAGCCAGGCTGCTATTGGTTATTTCAATTTGCAATAGCCAATAGCACAGCCGTCCACCTGCTGAATGCTGTCAATCAGCAGAGGAGCAGACTTTAGAGAGAACTTTCTCTCTCAGGTCCGCTTCTCTGCTGAATAACAACAAGCAGTTGGTGGGTGCAATAGCCAGCCTGCTATTGGCTATTGCAATTTGAAATAGCCAATAGCAGCCACCGCCCACTGCCTGCTGTTTACATTTAGCTGCCTGCTGTCCATGTGTGGGAGGATGCATCATGGAATCCCGCTGTTTCTTTTTTATTCTGACAGTGGCCTCTGCCTAGGAAGCTGGGTTATGGGGGAGTTGGGTGTAGTGAGAATACTGAAATTATACATGTTAAAAAAACAACAACTTTTTTTCAAACTGTTCTCACAGTAAGGATGCAGAAAGCAGCGATGACATAACATCAGCACCTCTCTCTGCATCAGTGAGGACAGTTGGGAGAAAAGAACCCTCTTCACATGATTGGCCTGAAGACATGTAAAAAAGATAAGTATAATAGAAAAATTGTGGGTGAGCCTCCAGAGCGGAGCACTGAGGTGCAGGAAGGGTAAGCCCAGGGTTGGGCTTCATACTACCCTTACAAAATAAACTAAGCCTTAATGGTTGAAAAATCATAGAAAAAAAACCACAACAGTGCTTATCCTCAACTTCCTTAGCCTCCACTTTGTGGCCTACTATTTCCTTTATAACCAGAGAAGCACATTCAATACTGTGACCTGTCATTTTTGACATTTATGTATAACTAACTCAAAGACCACACTTTATTTTGTAGCGATTCAAAAAGTTGATAGTGCCCAGCCCAGACTTGAAAATGAGGGGGAAACTCGCAGCTGCTGCCTGTACAAATGCCGTAAACGACTGTGATCCCAAGCTTAAAGGTGATGGAACCATATCAGCCATTACAGAAAAAGAAACTCACTTCTAAAAACAACATATTTTATTTTCTGGCTGTTGTTTTGTAAAATAAGAATATGAAAAGGATGAAATATTATTACTTGGAAATTAATAGAGGCTCACATGTTTCGCACAGATTTTAACATGTTTAATTTCAAAGTGCACATTGTATACTGTTTAAAGTGATTTTTAATTATTATATAAGTGACTGATTACAAAAAAACAGTATTGTATGGTCTTTTAGTGCCAAGTTTATGTAATATTGTGATACTTGTCAATGTCTTATATATAGCTTTAGACACATGTATAGTGTGTTGTAAAATTTTTATACTTGGATTTTATGAAGCATGGTGTTTGTATAGAAACTTCTAATATAATGTACACAGAGTCGACCATTCCAGCTTTTAATGTATGCCTATAGAAAAGCCTATTTTCTTAATTTCTTGCTTTTATGACATTATCTCTATTTAACACCATTCCCTCCTCGGAATGCCAGCGTTGGTACCAAGCCACCAATGTGGTATTGGCTTGTCCAAGGTAAATTGTTAACGTATAACTCATGTACGCAACATATTTTTCCTACTTATATTGCTGATTCTGAAAGTTCTCTACAGTGGCTCGCATACCTGATATTTAAAGTAGCACTCCATTTTGATATAATGTAATACTTTGAAGCAGCGGAGTAAAAATGATCAGTGACATAAACAATATGTTCTGTATTTCCTAGACCTTGAATTATCCAGTGTACCTATGGCATATTTCAGATTTTGCTTATTGCCATGGTTAAACTGCAGCCTGAGATCATGGAATGCAGCTGTGCCTAAGGAGTGCTTCTTTTCAGTCTCTTCACAGAATTCTGTAAGCGTAGCTGTTCATGTAGTTCTTTACAGGTAAAACATAGACTTTGAGGCTTTCTGTTTGGATGCATTAAAAGCCTATACAAGGGTAAGGAAACAAGGTAGGGAGTGAATATTATTTAAAGATTATTTAAAGATTAGATTACAGCATCAAAGTAAAGGTGTTGTTGATTATCATGAAAGAACACCCCTAAATATCCCATGTTATGTTGTTTTTTTAATAATCTGACCTTGTATTGCTTTATATGAAACTTCTAAATCTTTCCCAAGAAAATATATGAATTATAGAAACATAAAGCTTTCTAGCCTAACAGAAGAATAATAGTCTTAAATAATGAAAGTGTGATTTCAGACATGACCCTATATGTGTATCATTGGTTTGCTGGATAAGATAATTTAACTAGAGTTATGTTTCAGTCTGCCATGTTCACAGAGCAGTTTTCAATGCCATACCTGCCACTCAAAGATCAGCAAACTCCTTCATGAGTATTCAGTTGTGCACTGATTAACCCTATTTGCTATAGTCATTGTGGGTGAATGCTAATAAGATAAATTCAGCAATATTGTACCAGAGTAGCAACACATTTGTATCGGAAGTGAAGGTTTGGTTTAGAGGGGTGTATTCATCTTCAGATGATTTGAAAGTAATATGCCATGACAGAAGAGAGACAGTTCCTATACCTTGAATACAGAGAAGATAATTTATCAAAACTGGAGCAGACAAAATCAACATGGCAAACAATCAGTCTCCCGCTTTCATTTTCAAATCTTAACTGAACAAACTTAAGAGAGAAGCTGATTGGTTGCCATGCACAGCTGATCCAGATTTTGTCTGCTCCAGTTTTGATAAATTCCCTCCAGAATACTTAAAGAGAACTTGTCCTTTTAATACATACCTGGCTGGAATGCTTCAATGACAACTTCACCTTTAGTGATGCTGTCCTTCAATAAATCCCCTACCTCCCTGAGTGCAGACCATTCAGTGTAATACTTGTCGTCTTCCTCAATCTTTACTCCAACAAGCTCCTGATTGACTTCTATTTATACTGCAAATGCACACCACCGCCCTATTCATTCCTATGGGCATGCCGTACTCATGGTTGCTTCCAATATGGCTTACCATATGAGTAAATGGGATTGTGGCTCGCATGCACAATATGTAGTGGAGGTGGCCAGAACCTTGTCGGATTAAAGATTGCTGTATCAGGGAGGAAGATATAATCCCAGGCAGGCTGCACTGGGCAGAGGGGGAAGTGGATTTATTGATGTATAGCTTCACGAAAGGTCCATCAGATTTTTAGTTTCACTGTGTGGGACATAACTGCCCTAAATCCTGTATCTGGCCTGAAAGTCAGGAAATATCTACTGTTTTTGGAGGGCAGAAGTTATATCTCCAACAGATGATTTCCTTGATTAAAATTTTAAGCTTCTGCTCTTAATACTTTCCCGGTTGAGAATGTTCTAGATTTACCAACAGGCCACATTCCTGTTCATGAGTGTTTACATCAATTCCAGTGAAACAAAGGGGTCTATTCACTAAGCTGCCGAAGGATCTAGCAGTAGCTTCGGCTGATCCTTCAGCTACCTTCGCCCCCAGGACCCCTTCAGTTCAGTAGAACCGAAGGGCTGCTGTACGGGCTATTCACTATAGCCCGTACAGCTGTCGAAGTCGGCCAAGTGGATTAGTCAAGCCGAAGGCATATGCTTCGTCTCGACTGAGCTGAGGTGAAAGCCGAAGGTGGCCGAACGGCCGGACATTGGCTAGCCGACAGCCTGCTACTAACTGCTGGGTGGAGCCAGCCGTCATCTCACGGGTGGCTCCGGCCACTTGCACAGACAGATCAGTGTCCCTGGTTACCAGGTATGCTGATCTCCAGATAGCCCAACTCTCCCGGATGCTCCGGGAGTCTTCCGCTATTAGATAGCAGCTCCCGGCCACCCTGGAGAGCAACACTTTCTCCGGGTAAGTTTTACTCTGCTCGATTGAGCAGAGTAAACCTTTCCCTGCTCTGTTGGCTGGCGTCAGAATGAAAAAAATGATATACAGCTGTAATCAGCCGTACAAGACTGAAGTGAATAGCCGAACAGGAACCGGTAAGTGTCGTAAAATGGCTTTCCTACTGACTGGCCAGGTAGGTATTAAAAGGACAGATTCCCTTTAAATAAACTGACTCATGTAAACTATATAACTAAATAGATTTCCTTTATGTCTTTTTCTGTGCTCTTAGACCATGTCTAGTAAAGGCCAGGCATTTATTTTCACTGCAGAAAACCAGAACTCAAAGCTGACCTTTGGATACTATGTAACTAAAAAAAAAAAACACAAGTGGATTTATTCCTCAAATACTACGAAATATATGTCTATATGTAACCCTTTTCTCAAAATATATGTTAAAAGAGGTAGATTATTTATGTGCAGAACATTATGTGCATGCTTATGCATTGGTCATTTAAATGTAAAAAATCCATACAGCAGATATTCACATAATGTTATTTTATTGTGATCTGTCCCATAAAGGGCCGAAGGCATGAAAGCAACATTTCTTCAGACTGATTCCTGTTTCCCTGTGGAATCCCTTCAATCCTAGACTCCTAGGGCATTCATTTAATTAATTTATTAACAAGCAAAAGGTGGCCTTTCGCTTTTAATTTTTTTTAGTTCAACCTGCGGGCTGAATGAAAAAAATATAACAGATTCCTCCATCTACGCCAATGGACAAATGTCAGCTGGACCGATTGGCTGCCATCAGATTACACCCGATTTTATCAATCGAAGGATGCCGGACGGAAGGTTGACCATGGGGCCACCCACTGAAAGAATTTTGCCCGGTTTCCTAATAAAATTAGCACAGTGCCCCTACCATGTAATTCATCTGTCAAATTCAAGTGTCTCAGTGACTAATAAAGGCATTTGCATTTGACAATAGTAATAGTGGGGGCAGAGGAGTTTATTTACTAAATGCAAAAAGAATGTTCACTTTGCAAGGGAGTTTTTTACTTTGCATGGGAATTTACTCTAAGCACATTTTGAATGAAGAGATCAATTTCAGAATGTTTCGTTTGACTTTCTCATAGTCGATGGGTTCAAATCAATGACTTATTTTGACTACAGTGATCTAAACATTCAAAAGAGCATGTTGCACATTTTTTCTTGATCGAACAAAAAAATTGAATGTGGTTTTCATTCGGGAAACCTAAATCATTCCAAATATTTGGTCGAAAATCTACCAGCATATACCATACTTTAGTGAAAGAGGTGAAGCTCTCCTAATGTCCATTAATCAAAAATGTGCAAGCACAAATACAATATTTTTATTTTATTTGCACATCACTAGATGTTCTTTGCAAAGTGATATTTCATTACATTCACTAAGCTAAGGTTACATTTCATTGCAAAGTAAAAATTCTATAGCAAGATGAGCAGCCTATTTGCTTTTAGTAAATTATCCCCAGAGTGTCATGAGGGACAAGGCGTAATCTTAACTTGAGAAATTGAGGCCACTTGTACATTCTGGGCTTAAAATCTAAAGGGCTCTACTGGTACACAAATATCAATTTAAACTCTATTACAAGTAATTTGCCTGCCCATCAGTGTTATTGTTATTTTATGCATTTTTTAGTCTTGATAAAGATTAGTATAAAATGAGCAATGAGCAAAACACAGTAGGACAGTGACAGTGTCAGAAGTCACTCATGTAAGTACAACAAAATTAAACCTTACTGGCTGTGATATATTAACACACCTGGAACAATACCACAGTATTTTTAGCCTTAATAAAAAAAATAGCATCCAAATATCTCAATACGTTTTTAAAATAGTATTTTATTGTGCAGGCAATATTGAAAATTAGATTATTTGGAATTTATTTTACATTTTAGGATTGTTTTCTTGCAATGTGGTAAGATGTCTATGGATAATATGTCTATCTGAAGTCTTTTATACACTCTGCCATGAGCCATTATATATCAAATGTCTTTACTTATATAAGACAAGTAATGTATTGATTAAGTGCAATACATTTACTTATAATGAAGTTTAATGTATGTATCCAAGTATCCTTTACAACTTTATTTAGGGCAGATCTGTTTCAAAGAGCACCAGCTGAAGATTTCCAATACAGTATATCAATGATATACATTTTTTGCTATTATCAATTTAATATTAATTATTATAATTATCAAATGTTTACTTTTTTTAACTAACATCACATTGATAAACATAATACAATTAAAATGCTTTTGACATTTAAATTATGTGCACAGTTTTATTCTGTGTATGAAAATATAAAATTACCTAAAGTATAGTAACTTGACTGTAATGCTTTTTGAAAATAATGCTAACTACACACAAATGGTATGTTTAAAACTCAGAGCAATATGATTTTGTTATAGTATAATATATGATATACAATGAATTTACAGTGTTACATTAAATAATTTAAACATGAGTGACAAATGTTTATTGGAAGCCATCATTATTGTTTTTCATGTCCTTGTTATTACTGTAGATCACAATTATAGTGATTATGTTTTTTACTACACAAGAAAACTATTGCTGCCAAACACAATGTGCATTTATTTTCACATAAGTTCACTCAGAAATCAAAGAACATTTAGAGACAGATACATTTTTACAGATATTTTATGTTTATTACACAAGATAAATCTATATATTATATTCAATAATATATTGTAAATACTTAGAATTGTGAACTAAGTTATCGCTACCATTATATTTTTAAGCATTATATTTCTATTTAAAAATAATTTTACAACAATAGTTTTAGTAACATAGTTAACATAATTCCTTTCCTAAATCATAATTTGCTCATTTAATTTTAAGAGATAATGCATTTCTATATTTCGTTACACTTACCTTGAGCACAATGTAAAATGTAATGATTTGTTAGCTGCTACTTGTAATCAGTGAAAGCAAATTCAAAGTTTAATATTTGGTGTAGTCATTCATAATATAGCAAGCGTTTTACCTCTGTACAGTTGAACTCAATCTCTTGTAGTGTGCAATTAGATACAAACTGGTGCATTTTGGTAATCCTAATCTTTGATAGTATGGTCATTCCAAGCCCCCATATTCCCGCAATGAGTAAACCAAAATAGAGGAAAAAAAATGTGATTTAAAAGAAATAAATGGTAACAAATGTAAAACTAAAACTAATACACACAGTGTTGCCCTGGTTGAAATGTCAGCATAAAAAAATGATTAAAATGCCAGTGTAACCTATAGTGCCAGATTGTAATTTATTTTATAAAACTCACATCACAATGCATATAAAGGCACTTTTTTTTAGTTTGGATAAAGGTAAAGTCCAAAATGTTAAAAATTGTCATCAGAGGAAGAGGGGTTTGTGGATATCTCTTTTCATTTCTTCTTGCATTTCCAGTACAGGAAGTGTAGAGAAATCCAGCAGGACACAGATAGCACAAAATAACCTAATGGAGATATAACCCTTCCCTATTCCACCCAAATCGATGGAAAATGGTTTGCCTATACTTTAAACATTGCATTCAATGAGACAGATGTAATTAGAATGCATATATTCCCGACATGTTTATCAGGTTAATGTTGCCCAAGCTGTGTGTGTTCATGTCAGCCTTATGGAAACTATATTCTGAGCTTAACCACAAGGAGACCCATGTCAAAGAAAATGATTAACTATCATGCTACAAAACTATAGTGAATAATACCAAACCATTAATAAATTATGATCGGCTACTATTAGAAGCTGTAAAAAAAAAAATCATTAGTTCCTTATATAGAAAAATTGTTAGCTTTTGTAAAATGTAATTCTAGTTATGGCAAGCAAAATTTGGAATATCAAAATTTGGAAATAAGTAAGCATTGACTTGAGATACCAGCATGATTTAACATGGTACTAATGGCCAAATACTATTGTACTTTAAGTGTGATGCCTAAATAAAGAAGGCATCACACACCATCTAAACCAAGTTACTTTACCAAACTGAAATTATTATACCAACGGTGCCTACATCTACTACTGAAGAATAAAGGGTTTTGATTTGTGAACACATCAAATAAACTAAAGAATGTGACTAATGAAGAAAAGGTCTATCAAGTAGTACAGTTTCAAGCCCTCCATTAATGAGAGTCAAAGTTTTGTATTAAAGGAATAGACAATCAAAAATATTTCTTGCAGACTGAAAGTATCATTCAATTAAGTCTTATTTAATAGGTTAGTGCTCACAGCAACAATAATGTGTACAGGGTAGTAATATCTAGCAACCAATCAAAAATAATCTCTTGACTAAACTAGCTGCAGCAAACTGAAAGGTAATTGGTTTCTAATGGTGCATTCTGTGAATCACTACCATTGTTTGCACTACCTTATTGAACGTAAAAAAAATTTTTAGGGGGTGCCCACTGAAATAAAAGTTGAACCCACATGGGAGCCCAATGGAGAGAAATATATGACCTTCTCTCTTCACCAATAGTGGGACCAAAATATCAGTTAAAACGGACCTAAGGTCCACATTATCTGATCCCACTGACCTGCAGGTGCTTTCATGTTTACCTGGTCTTCTTCTGAGTTCAGCGTCTGTGGACATCTCAATTGACCCAGCCGGGGGGCTTGCCAAGGCTGTACATTTTTTACAATGGAGACATAGGGGTCTATTCACAAAGCTGCCGAAGGATCTGGCCGTAGCTTCGGCCGATCCTTCGGCTAGCTTCGGCACCAGGACCCCTTCGGTTCAGGAGAACCGAGGGGGTGCTGTACGGCTATTCACAATAGCCCGTACAGCTCCCGATCACGGCCGAGTGGCTCAGTCGAGCGCTGAGCCGTGCTGAAAGACGAAGCTGGCCGAGCGGCCGGCCATGATCTTACGGCTGGCTCCGGCCACTTTCAGAGAGATCAGCGTCCCTGGTTGCTAACCAGGGACACTGATCTCCAAGCATCTGACTCTCCCTGGCGGCCCGGGAGTCTCCTGCTCCCGGCCGCCAAGGAGAAAAACCCCGCTCTGTCTTTTTTCTTTATTCTGACACGGAGCGATGTCAGAATAGAGAGAAAAAAAAAAAGTCCCATTCAAAAGCATTGGGACATTACTATTGGCTATTTCTATTGCAGTTCCCCACCAGGTCCACCAGCAGAGGGCGGGAACAATGCTAGTTTACTATTGGCTATTGCAAATTGAAATAGCCAATAGTAAACTCTCAATGCTTTTGAATGGGATTTTTTTTTCTCTATTCTGACATCGCTCGTGCCAGAATGAAGAAAAAAAGACACAGCAGCGTTTCTCTCCTTGGCGGCCGGGAGCGGGGGCTCCCGGGGCCCCAGGGAGAGTTTTTACATTTTTTTAACTTTTTACAGCAGCAGAGCCGCCGGACAATAGGAAACTATTGGGCGGAGCTAGCTGTCACTGCTAGCTCAGCACAATCGTTTTCTATTTACTTTTTTCTACTTTTTTCACTCTTTTTCTGTTCTTCTCGGTGCCTCTGAGGGACCAAGCAGAACAGCCGAGCCAAATGCCGCTCGGCGGCATTCGGCTATTCTCTCACTGCTGTTCGGGATCTTTCAGAATAGCCCGAACAGCAGTGTGAAGCCTGCCGGAGGTTCGGCTCAGCCGATCCAGATGTTGGATCGGCTGAGTTGAACTCCTTCTGCACTTCGGATCAGCCGAACATGCTGAGCATGTTCGGCTGTTTCGAAGCCACACGAAGCAAGCCGATGTACGGCTGATTTCAGCCGATATACGGCTGAAATCAGCCGTACCAGCCTGAAGTGAATAGCCGAACAGTGTTCGGCTCACTTCACTTCTGATCGGTCATTCACTCGGCTACCCTCGGCAGCTTTGTGAATAGACCCCATAGTATTCCATTTAAAGACCATGTAAACAGTATTAGGAAGAAGAGAGTGCAGGAAAATTTTCTAAAGAAGAATGTACTAGCTGTGTATGTTACTACTGTACTAGTAATGTACACAACAAGAAATAACCAGAGTTCCATCTGCAATAGACTTGATGGAAGCCATGTGGACTAGAGGCCCATAAGGCTGCTTTTAGGGTTCATTTAAACATATGTGCTGACTATGTAACTTTTTTTCTGTTCTCTAGCATGTCTGTATACTAAAGCAGCTTTAGGAAAGTATGTTCCATTTGCTTAAAATGGAGTGCGGAGCAGGTGGGGCTTAAGAATGCCGATGAGCCTGTGAATATAGAAGTATAAAAATAGTTTTTTATTCATACTGCAGAATGATTAGCTATTGTATACATTTATACACTATGACTACAATGACAGACTCAGGTAGAAAAATATCTGTTACTGTGAATTTTACAATGACATTTCACAATTTCCTCTAATTTTTCTTTTAACCTGGAAATATTTTCATAGTGTGTGAATACGCATATAACTGTGCCACATACTGTACGTGACCAAGTTTAGTTCATAGGTTTGATCTCTTTATCGTACACTCAAGCAATAAAAATATATATAAAACTACATGTAAAATAAATATATACAGTATTTTAAAAAAATGATTTAAGTGATAAGGGCTGCAAAACTCCATATAACCTCTATACGAGTAAATACTACTAGTTTTATGTACTCTTAGACCAAATAAAATCAGGTTCTCCTCTAACAATGTAAAGCTTCTTTGTAAAGGAAATAAACTATATTTTATGCCAAATTTCTTTTTTAGCTTCCATAAAGCACCTACATAAACCTGGTTTCCAGGTACATAAGCCTGGTGTCCTACACATTTGTAATATGATCCAACAGGGTTAATAAAAGACTAGACACCCTTTAGTTGGGAAAGTGAATGTTTACTTCCTAAATAAGGTTACAGCAACCCTCTCACTATAAAGAATGCAATACATACTCACTTTTCCGGCTGCCTGTGTCTCCAAACCCCATGCTGGGACATGTACTGATGCAGAGGATGTCATTAAATCTGACATCCTCTGGGTCCCAAGCAGCTCTCCCTGGTTCCTCCTCCTTACATCCATGCCACTCCTGTATTCTATAGTGGGTGGAGGTCAGAGAGAGGAAACAGTAAGGGTTAGATATTCCCAGAAGTGTCAGTTTCACTTCAGCAGAAGCTTTCTCATAATCAGAGCAGCAAGTAATTATTAACTGACTTCTTTTACAGGTATGCCTTAGTTGCAACAATTTTCTACAATGACAGGTGCATTTTAAGCTGTGATTATTTTCAATACCCAATCATGTTTAAGGAAAAATACATAAAAGCTGGATTCTTTTTTCTTGCACATGAATGAATGATTGAAGTGAACATAGGTTGACTGTATTTACAAGCCAAAATAAGAATTCCTTTTGCAAAGTAAACAATTACTTTGCTACATGAACATGGTCTCTTTTATAAGTAAATTTACCCAGAGTCAATCAAGCAGAAGAGTTACCTTCTAGTCACTACTGCTACCAGTGAGAAGGTGACATCAACCCAAATGTAGTAAATTAAGGTGATAATCTTTTTTTTAATTATATATATAGCAAAACAGGTAATGGTGTACATTCTTGGACTTCTCAAACAAAACTTAAAATTATAATAGCCTTCGAAGCTTAGACTTTGCTCATATTTATTATACAATTAATATAATGCTTACATCTGATCTCTGGGCTCACCCTATCAACCACTCCACCCCCTCCACCTACTAACCTCTAACTGATCGCTGGCATTACAAAAAAAATCTAAATGACCTTTTCAGTCAACTAAAGCTGCAGTCACATGATCCCCCAGTCCCGGGTCTTTTCTTCTGTTTACATAAGCTGTCCAGGGTTAGAGTCCTTGCAGAATCCAGAAGAGGAGTCTGCATTGGTGATGTCAGCATGAGGGGACTCTTGGGGACTGAACGACATGATGAGAGGGGGATTTTTATTTGCCCAGAGATGAGATTTAACACAGAGTAGTTTTGGTTTAATTGAGACACTTTGTAGTTGCGAATAACACTGTTTTCATAGTGTAAAATATACTAAAAATTTAATTTAATTGGAAAGTATTAGTTCATCTTCAACATTAACAAAAATAATTTTCAAAATATTCTAACAGACTTATTTAAACAAGCTAGCTCAAAGTGCCTGTGTTGCCCATTACAACCAATCAGATGTCAACAGTTATTTTTCTGTGTAGGTAAGAAAAACAAGAGGATAAGGGAAAGAAGCTGATTAATAAAGGTGCTCATAGACACAAAGGGGTTGATATACTAAAGACACAAAAAAAGGTGTACACTTTGCAAGGAAATTCTCACTTAGCAGGGGACGTTTGCCCTTAGTCTAATGAATTAGGGGACGCTCTGCTGACTTTCATTGCCCAATCATGTAAAAAAAAATGCTTTCCTTTTATTTTCCTTGTACATGATTGGGTATTGTTTACAAAGTGAAGTTTCACCACATTTACTAAACTAAGGGAAACTTCCCCTGCAAAGTGCAATTCCCTTTGCACAGTTAACAGCCTTTTTGCCTTTAGTAAATCAACCCCAAAATCTCTTCCCAATCCAAATGATTAGAATGGAACTGGGAGAATATCATAAGTCTATAGGAGTTGTGACCTCTGCATGCACTCCTATAGATTACTTATCTGAGGCAAAATTCATGTAGTTGGGCTACACTTGGTGGATTATTTGTTGTTGTTTCCCCAAGATTATGGTTCGGGTTCACTGCTTCCCAACATTTTTAGTGGATAAAAAAAAAATAGGGATTTTGCATTACAAAGAAGATAAGTCATATTGCGGTAGGAGAGCCAACATAAAATGTACAGTAATAAGCAATACAGATTATAGACATATCTTGGCCTTGAAGAAAAAATGTTTATATTACTGTCAAAGACATCAACGGTTACAACCGTCAAGACGTACTCTCGAATCCTTAGATTTAAGAAACATTAGTGTGTACCTCTTAATGTTCAAATAGAAATATAGAGGTGTATAGGAAGTTTTGTATAATTGAAAAATAATAAAAAAGTAAGGATGTGCGTATCTATCTCTTTTCAATTTCAGAAGGACGTGGGAATCACATTGACAGATATGTATATTAGTATATGTTAGGCCAAATGCAGAGTGAATGTCAATAGCCAAGCTCTCCTTAAAAAAAAAAAAAACTAAGGAGATGTTGTTGTATGGAAAGAGAGAAAAAATAAAAGTGCAGAAAGATGAAAAGAAAGAGAGGGGGTACAAAGTTTTTATAATATGAATTTCTGGCAGAAAACTTTGCCTGTTCACCAGCAGAAATAATGATCAACCTGTAGTGCAGTTTAAATCCTTGGACTCACAGCAGCCATATCATCAGTGTGTGCTGGAGCTTTTAGGAAGAATTAAAAATGTTGTATATGGATATATACATATATATTGGTGCATGTCCCCAATGGCAGTGCCCAGCTTTCCATGCCTTTTGTTTCACAATAGTTTAATAGTCCTACAAATGGCCGGAATTGAATAACAAGAGTCATCCCACATAGACTTCAATGGAGGTTGATGCAGAGTTTGTGAACTGCAAACTGAACCTAGGCAGATTTGCTCATCCCTACCCATAATGAGCAAGGAGCTAGGGAAACTAAACTTTGTATAAACATGCATGTTTAGCAGAATGCTTAGCATGCA
Organism: Nanorana parkeri; assembly: GCF_000935625.1. Classification (NCBI taxonomy): domain Eukaryota; kingdom Metazoa; phylum Chordata; class Amphibia; order Anura; family Dicroglossidae; genus Nanorana; species Nanorana parkeri. Next base: position 1,012,677 of record NW_017306432.1, read on the forward strand.
TGTTTACACACATATGTTACTGATAACAACAACATGATGTGCGGGTGCCTATAGTCCACCATAAACCATAGCTTGTGATGGCTATGCAGAAATGTTCCCTTGGTTAAAAATAGATTACATATTATCTTTCACAGCCATCCCGTTCAGCTGTTATCTCCCTTAGTTTTTCCTGATTGGTTGCTTTGGGCAACACATCCTCAAATTTAGCACTTTCTAGAGCCCTGTCCTGCAACTAAATTCCAAGATACACTCCTGCCATTCACCTAATATGTGCATTAGTGTTCTATGCGCAACGTTGTTTGACAGTTTTGTAATGACTATATAAAACTTCCTAATCAACTTCTTGCAAGTCATGTATGTTATCCTGCTTTTTCTCCCGATACATGAAGTTTGGTATGGTCTAAGTATTATACATACTAATTGTGATATGTGCTGTTCTTGTACATGTGCCAATTTTAGTACTTACTTGTTTAACACTTCACTGATTTTTTAAGAACTTTCTTTTTTTTGCAAAATTCCTACTAGAATTTCTTTTTTATGCAAAATGTGAAAATATCCTGTCATTGTGATGACTTTTTGATATGTGTTAGAGACAAATATGCCCTTTTATGATGTATTTGAACAAAATTAAAGAAAACAAGATTGTAAATGTGCGTGTTCATTTCTTCTGTGGATATTGTATGCAGATCTTGGGAATAAACCACTAAACAATCACAAAACAATCAGGCACATTTGATAAGGCAGTAGATTGAGCAACAATGATAAGCAAGTGTACAGTAGGTTGAATGCTATGGAATTTTTCAACCTATTTAGCAATGTAACTAATAGAGCCCAATGGCATTTTAGTTCACTAAAGTATGGCCACTTGAAGGCGATAAGAAAAACAATAATCTCTGCATCTAGTGAAAGGTTTTTAAAGTTTATTTAGACAATTTACTTCATAAGATTTACTTATGAAGTAAAAGTAAAGATTAGAATGTAGATAATTTAACACATGGAGAGCCTTAAAAGATAACTATGGGGTAAATGTTTTTGCAGATAGCTCTCTTTAGGGTCATGGGAGGACATATACTAACCTCCTCCTGTGACCCATAGCTCAGTATATCGGGGGCTATTGCCCGCAATATACTGAGAGCACCACAGCCGGGACGGATCCCCACAATACTGTTGAGATCCACCCAGCTGTGTGAGTGACAGCTGGCTCTGCCTAGCTAGACTATCTAGAGCTGGAGGATCGGAGAGGGGAGGGGGGAATCCCTGCAGGGAGCAGTGACTGACAGTCACCGCTCACTGCAGGGAGACAATCGGAAAGGGAGTGGATCGGCGGCATGATTCTGCTCACTTCCCGTCACAGGTCGGCTCTAACTATGAGATGAGTGGAAATCGCTCACCTCATAGTTCTCCTTTAATCAAGCCAAGAGTTAAGAATCTGATCAAAGGGGAAGCTTTTAAGCTCCAATCCTGGGCAATTGCCATGTAGTACCTCCCAAAACATCTTAAATTATTAAGAATTTGTACAAGCCACACATAAACAAATACAAAAAAACATTAATTTCTGTTATTTTGGAACACCTTGGCTTCATCATGACCCATACACCAAAATGCCTCAAAGATTACCTATCTCCACAGACTGCAAAACAAGACATTTCAAGAATGTGGAACAACAATTTGCTCTAATAACATCTTTCTGCAAAGTCAAACAAGCAAATTTGTTATATAACGTACCTAACATTAGCATATTAGCCGCAGCCCAGGGAAGATGAGGCTAAAGAGATTGGTCTAGCAGCCAGGTGGGACAGAGGATCAGGTAAGTATTTGTTCAATATTTTCACCCCCTGGGCAAAACGAGCACTTATCCTTTGTAGTGCGGGGATAGCCCCACTGCAAGGGTTAATTTTTTTAAATCCTGGAGTTCTGCTTTAAGCACAAATCTGAAGATAAAGATGTATATGAAGTTAGTGTGCCAGATAAGACTCTTTTTGACTCCTTTTTGCCCATCTTTATACATGTTTTAGTACTGCCTCCTAATGTGCATATGCAGATCCACTGTAAACAATCAAGTATTGTCTTGGCAATGTGTTTGTTACTGATAATTAGCTCTATATGCACTTGTGAAAAATAAAGAAAGAAGAAAAAAACCACACATGATTGGTAGTCGGTGGCTGCAATCAAGGTAAACCTATGATGTTTTATCAATGAATCATCCCTCTTTTTGACACGTTACATCATGTGACACAGTGACCAGGTAGGGGAATAAACACCTGGGCATAACAGGTCATTTATATGCTTCCAAATTGGAACTCCAAACACTTCTGAGAGTAAACATATCCCCTTTTCCCAGGTACTATGTTCAACTGTCGATGCATATGACTGCAACAAGTGGATTAGGGGGCTCTTCTAGTGGTGGTGTCATTTTCCCTGTAAACTTTCATGGTTTTTCCCTTGTCCAATTTACAGCCAGTTGAAATGTGTGCTAATTTAGAAGGTGGCCCACATTCACTACAGCCTGGCCATCAATAATTAATTACATAGACTGCCTGAGGGGTTCCCTTGTCATTGCAGAGTCAACATCCATCTAAGAAAAATGTCAGTTATTAAGTTATTGGTTCATCTTAGAGATGTGAGAAATTACTGAAAAACATACTTGCGATCTGGGTGCAGTCATGTGTCTTCTCCTCTTCTGGGTCAGAAGTAGGCTCAGGTATTAGCATGGCTGGATTAAAATCATTGCGCCTTGGAAGTACCAAGTTGGGGGAGGCAGAAGGGCAAGTTCTTACTTGGTTAGTCTGGCTGCAGACAGGTGCGTTGTGTTTGCATTTAACAGCACTGCATGTATAGATTGGGAACATTTTTTATTGCTACATCAAAATGATACATCCTGAGAACATAAAAGAAAAGCATACAATGAAGTTTAGACATTGTTAATTATTAAAATGTTGGAAAGAGGGGGGCGTGGCCAGCGCTTGGGACGGATGGCTGCTTGAGACGGAGCTCCGTGCCCAAGCAGACGGCGGACCGCGACAGTCACCACATCGGGACCCGGCATCATCTCCCCACTTACCCCAATCACATCAGGGGAAGGTCCGGACATGTCCCGAAAGAAAAAGTCAGGCGCTCGGCCCCAGAAAATGACGGCATTCTTCAATCTGTCGGGCCGCAAGCCACAGCAAAATGGCGCCGGCCAGCAGCACTCCACGCCGGTCACCTCCCACTTGGCTGGTAGAGGGGATCGGGACGCGGACATCAACCGCCGGCCTGAAGGTAGGAGTCACCCAGGCCCCGAGAAGCCTCCTAGGCAGCCACAGAGCCCATCACCCTCCCAGGCCTCACACCAGTCCTCATCGATTGCCTCAGGCAGCCCAGAAAAATCGAGGCCGCGGCTTTCAGGCCTAGACCACCAGGGGGAGATAGAGAGCCCTGCTCTCCTGTCCAGGGATGACACCAGAGAACTTGTGACACCTATTAACTCGTTCCCCACCGCAGGCAAGCCTCTGTCAGATTCTACACTGAAAGATATGTTTAGTTGGAAAGAGAGATAAAACTTGAGAGCAGCAGTGTGGTGTAGGGTATGTACCATTTGTATATCTCATGCACATTGTTGGTGGTACCAAGAAAAGCACAGGCTTTATGCACAGAACAAATGTTGGGGATACATTGTCACTTTATTGTTTATTGTCGGAGGTGAGTATACCAGATGTTTAGAAGACACATGAGTCACTAATCAAGACAGCGCTGTCAAATAATTATAGACAAAGCATTATTATAAATTCAGTGGTTGGAGCAGTGTTACCAGATTAGCATGTTTCTCAAGTCATGACTTTTGGAAGGCAGGATTTTATAATTTTCCTCTATTACTTATCAAGCCAATTGAAGTTTATACTACTAGCTGAGCTGCATAGTGTAAACTCACTAAGTGCTAACATTGTGTGTCTGATGTCAGCAAAAATTGCTGACATCACAGTTATATGGTAACAAGTGCACAATAAAAGGCAATGAAAGTCTTGGATGAATGCACACGTCTACCAAGGCAACCTGATGTCAGATTTCACCATTCAGACATTTTGCAGAAATCCACACGGACTATTACAAAGTTACCAGTGCAGCTTATCTCACAAAATTCTAGCACTTCCTCAAATATTGGAGTGTTGGATTGTTGGGCCACTCCCAAGCAAGACCTGCTTTGCCCTCCCCCTTGCTCCAGCAATAATATCATAAATCATCAGTGGACACTCACATTGACTGTCATTTTCAGTTTTACAAGTCTTTACTCACAACTTCAGCAACAGATTGATGGCATTATGGTCAGGGGAGTGGGAAAAGTGACTTCGGAGAGTTGGAAGTCCAAGACTCTGACACTCCAGATATCTTTGAGGTAGATGGTGTCAGTAACTCTGTATAGAAGGCATGGATTTCTGCACTGTGTGATGCTACTGCAAGTAAATATTGTAGCGAGTATGCTCATCAGACATTGGAAGATGTAGTGAAAGGGTCTATTTAAGTTAGACCAGGGATAGGCAATCTTGGCACTCCAGCTGTTGTGGACCTTCATGTCCCATCAGGCAGTGTAAGACTATGACAGCAACAGGCATTACTCCTAGAGGCATAGATAAATAATGGGATTTTGAGTTTCCCCACACCTGGGGTGTCAAGGTTACATACTGTTGAGTTACACACAAGCAGTTAACAAGTAAAAAAGCAATGCTGGCATTATTTGTTAGAAAGCCTAGCATGCTTTACAACCTAAATATCATAGCATTACACTATATTAAATGTTTTTATAGAATGAAGATTCAACACAAGTAAGAAAAACACATTACATAAAAGATCAGTTAATAAATTTGTAAAAGCTAAACTAATCAGCTAAAACCATAATTATATTATAATGTCTTTTTACATCAAACTTGTCATTAGATAAATATTTAGGCTGCCACTTCCTTCAGTAAATGCTAAATTCCCATCTGAAAGTATCCTGATGCTCTATCTTTGAGTTGAGTCTCTCACCTAGAACATGTATGCAGATCAGAAATTCTTACTCCACAATGACCCTGAACCATTCAAAACCAAAAGAAATGGCATGGCAGTCAGCACAACTAGCACATTCTGAGGTGAGTTACCATTTGAGCCCGTGTATTTTTTGCATAACAGGTTTTTTTTTTTAAACCAGACTCCTTTCAGGATTACCCTCACAGGTTTAAAGCAGGAAAACATTCTCCTTCCGAGCTGTTAAGCAGGCATACGTTTAAGTCCTGCAAATCCTTCTGTTTATATGGGGAAGGAAGTCCAACTCCCAATGTACTCCCTGGCCTCTGCAGCTGTAGGTCTGATAGACCCCAGCACTACAGTTACATCTCCATTCCACTCTCCTCCATCCCATTCACAAAAGCTTGGGGCCCTGTGTTTTCTGAATGGCATGAAAGAGAGGGGGGCAGAGATGGATCTGTAGGGTTGGGCACTTACAGCCACAGCGACCAGGAGCTAGAGTACAAGATGGGCTTCCTCTGACATACAGTATAGAACGGCGCCCAATAAACGAAATGATTTGCAATACTTAGAATTATGCCGGCATAACACAGAGGTCCTTCTGAGGAAGGAGAATGTTTGCCTTCATTACACCTATGAAGGTAATCCTGCCTGGAGTTGGGCTTTAAATCTTCTAGTCTTGAATCGTACTCAATAAACTTGGCATATTGTAAAATATGACATGGAATAAACAATTATGTTTAGACACTTATCAGCATTAGAAGAGTGACAGGTGACATTTAGACATTGCAAGTAGCTAATTACTCATGTAGTATGTTATTATTAGACACATTTATCCAAGCTATTATGTACCTTCTGGTTAACTACAGTAAGCAAACAGAGACAAGCGGTAAATAGAATATAAAAAGTTGATGTTCATAAAATTGTTACAAATACAGGAATCTTTTACCTCTGATGTAGTTGTACATTTTCTCATAAGAACATTTAAAGTAATACTAAAGTACTAAGTCCTCAGAAAAAAATAGTTTTTAAAAAAGTCCATGTTTCAATCATTGTGGGGCTCAGTTTAGGATTCTAAATTGCTAATCACCCTTCAATAGCAAACGGGTTTACTGTGAAGGGCAACTTAATAGCCTGGTCTTGTAATATATTATTATTATTGTTATTAATAAAAGTAACCCCTTATGTGACCCATCTCCTCTTGATCTGAACCATTTCCTCTAACAGTTTAGGCATGAGGAAGCAGCACTACCCAGGGGTATTTATTTATAAAAGAAGTGAATGTGACATTTACTGAATATTCATGGCAGGTGACTCTTTGAGGTGCATTTGTCTTAAATTAGAGGGATTGATTAACCACCTGTGAATGTGATATTCACTTTTTTAAACATTTTCTTTATTGTTTGTCTTAATAATTGATTTCATTTAAAATAACAAATTTTAGCATCAAAACTATGTAAACCCTTGCCAAATAAGTTGGATCACCCACAATACTTTATGTCCAGCTGTGCAAATGTTTGTAATCTGTATAGCAGGTGTGGTATCAGGCACCACACTTAAGGGCAACTTTCACGAAATGCCTCAGCCATATACGCTACAAGATGAAAGTTAAAGGATCAATGCTACCTGTTGCAAACAGAAAACAAATGAGAGTTCCAGTCCAGTGATTTTGTCTAAGCTGGGATGATGCCATCATTCTGTTGCTGGCAGGGCCAAATAATTCCTTAGTTCCCCCCAGGCCCTCAGCAATCAGGCTCCACCCTTTACTTATGGAGGAAAAGGCAGATTAAGGCCTCGTTCACACCTTTACATACGGGGAACGCGTCACATACTTGAGCATTCGCATGTGTTTTTTCGCCAATTGATTTCAATGGATGCTGCACGCACGACAAACGCGGAAATGTAGCTCATGTAGCAGATTCAGCTACAGACATACCACTGAGTTTGTGTGCATTTTAGCGTGAATCAATGTGTGGGGAAAATGCAAAATTTCCCAGCCGCGTTTAAGGTGCCAGTAACAAGTAATAGCACTGCAAACTCGCTGTTCTGTGAACGCACATCAAATCGCAAGTTTGACACGCATTCAACAGAATGCCTAGGTTTAAACGGGGATTGAGGCAATGTCAGAGGGAGTTTTGTGATCCCTGTTAGAGATTAGAAATACAGTATTTACATAATACAAAATATACATGTGCATAATATGAAAACATTTATTTGATGCTAGGTACACTTAAACGGGCTAATGGGGGATCATGTTCCTATGCTCCTTGGCCCCATTCAATGGTGGGAATGTTGTGTGTATGGTATTCACTCAGCTATACACTGGGCAGAATATTTACACATCAGTCCCAAGGTGTATTTCCACTTTTGTGGCCAGATTATAGCTAGTTTCTTTATTGAAATGTTGTTAGCTTTGTATATATAGTCTGATCTACTGACTTCAATAGTTCTTCAGTCACAGACCTGCATTAGATATTTACATTGTATGTGGTGGTTGCGAGGTACTTCAGTCAAATACTGCCCATGCTTCACAGTGACTGTGTGGGGCTTTCAGTTCAAAAGGACTTTGTGCACAGTGTGTGGCTCAAACCCTTCCTCCCATCAGTTCCTATCTGGCATCATCAGTCTTAAACTTATTTACAATTGCCTTCCCTCCCATGTCTTTCTATTTTAATCTCTTCTGAATGTCATACAGTGCATTATATATAATTTCTACATATGTCTTTCCAAAAATAAGGGTGCCCAACTTCCCCCCTGATTAATGTTTGGTCTGGTACCATTCCCCTGATTGTAAATTCCTTTAACTGACAAATATCACATCTTCCATTGCAAACTGAAGTCCAGGCTTCTTACAATTGAAAGACAAGGATAGAAATTCAAAGCTTTTTGCTTGGAGGTATAAGGTCTTAAAGACCAATTTTAGGCAAAGCTTAGGGGCCTCCAACCTTCCCCTTAAGACCTCATCACCCATTTAACAGGTTTTAAAAATATATGAAGCTCTTGTTCATATCTCCCTGGCAGTTGAGTGGACATCTTGAGAAAGACCCTCCGCTTCTAGTGGGCAGAAGAGAGAAGACTTAGGACCCAGTGCCACACATGACCAAAGTTTACCCCTTTCACTGCCAGCGTATTGATTACGGTACTGGCCACCCAGTCTCTGGTCACCTGTGTAAAGCCAACTGTTGGCTTTACACTGGAAGGGATTCTGCCAGCTGAGCTGCCACCAGATAACTTCTAGAGGCTGGTAAGCTGGACAGTGAAGCCTTGCTTCCCAGGCTTCACTGTCCCTACTGCGGGCCTGGGACTGGCATTGTGGGTGTTGCTGGGAAGTGGGGAGAGAGACTAGTGAACATCCGTTCACCAATCTCCTCACCGCTGAATGGAGCTGGAAGCGACACTGATTGCATCACTTCTGGCTCCTCTAACCGGGGAACAAGTTGTTCAAGCACAATCTGTGCTTAAACAGCTTCTTTGAAGTGCAAATTTAACATTAGGGGTCTAATAGAGCCCTGATGACATCTTAAAGAGAACCTGTCACCACTAATATGCTGTCACATAGGGGGCTTGTGAGCCTCCCTATGTGACAGTAATGATGTTCAATAAAAAAAAATAAAGTTTTAAAAAATAAAGTTAAATAAAATAATTTTTAAAATACCAAAAACATTTGATCCCCTGCCTTAGCGAATGCTTATATGAAGCAATGATTGGGCTACACATGTTAAGTATCGTTGCTTGCGCCAGAGTGAGAGCAATAAATCTAGGGCCAATATTCATGGATAACTCTAAACTCATGGATCAAACAGATGCACTGCGCTAATTAGACATGTGCGATTCGGTTCGTTCCGAAATTCGTTTCGGATGAATTTTAGGAAATTCAGAGATTCGGATGCATCCGAATTCCGAATTACAGCTAAGACGAATGCAAGCGAATCCGAAATTCCCGATTTCCCGAAATTCCCGATTTCGAGAAATTCGTTATTGGACGAATTTCGTTGCAGCAAAATGACATTAGGGGAAAAAAAAATGACAACATTTTACCTCTACAACACATCTATGCTTCAAGTACAGAGGCTATAGAGTAGTGGTTAGAGGACAGGCTTGTCATTTCCAAGGTCCCAGGTTCAAATCCAGGGAAAGTTGAGTAATGTTTAAAGTTTTTTTTTTTTCCTTTGCTTTTGAATTGGCATTCTCCTAACATTCCTACCAGACCTAAAGTGTCTGGTATGAATTGGGGAGAACTTCAGGAAACGAAACAAATTTGTGTCTAGCACATGTCTAGCGCTAATCAATAATCATAATACGTGAATAATATAGTGCTAAATGTCAAATGAAACACATATAACCAATATAATTAATAAATACTCATAAATAATAAAACATGTCTCTCATTGTTATATCTCCAGTAGAGATTAGGTGCAAATTGGTAATTATAAGGTCCACCATAAATTGATGCAAAAAAAAAGTGACAAAGTGCCAAGATGTAAAAAACCAACAGTGATAAGTCCTTCTTATAGCTGTAGTGTCCAAACTCTCGTTGACTGTGAAACACACCGCACTCACCAGACTTCCATATTCAAAGAGGCTTAACAATCCCACATCGCAATCACAGTGAACGTTTGCTCCTCCTCTCGCAATAGGAATTTCCTCCTCGACTCTGTGCTCTTTCACAAGAAAGGTTCAGGTGTGGTTGTTTAAAAAACGTATCCGTTCCCCAGAGAGGATAATAAACACATAGTGTAATATGCCAAAAAACAGGTTTTTATTTAAAAAACAGTTAAAAACAGTTACAAGACTCCCAGAAACAATCGCTTTTTCAAAAAATATTCCAATCCGTCATGAACAAGCCAGTCGAATAATCACACAATTAAAATCCTTTTTTGCATCAATTTATGGTGGACTTTATCATTACCAATTTGTACCTAATCTCTACTGGAGATATTACAACGAGAGACACGTTTTATTATTGATGAGTATTTCTTTCAATTTTATTGGTCGTATGCGTTTTATTTGATACTTAGCACTATATTATTCATGTATTATGAGTGTTGATTAGCACAGTGCATCTGTTTGATCTAATTTATTTATACTATTAGCATGGCAGTGTTTCATCTTTTATATTTTAATTTTTTTTTCACTTTGAGACGACTTCCATAGCGCAGAATTTTTTTATATTCAACTCTAAACTCATGACCTGTACAGGCTTTTAAAGTGTCACCTATAGAATATTGGGGGTACAATATTTTGACGACGTTTCAAGGGCGCACACAATTTGTAAGCTTGACATGTTGGGTATCTATTTACTTAGCACAACCTCATCTTTTACATTTTACAAAATAAGTATTCTTGTGCACTAAAATTAAGTGTATGTCTTACTAAAATGTTGGGTTTGAGAAAGAGTTGGGCTAATATCATGCTACGTATAAATTTGAAACTGCCACCATTATATTCTACTTGGGGGTTTTAAGTCATTTTTAGGCCTAAAATGTGGATGTTTCAAGCTAAACTTAGTAGATGATCTACTTGTACCAATTCTGGTTTCCTCTATAGCTGCTTCAAGTGCCTAACTGTTTTTACTCTTCGCCTGCTCTTTTAGACATCTTTGGTAAACTTGCTGCTGAGTGCTGGTTGGTAAAAACAAGCTGTATAGCTTCAATTTTTAATTTTTAATTAGTTTATGGTCATGCCTGAGGAGCTAACTGCAAGAGTTATCATGCTAATCCTATAACATTACTGTAAACATGCAGTTCATAGGGGGTCAATTTAACTGTAAGTATACTTCTCTGCAAAAATGAAGTATGCTTGTTAAGAAAATGTATCTATAATCTATAGATGTAAACACTACGATAATGCTCTGTACATTATGGCTTCATGTCTCATTATCTTTGTTATACGTAATGTAAAATTAATTCGGATTTTGAGTTTCTAGCTGTTGCATCCTGTGGTGAGTGAAATTTTCTACATCACAAGGAGAGCACCAATAACTTTTACTATTTCCTATTATGTTATAAAAGACTGAGAATAATGTAGTTAGAATGCTTGTATAATAAAAATAATTGTTTGTAAGTATGATTATATTCTAGTATCCTATCCATGAGTGATTTTGAAATAAATTGTTGAGTACTAAAAAGTAACATCAACTATACATTATCTGGTGATGTCTAAAAAGACCCATTTTCTTCTTCATTTGAATTATACGTAGCACATCGTGAACATAGAGATATGTTCTATTTTCTATGAATATTTTAATGTATGTATTAGACACATTTTAAAGTAGGGACATATAAAGCAGGAACATTCTTATGCTCAGAAGCTCTCAAAGATACTCAAAATATAACTGTCAAAACATATGGAGGATGACATTGCTTGCCTTCTTCTTCCCAATGACCACCAATATAAGGGGCATTCTTCCCACAAACCCCAATGTAACAGGTCATTGTTTCCAAGTTAGGGGCCCTTTTGACACTGGCCAACAATGTACGGTTCATCCCTCTCAATGGCTGTTAAATTAGTGGCCTTTTCTGCACTGACCATCAATATAAGGAGGCACCTCTCCCACTTCTACCAAAGGTAGGGAACATCTCTCCAATGTCACTGTGGCATTATTCATTGTGATTGATGTTGGATCTACATCACTGGGTGACATGATTGACATTGGATATACATCTTATGTCAATGTTTCTTTATTTTTTAATAAAGGACTTTGTTATTGTGTCTGTGAGTCTATTCACTTTTTACTTCTTTTTGTTAATCATTTTTAAGGGGGACTAGGTACAACTTACTCAATCATGCAGGGGAGAGGGTTGGATATCTGGGGCCCCCTTATTTTAAAGAAAGCTTCCAGATTCAAATAAGTCCCCCCAACCGATTCACTGGGCCAGGGATGTGGGGAGGAAGACCCCCCTGGCAAGGCATGTGACCTGGCATGTTTCAGGAAGAAAAGGGCCACATGCTAGCTGACCCTCCCTTTCCTGGCCAGCCACGCGGTATGCCCAAAAAAGGGGAGTCCCCCTCACAATCCATACCAGATCCTTATCCAGGCATGCAGTCTGGGTGGCCAGGAAAGGTGGGGTAGTGATTGTGTGCTTAGCTATTCAGATGCATACCAGGCCATATGCCCTGCAGAAGGAAAAATGGTGCCCTGCAGTGTGCTCTGCCTGTCACTAGATCTTCCCTACTCTGTGCCTGAATGTTTTCTGTGTGGCCTCTGATCCCCACTGCTCTCCCCCCACCTATACCAGGAGAGACAGCGGGTTGTGAAGAGAATCAGATTGCAGGCATACAGTGGGGATGATCGGATTCCTGCAGGATGTTGAGCAGGAAAATGGGTACACATGTCACTCATGTTTACCGATCCCTTCAGTTTCCTGAATGAATGGTACTGAGCATTCCCATGCATATAGTGATCAGTAAACATGAATTACATGTTTAATATCTTTTACTCTGTGAATGAACATGGAAGTGCTGAGTACTGAGTATTTACGGATACAGTGAATGCCGGGTAGAGGAGAAGGAGAGTCTCTCCATCTCTATCTAAACATTGAAACATCTGGAGTCTGTTTAGACCTCTCATATTTCCCCAAAGCCCCCTGGTGGAAGTACTAGTGACAAAAATAAAAAATGAAAAAAATACAGAAATAATATGCGTGGTAGCGCATTGTGACGTGCTGCCACATATTGTAATGCACTGACTTGCAATAAAATGTTTGCGTACGCAGCACACACATGGTACTTCGGCTCAGGCATTACTACAATGCACAGGTGTGCAGCCAACCTCTAAATTTTTAGCATACGTTGCCTATTTACATTTTTGCATACCTTCAATTTTTACCATTTCGCAAAAAGGCACGATTTAAAACTTACATTTTTTTATTAACTCAGTACATCTGTATCTTTTATATTTAGTATGAATTTTGTAAGTTCTGTTGTGTGTGTAAAAGATTTTACTGTATTTTTATGGAAAATTCGCACAACTATCACAGGATGTAAAAAATCAACAGCTCCATCTTTTAATTCTACGGTTCCTGTGCTTTAGGAAAATGTATGGTTTGTGGGATATTTTACAAACCTTTAAAGTTGGAAGTAAAAAAAAGTGAAACATGACAGAAAAACAAAAAATAGCAAAAAATAGTCCAGCCACCTGAGAAGAAAAGGGAGGAGCAGGGCTAGCATGATAACCTTAGATAACCTTATCATGATAGGTCAGGATGATTATTGCAGCAAGAGTTGCTATTTTATTTTATTTTATAACAGGTTATTTATTTGTATCCTGTTATTTTGAGTTATGTTTCACCAAAAGTTTTTATTCTATCAAAAACTAAAAAAGTTTAAGCTGGAGTTGGGATTTAATGCCATTGATCGACATCTGAAAATGGACTGACTTGCAGATTGCGACAGCAGATGAACTGACCACTACTGCAACTTGGTCCTGGATGACCCTCTTCTTTTTGGACTACTAATTAATACTTGGTTCACATATAGCTTATCCCACCAAGCAACAACAGACTGAGGTTAACATAAGCTAGTGCTATCAACCACAGTCTAGCTTATGTTAACATTATGACTAAGCTAAGCACCCCTTTTTTCCCCCCAAGGTATTACCCACAGAGCCTAAATTCCTGCCTGAATCACCCAATGTCACAGAGCAACAAACACCACGCATATTATGGCCCTCAAAGCATTTAAAATTTGCACTCAGTATACTCACCACATTATAAATTTGCACATTTTGCCTACAAAGGTGCAGTGAATGTACAGTGAAAGTCAGCAATTCCAGTCCATCAACTATTATTAAAATATTGCATAGTGATATGCTTGCTATATCAAAATGCGGATATAGAATTCAAGATTATTTATGTAATAATAAAATACAGCCACTGAGTGGCGCTGTGACATAGTTTTTGTGGCTCCTCTAAAAAAATATTACAATACAGAATACAAATCCAATCTTTTTTTCTTTTACCGCTACTGAAAAGCAATTTGCTATGATCAAAAAATTCCAAAACAGTGCAAGCAGTCAAAGGTGTTCATTTACTAAATTGCGATGTAGTGGATCACTAGTATATTGCTTTAAAGGCAGCTGTTGCCCATTACAAATAGTGACGATAGTCCAATTTCACAGAAAACGAATAGCTTTGCAGCAATGTGCTGGAACATATTTCAGATATCTCTTCCAAAAGATTTACAGCTTAGCTGCCAGGCAAAACTAAATTACAAGAACTTTTAAAGGGAAAGAAAAAAGTATTTTCAATGATCATATATTTTGAGTTAATAAAAATCACCTTAAAATAATATTTTACAACACCGTTACATTTATCATGTTTACATCCTATATTCTGGTATATGGTTAAATATATTAATTCCGTAGATAAGCCTCTAGATGGAGCAAATACTTAATTTGCAATCGTTTTATCTCTAAATTATTAGAGACCAATAAATCCAATCAATACATTCTCATGTTTCAAGTTTAAAATCCATTAAAATTTTTTAAGGGTGCAGCTTTCATTAACACAATATCTAGTGATTGTGTCATCAGCTGAATAAAAAGAACATTAAAATAAGAGACAACAAAAGCCATTAAAATATAAATTGCTCTTACACCACCTAATTTAGTGGCAGCTTTAAACAGTCATGGACTATTTTCACTTGACTTGTTAGTCAGGATTAGCCCAGCATGATGGGTTTCAATAAATACAAGGAGACTTTACTATTTATCATGATAATAAAACATAAAGTAGATTCATACAGAAACTATTTATTGCTCCTGGCTGAGCCATGGGATGTCACCTCTTTTCGGCAGATCGCTATGGACAGGCCAAACCTGCTGTGACCCTTTATTCTCTCCTCCCTGCAGTCTGCTTATGGCTCTGATTAATTATAATCTTTGCTCTTCCGTTGTCTTTTTTAATTCACTTTATTTATTGCACAAATTATCACATACACATAATAAAAAGCGGAACCTAGTATCTTCAAATATCTCCTAATTGCAAAACAGGCATGTTCTACACCAATATGCAAATAAATATCTCTATTTATCCCAACACCTGTAACAAAGGGAATTTATCTCTGTATTTAGCCCATCTGTATTCAGAAGAATTATTTATGCCCAACTTCCTCTAGTCCCATGATATTTAACCAATAAGTATTTAGAAATCTGGGAGATACTTCCATCACTTTCTTGTATTCTTTTATCTCTCTAACTTGTAAGAAGCTCTTTTGATGTAATTAAAGTGAACAAGGTCGTGACTATTTCATCCTTTTCTTTATTGTCTTTTAATGTTCTGGGTGTGTGATTGGGCAAATAAAGAGGATTTTCTCCTTGTGGGGTGGAATCATTTCATGGTGTTAACCTGACTAGAGAGTAATCTACTGTATATCTTTTCAGATTAGGTCTTACCCCCACAAATATGTTATACAGAACTACCAATAAGATGAACACAGAGGTGTTCGGGTCACAAGCAGGGAGCACATACCCTCGGTCCAGAAACAATAATCAAAATACATCCTGCACTAGCCTCTAATATTTTGAATTGCAGAACAGGAGGAAGTGCTTAATGCATTCAAATGGGTCAATAAAAATAGATCTTAAAACAAAGTGCAGTGCTAATTGACACAGTCGTTTTAAATAATGAAAAGCGCATTAACCATGTCCAAATGTCAATAATAGGCGGAACGGTGTCCATTAAATAATGTCATTTTAAAAGTTCAGTATCATAAATTCCAATCCACCGTGTTCATGGCAGTAACTCACCAAATGCAATGTAACTTGTGTGTAAACAAGGCCTTTGATTTCACTAAACCTAAAATAGTTAATTATATAATCAAAAAAGTTACACTAATATAATCTTAATACAATATACAGTAAAATTAGAATTCTATTACAATTTACTAATACAAAATACTAATACAACATATGATATTGTGGGCCTAATTTATAAAACAACAAAGAAAGGAAAGTAAGCAAAACAAAGGGGGATACTCATCCTAAATGGTGTAATCATTTCATGGTGTCACCTGACCATGCCTCGGGATGCCCCTAAATACCTATGGAAGTATATTAAGTCTTATTTTAATAAACTGGGTATAGAGTAAGGTTTCTATTAAGCATTTAGTATTACTTTTACATTAAACATTGTAGCAATGAAAAAGGTCAATATGCTATTAAATAAAACAGGCTATAGCTCTAATAAAATCCTGGGGAAAAAATGGTTTTAATCTACTGTCATGTGACCACATGGCCTTATTCCCCATTCCTGTTCCTCACTATGAGATGATATTTCTCCATTGACTTAGAGTGGGCAGCTAAATGACATCGGGGACAAAAATAAGCATCTTCACCATCTGTGCTGTGTTCCACAAGGTTGCAGTGGGCTGGAGCAACAGCCAAATGCGGTCAGGGAAAGGAAGTAAGTAACTTCCCTGTCTGTGCTGCATTCCAGAGGGCTGGTGCAGAGAAGGAGAGGGCATGGCCTTAATGCTGACTATGGAACTACAGGCACACCATTTGTCAGCAGAGCATCCTGTAGCTTCGACGAGCAAGCTCAGGAACGAAAACTAACCACGCCAGCATGGATCTGCTTCTGTGTTTGGTGTGTTCAGAAGGCCACAGGGATGTATGGGAACTGCAAGGATCATTAGGTATTTGCTTGAAAAAGATAGCACATTGGCAGTAGAAGCAGCATGCACTAGATAGTTTAATTTAGGGTTGCACAGATACCAAGTACAGTACTCGGTACAAGTACGAGTACATGTACCGATACTTTTGAGCTCCAAGACTACACTAGAGAAAAATGTAAAAGTTAGGAGGCAGCTGTCATTTGTAAGGAGCACACAGAGCTCCTGGGATTTGTACATCTCTGTTTTAATGTACGATTTTGTTTTTATAAATATAAATAAAGGGATGCACAGATACCAGTTTTGCGAGTACGAGTACTGGTACTTGCCGAGTACTTACAAGTACGAGTACTGATACATTTTTGTTTATTGTCATGTGACAGTTTTTCTAAAACAATAGAGACTAATGATTTCAGGACAGTGGTGGAGCACCAGAGCCAGGTCGCAGCTGCAACCGCTGCAACCCTGGTAGTTCTCATGAAAATGCCAAGTATCTGCACTGGTACTCGAAAAGTATCTGTGCATACCTAGTTTAATTTAAAAAAAGGAATGCATAACTTTTATATCAATTTCAATATTCTTTAAGCTCTCCAAATGCATAGGTGCACAGCACATCACTACATGGAACAATATGGCAGCTCCCAGTCCTGTCCCTTGTTCTCCCTTCTCATTTGATAGACAGCTTTAATTAGGAAGACAATGAATAAATGGTGGATGAATGTGCAGGAGAGAGGCAGGACTAGGGTGGAGTTAGAACCGTCCTGTTACATGCCTGGTTCCTGGCACAGAATAAAACTAGTGCCCACAGAGAACTTCCCGTGAGTTAATGACTAGAACACTTCCCTCCAATGGTAGTATTACTTTCATCACCTCCCATTATTAAATGAAATAAACTCTACAATACAGCCTTATAGATGATATAAAATATGGATAAAACAAAGGCTTGCACAGATGTGTAAGTGTGCATTCATAATTATATTGTTATTTTTAATTCGCAAATTCAAAGTGTTTTTCACATAAACCAAAATATACTTTAGTTCTTCTTTAGGTGTTTAGAACACATTAGAGTCATTATTTTGCACACTTTGAATTAGTACTTTTTGGTCCTAAAAGCCCCACATCGAGAACTAACAGTGATGGAAACCTGCATATAGTAGTTCTGTACAGTTTTGATATGGGCAAGGGATGTTCTCAAATACACAATACCTGTAAAGATTATTCATCCTGTTTATAGCATGTGTGCAGTTCAAGCTTATTCTGCTCAATTCACTAAGCTGTATCAATCGTTATCTTTAAAGATGAAAGCTGAAAATAACAGCCACATGACTGAACATAGTTAAGTGAATCTAACCTTGATGTCCATTAAAGGCAAAGCGTAGTGTATTTTTGTTTTCATATTTACATGAGCTTATGAATGTATGCGCACCTAGGGACCATTATGTCCTTAATGATCCACTAAAGCATATACTCATGTTTCATGCATGTAGCATATGTTACATAGTATTTGAGGTTGAATAAAGACATAAGTCCATCAAGTCCAACCTATTGCTGATGCGGTCTTAGATTGTAGCATACACAAAACATCCAAATCCACGTCCCCTGCTAAGTCAGTTAGAGCTCTCCAATCATCATTATTTCCCAATTTTGTTTGATACAATATAAAAGATGGGGTTGTGTCGGGTAAATAGATACCAAGCATGCCAAGCCTTAAGATTGCATTTGCCTGTTAAATTGCAAAAAACGAACATACCCTAAATCGCCCATAGGCAACGTTTTAAAAGATTTTACGTTTCATTGGTTTAGAGTTAACAGTGATGCAGTTTGCGATGAAATGTAAAATGTTTGGCGCAGTTGTCGTTTTTGCACATAGGCACACCCGAGTGTTTACATTTGTATGTGTGTTATGGTGGGGGTGGGGGACATAAAAAAATGTGTTTTCATTTTTTTTTTTTTTTTTATATGTGTCTTTAATTTTGTAAACTTTCTTTTACACTTAACTTTATTGCTATCACATTGGGGGCTAACAAGCACAGATACAGTGACAGGTCCTTTTATGGCCCCCAAAGAAGCTGATGAAGCAGAGATCTACCTCACCAGCTTCTTCTCTGGCTACAGCAGCCAGAGAAATGACAGACTGAACCTGAAAGTGATGTGTATTACATTGTCCAGTGATTAGAAGGGAGATCAGCCTCTGAACCAGAGACAGGGCCGGTGCAAGGTTTTTTGCCTACACAGGTGAAGGTGAATTTTACCGCCCCCCCCCCCCCAGTAATACTGCCCCCAGTATAGGCAGTATTATGGTAGCGCGAGCCCTGCAAAGACATCACATAAAGCAGCGCTCCAAAACTAATAGGAGATCTGTGATATCCATGTTACAGGTCAAACCAATTATCTCAGGATAATTTAGAGAAAAGGCAGACCATCAGCTACTAGTGCTGTATATGAGAAACCAACAAGCAATGACACCCCAAATAGTTTAGTAGTTAATAGTTAAATAGTGTGGAGCACCCCAATACACAGACACCCCAAAGTGTACCACTCCAGAAAGCATAACAAAGATGTCCATGTTACAGCTCACACTAAACATATCTTGGGAAAAGAATGACCATCATCTTCTGAAGCCCTATATGTAAAGCCACAGGCATTGATACCGCATGTCTATTACCATGGAGCACCCAATTCATGTGCATATGAATTAGACACAATATTTACATATGAATGGGTCGCGACCTATTGATATGCAATTTGCCGCAGCCCATTCATATGTAAATATCTTGGCCGGGACAGTGCAGGAACAGCACAGGTGAGATCCGGAGAAAGCACAGAGCAGAGAGAGCTGGGTGAGGAGGTGTTTTTCCGCCCTCCCCCACCAGCGGCCGCTTGTGCTGCCTGTATGGTAGCACCGGCTCTGCACAGAGACCGCTATGCCGGTCCCGGGCCCACAAGGAGGACAGCGATCGGGTGGTGCTACATATGTTCTTAAAGGAGTTTGCCTTTAAAATGAATACTAAGCATTCATCATCAATTTCACTCCATGTAATAGTTCCTAGGAAAACACTGTATGTATTTCCATCGCCCCACTGGGATAAAAACTGTATTATTCATGCAGTGGGATTTTCTGTTAAAACATCATATATTTTTCACACTCCAGTTATAGTCATATTTCTATAGTCAGCAGAAAAACATATTTCCTTTAGGGGAATACATTCAGACCTAGATTAATATAGTCAGTCAATGCAGATCCTTAGGGAGCATTTAGCTTGTGTGAATTCACATAGACAGGCTTTGACTCCAATAAAACTTTAGCGCGTAACAATAATGCCCCTATATTTAATGAGCTCATACTCTAGGAGGGCTGTAGATATATAAATACTTACAAATATGAAACATCATAAATAATTATAAAAATAAATAAGTAGGTAGCCTGTGCCAACAAAAATACAGACTCAATTATTAATTTATAAACAAATAGATTACTTGTAAAAATGGCTATAAATGGCTATATTTACTCTATATTTTTTGTCAAATTATGTAGACATTTCAAATACATAGCAATAAAGTAGAACC
Organism: Nanorana parkeri; assembly: GCF_000935625.1. Classification (NCBI taxonomy): domain Eukaryota; kingdom Metazoa; phylum Chordata; class Amphibia; order Anura; family Dicroglossidae; genus Nanorana; species Nanorana parkeri. The sequence continues at coordinate 1,032,834 of NW_017306432.1, forward strand.
CCCCCTCCCATTTCCTCCATTAACTTACCTCCTTCCTCAATTTGTTCACAATGACTTAAAGTGTACCTGTTGGCCAAAGAGGCCTGTCAACATTATGTTGGTGCAGGCACCCCAAGGTGCCACCATGTATCCCCCTTCATTGTGTAGGGTGCCCCAGGAGAACCTTATACAAAGTAATCCAAAGTGAAATTACAGAGCTCAGCTAGGAAGTCTTAGCTTCGCCCTGCCTCTCATATTGCTTTCTTCTGGACTATTCACACGATGGGCAGCATTACAAATAAATAGAAAGTAACAAAAAATGGGAAGGGGCTGCACCAGGCAATTACTTAATAGTGGAAGCCAGTACTTGTGTTAGAGAAGCTGGGATCTTGGGGTGCATTAGAAAACAGCACATGATATGTGCTGACACTTCTGGGATGAGAACATAATGAGAACTCCCCATTGTTTGCCCTGCCTAATGAATATTTAATTCACTGGTATAATTTAATTGGTAAAAGAGGAGTCAAAAAGACCACTTTTCAGTTGATGTGCTTTTAACCACATGGAAAAAGTTTTAACCCACATATGCCTATTTCATGGAATAAATGGGATACTTGATGCAGTCATATGAGAGCCACACCTTTGTGTGTATATGCTTTGTGGACCCCCAACAATGTACATAAATTCAGTTCCAACTTTAATGCTGGCCATAGACACAAACATTTCAATGTCAACTAGTGTGGATCAGTTGACCAAATAGATTAAACAAACCTTCTATCCACAGTTGGAAACTATAATTTTAAAATTGTTGCTTGTAGGTTGCCTTGGTCTCTCTGAGGTCTGGATGACGAAGTGATCTGTAGGATTCAAATCAGATATCAATGTACAGGTCTCTGCTGAAGCCATACCCTATTAGCACAAATGTTTATTAAAACCACACTTTCACCAAAAAATACACTTAAAAGAGAAGAATGGTGTAACCTTTTTATCCCATAGTTTTCTTTAGGGTCATATACTAATGTCCTCCCGTGACCCAAAGCTCAGTATATAGCGGGCTATTGCCTGCTATATACTGAGAGCATTGCAGCTCTCATCCCGCAGCCGGGACGGATCCCGACAATACTGTTGAGATTCACCCAGCTGACTGATTGACAGCGGGCTCTGCCCACCTAGAGGCAAAGCATACTGTGCCCGCCCCCTTCCATTCCTCCAGTCAGCTCTGGAGGATCGGAGAGGGGAGGGGGGGGGAATCCCTGCGGGGAGTGGTGAAGCTGAAAAAAAGGAAATGGCATCCATTATTGTTTATTCCATCTTTATTAAAAAATCAACTGTTATCAACTTGTATTTTGTTGCACAACCTTTAGAGTCAATCACTGCAAACAAGCGATTCCTGTAACTCTCAATGAGAATTCTGCCCCTGCCAACAAGTAGTTTGGCCCACTCATCATCAAACTGCTTTACAGGCCTAGCCTTTTCCGACACCGGATGGTGCCTTTTACTCCAGAATTCCTTGATTGATAGGAGAATTAATCTTATTCTAATTCTTGGTTTGTATACAGTTAATATTTTGACCAAGTAAAACTATGCTTTTTAGAAGGTTCTGAATAAACTGACCTTGAACTGCTTCCACTTGTTCGCAGATGCATTTTTGTATCATTAAGCTGTGTCTTCTTATCTCATTAGTAGTAACCACCTGTATGACCGTTCTATTACCCACAGTACCATTTATTAATTTATATACACATGCATGGATTTTTATTGGTTTATACTACGCCATCTATTTCTTAGTTTTGTATATATATATTTCTTGTTTTACAATAAATCTTTGATATTGAGCAGATACCACACACCTTTGTGTCTGTGTTGATTCTCATATGCCGAGCTCGAGAGTGTACCGATTTAGCAGAAGAGAAGTAAAAAGTCTGCGGCAGATTTGACCCCGGGGTTATCACAAAGTAACCCATCATTGATAGTCTTCAGATTGCATCAAATGAGCCCTTATTTCCTCTGGAGGAGGAAAGCCTTCAGAAGTATTAGCAAGCTGTATAGCTGTAAGTGTATAGTCTTCACCATCCATGAGGACATAATCCTCAAGGTAGCCCCTCCTTCTTCCAAGATGCAGGAGGAAGTTAGAAACAAGGAGGTTCCATTAAACCTTTTAGAACCAAAGGCAAGTTACATTTGGATAATACTGGCTTAATTGGTGGCTTCGTCTTTACAGTTGCCCTTAAAAACTGCTTCACTAAGAAATAGGGGGCTCAGTGCTTTTTTGTTTAAGGCTGAAAGAGCTGCAGCTTGGATCCATAGTGTGTGACCTAGGCTGCAGCCCAGATCTAGGGCTGACTGGAAAAAATATATTAGCCACAGAAGGTATGACCACATCCCAACCATTCTCTGACACCATCTTCAGAAACTTTGCCCAACTCCTACGGCACTTCATAGGTAACTTAGTGGCTTTCAGAAGAGTCTTTAGCACTGAAGAAGACAACTCTAGATGTCGAAGCCCCTTCCTTTCACTTTTCACTCCATTAAATTCAGGCAGACAATGTTAAGAGATGGAGATAATTGCCCTAAACAAGGCTACCTCTCTCTAGAGGAAGGCAACACAGAGGCACTGTCAGCAAATGTAAAAGCAAAGAGAAAGATGGCCTTCTTGGCCAGAATAGAATAATGTAAATAGCTTCTACTTCTTCCTGCCACAAGCTTTGACTTGAGAATTCTATTATATCCACCTGAGAAATCCCCATGCTAGGAATATGGGGTCAATATATATTTGGTTCAGCATCCGCTCATTGGGATTAATGAATATTTGGCTACACAAGCCTACAATTGAATTCCCCAGACATGGCAGATAAGATGCTATCAGATCTTCCAGGTGCCTTTCTACACAGGAAAACAGATCCACTGAAAGAAAGGAAAACTCTTTTTTCCTCCATGACAATGAACAATGTCTGACACCGCCATCTTGTTGACAATTCCTACCTTGAGTGGATGACTCCCTAACAATGGAAGAAACACATTTGAAGCCTTAAAAGCCACTTGAATCTTTAGCATATTTGAACCCACAAGGGTAATTAAAAAAAGACCACAAAAGTAAACAAGTTCCCACTAATAGGACATCGAAAAAGTGAGGAGGAGGAGCCCCTACAGAGCAAAAAATATTACAGATTAATAATATTTTAAACATTAGTGATTTCTTTTGTGCCCTACATATTTCTTTCCACATGGACATGTGAGTACATAAAAAAATATTTTTGAAGGCATTTGACAGACAACAAATTGCCTGCAGAGGCCCTGAGCAAGAAAACAGTTTGGCAGCCATTGCTCTTCCATCTTCTCTTGCTACAGGGATTTTGACAGCAGCAAGAACTCTACACAACATTTGCCTCTTCCCCCCCTCTTTGCAAAACATTTTAAAAAAAGTTTTGCAAAGCTTTTGGTTTGGGTTATTTAGACTGGTTCGGTCAGTTGTTGCTATTCAAGAGCTGTGTTTTCTGTCCCAGCACATCGTTGCATCCTTCTTTAAACCAAAAGAAAAATGTAAAAACACTGCACACACTCACATTTGGTTATTAAAATACAGCTGCACAGTCACAATTCCCCCCACTGTGGTGAAGATCCTCTCTGACATGAAAAGTGCAGCTGGGCAGGCTAGTACTTGTACAAATATTGGGCTAACTCCAAGCCTACAATTGAATTCCCCAGACATGGCAGATAAGATGCTATCAGATCTTCCAGGTGCCTTTCTACACAGGAAAACAGATCCACTGAAAGAAAGGAAAACTCTTTTTTCCTCCATGACAATGAACAATGTCTGACACCGCCATCTTGTTGACAATTCCTACCTTGAGTGGATGACTCCCTAACAATGGAAGAAACACATTTGAAGCCTTAAAAGCCACTTGAATCTTTAGCATATTTGAACCCACAAGGGTAATTAAAAAAAGACCACAAAAGTAAACAAGTTCCCACTAATAGGACATCGAAAAAGTGAGGAGGAGGAGCCCCTACAGAGCAAAAAATATTACAGATTAATAATATTTTAAACATTAGTGATTTCTTTTGTGCCCTACATATTTCTTTCCACGTGGACATGTGAGTACATAAAAAAATATTTTTGAACAAAAGTTGCTATCAGTAACCACCACAGTGCATACCCCATTCAATGGCAAGGACAAAAAAAATATGTTGGGGGTGTTGAGGGAAGTGAAGCTGCAAACTTTATACTATACCAACCTATTGGAATGCTGACATGAGATGAGTGAGGAAATATATATATATATACTGAATATATACGGTATATATTCAGTATATATTTTTTTTATTTTTCAAATATAGAGGCTAACAATTGATTATGTCATGCTGTAAATGCGAAACTAGCAGTCTTTGCTATAATACATATTGTTAAAATTGGTGTATTTCTCATTGTAAAGACTTTCTTACCTATTACTCACCTCTAATGATTTCTATAATATTATAAGCGTACCCATCAATATTAACAGTCATGATGGAAGGAATGTCTTTTTGGCTGCACCTGTGACATTACGATAATGGGGAATCAATATTTCTCTCAGTATTGTAAAGGGTTATTGTTCTGTTTGACTTTTTCTGAGCTTGGCACCATGAAAAGGCCAGAAACGAGTTCTCCGATTGCTGCTCCGGTTGCTGAGCAACTGATGCTTGGAGCATAATTGATTGAAGCAGCTTGATTGCAGTGCAGAAATAAGTTGTGCTATACATAAAATTTCCTGCCATTAGCGTGTTTTGGAAAGACTGTAAAAAAAAAAGAAAGATGCACTTTTCAGCACTGTTCATGTGTTTTAAGGTTCTTGTAAAGCAGAAATCAATGCTGAGACAGGGCACTTTATAACAGCATTGATGTGCAGACTTTAAACATTTTGGATTTACACACAAATCCATGAGTACTAAATTAACCTTGCTGGTACTGTCACTGCTGCAGCCCTTAGCCTCATCTCTAGCCTTTAGTGGAGAAAGAATGTATCAAAAATCATGGCTGTGAGCAGGTAGCTGAAGGCATTAACAGACAACAAATTGCCTGAGCAAGAAAACAGTTTGGCAGCCGTTGCTCTTCCATCTTCTCTTGCTACAGGGATGTTGACAGCATTAAGAACTCTACACAACATTTGCCTCTTCCCCCCTCTTTGCAAAACATTTAAAAAAAAGTTTTGCAAAGCTTTTGGTTTGGGTTATTTAGACTGTTTCGGTCAGTTGTTGCTGTTCAAGAGCTGTCTTTTCTGTCCCAGCACATCGTTGCATCCTTTTTTAAATCAAAAGAAAAATGTAAAAACACTGCACACACTCACATTTCCCCCCACTGTGGTAAAGATCCTCTCTGACATGAAAAGTGCAGCTGGGCAGGCTAGTACTGGTACAAATATTGGGCTACCTCCAAGCTGTGGTCCAGACTGAACACCCAATAGTTCATGGATATGATCGATTGTACGCATTTTAGCTACAGCCCGCCATCCCTGCCTGTTGTGTTTGTTTGACTATGGCAAGGATGGCCTTACTTATGGCCCAAGAAATTTAAAAAAGATAAAATTAAAAACAAAAACAAATATGGGTAAATGTTGGTAAAAACAGAAAACAAAAAAAAGTTTGTTGGGTGGGAAACTGGGTCAGTACCAGTTTTTGGCTCTGAGCACCTTAAAGGTTATGTTTCTGCCATTTCTATGGCTTGTGTCAGAGGCTGTTTGCCTATCACTCCTTGAATGTAAAACCATAGTCTGGTTCTCTCTACACTTCGGAAACAGCTTTTTATAACATAAGAAACACCTACTCTCATCTACAAGGTGGGATTCCTTGTAGCCATCACCACTGTGAGGCCAGTGACTGAGCTGGCAGCCTTATCTTGCAACCTTTAAAAGCGATGGTGTATAGGATTTTAGGCCTGCCTTTCCATTTAAAAAAAAAATAAAGTTAATAGCAAGTATGACAAATGGGGGGGGGGTTGAATTAGGGGTTGTTGCTACTGCACACACCACTGTTGTCCAGAGTGGTGGTTACAGCCACCATGTGCTAATGTGGCACAGATATTTCTTGCCATGCTGCCTACCAGTGGGGAAATTTGTGTTCCTTCTTGGCAGTATATCCCCACATCATTTTCCCCTTGTATAAGAAAAGAGTTGGAATTTCCAGGCCACAAAGGGAATAAGTGAAGTGCTAGGCAAAGCTAGAAGTGAGACACTGGGCAGAAATATAAAGTCAAGTGGCTGCTCTGTGTTCTTGAGCAGGAGGCGGAGGAAAAGGGTGCATTAACAGGCCCAAAATAAATGGCTGCTATGCACCCTTGAGGTGGAGGAAAGAGGAAGAGAATACATTAGCAGGCCTAAAGTAAATTGCTACTATATGTCATTTAAGAGGAAGAAAAAAGAGACAGTTTTTTCTGCTAGATTGTATGGGAGGAGTTGCAGCGCAAATAAGCCAAATGAATTATGTAAATATGTACATTTTGTAATAATTAAAATAACGTGTAAAATAAATGTATATAACAGCCACAAACACAACATCAAGTCTATGACTGCCAAGTCTGATCTGCAATCCCTTTGTCTTGTTAAAGGAGAACTATGAGGTGAGTGCTTTTCACTCACCTCATAGTTCTAGCCGACCTGTGACAATGAGACTGTCACCGGTCGGCTCAGTAGATGGAGAAGTGAGCGAACACATACCGGCGTTCGCTCACCTCTCGATCCTGTCACAGCTCTCTGCCGTGACAGGGAAGGGGCTGGTTTCCCCCCTCCCTGCTCCGATCCGCCAGCGCTGATTGGTGGACCCAACTCTTGATAGGCAGATCCAGCTGTCACTCACGCAGCTGGGCGGATCCAGACATAATTGTCGGGATCCGCTTCAGCTGCGGCGTCTCAGTATACCGCTAAGGAGAACTATGGGGAAAAGCCTTAACCCCATAGTTCTCCTTTAAAGGAAGACTTGTGGAAGGGTGGACAGCCTATGGCCTAGGATTATACACTTAACCTTTGCAGCTACCTGCCCTTTCCCAGGCTGTATTATCTCCCCGTCTTCTTTATGCTACCTTCCCTTACCCTGCACTGTGACAGGGTGAATGGCCTTTTTTTTATTTTGCTACACTCCTCCTCCTTTGTCGAGATGACGAAAAAAGGATGAGGAAAAGGGCTTCTTGGCAGTCCTCCTAAAAATGGCTGATATGCACCCTTGAGGAGGAGGGGGAGTATAAGGTTACATTAGTAGTACTCAAAATAAAATGGTTGCTATGTACTCTTAAGGAGGGAGAAAAAGATCTGTCAAGGCTACTACTTCCACCACTCAATTAGGGCCTATTACCACTAGCTAAAACTTCTGATGTTGCATCAGAAAAAAAACTTAAAACACTATTTTTTCAAGTTGTAACAATTCAGTGTTGCTGATGCTATATTGAAGCCAAGTAATAATGTAAAAAAAATCTTTTACACATTGTGATACCAGAATACGTTGTCACTGATGCTGTCCATGAGAAGCGTGCCCTTCTGTAAAACCACATACAGCTTAAAGGCATCTCCCAAGCATGCACTTGAAAGGATTGGTGTTTTTCCCATGACGCCCTCATAGTCGCATATAAAGGAGGACGCTTTCCCTGCCAAATGGTATATTTTTTACTTTATTTGCATTGGTATATGTCCCCCATGGCAATGCCCAGCTTCCCATGGCCTTCGTTTGACAATCTCTTGCTAATTAGCCTTTAAAATGGCTAGAACTGATTTTCAAGATTCACCCCCCATAGACCCAAATGAACAGCCTGCAGATTGAACCCAGGCAAATTCGCTCATCCCTAGCTGTCACCCTAGGACAGGATGTATATTACTTACTGAATCGCCAGTTGAAAATAAACAAAAAAATCCTGAAAAAAAGAACTTAATGCAACCATCACATCTAAGGACTTGTAATCTGCAATATATTACATTTTTGTACTTGGATATAAATACACTTTAAGTAGACACCAGCAAGACAAGCATATCTCTAATAACATGATCCTTTCAACAAATGGATTTAGTTCCGTACATACATGATACTGTTTTGCAGCTTCTCTTGCTAACACTTGACGGCCTGCGAACCAAACCCCAGCACATTCACTTATCCCTACCCATGACAAAGAAGGACAAAGAAGGATGATTTATAAACCTGTGTTAAACACATCACTAGCATAATTAACCACTTCAAGACCAGGTGTTTAGACCCCCTTACTGGCCAGGCCATTTTTCAGTATTCAGCGCTGCGATACTTTGACTGACGTTTATTTCATGCAGGTCATAGCACATGTTTGCGTGCGTGTATGTATAGGTGGGGACTTTAACATTTTTTTTTGTTTAATTCTTTTTTATGTGTAACTTAAAAAAATTTTGGGGGGGACTTTAATTTTTTTTTCCTTTTTTTCCACTAAACTTTATTGCTATCACATACGGGGGCTAATAAAACCCCCCTATGTGATAGCAAAATATGTGACAGGTCCTCTTTATGGAGACATACCTATAATAATTATAATAATAATAAATACATAACTCAAATAAATTATGTTTTTTTACAACTGCTTGGAATTCCTCTTTAAGACCCCTGCTCATCTCTAGCCTTGCATTTATCTTTGAACTAAAAATAGAGCTTACTGGATGTTTCAAGAACCGGGAGAGGATGGGGCTCCTGTGAGGTGAGTGAAAGATGGTTTTTAACTAATAGCAGCCACAATATTTAGCATAAATAACACATAAATCATTGCTGCCTGTGCAGAAAATATCAAATGAGTTTAAAAAAGGCAATGACCATTAGAGCTAATCAAAAATATGTCTTATTTTAGTAGAGTTAACAGCCCGGTGATAACCTAATTGTATGAATGCATTTGCAAAATTAAAATAAGGTGACAGCGAACCAGGGACGTGTCCATGCTGATTGTCCTCCTATGACCCTGCTCTTTCTGTATAAGGAGAGATTGCACAGTGTGGAGCTATCTCTGCATTCACAGAGAAGGATATGTGTGCTGTTGGCTGCACTCTCTGCATGGTGGCATTAGCAGTGAGGCAGGAACACCACTCCTCCCAATCTGACAGTTTAGCCTCTGGGTTATATTTTCCTTGCTATAGCCTATAAATCATATGACAAGCTTCTGGGAGAATAACTGTTCTTGCAGTAAATTAGAACATGGAATCGAAAGGCTGCATCATAGATGTACATAGTTGTGAATTTTGATAAGAGAGTAATAAAGTTCATTAAAGGGAAATTATAGTGTGGCAATCATTCTAATATGGTAATATATATTTTGATATGACCTTCATATTTTTTACTTGATTGATATTTCTTTAATTCATGGTCATGTTTCATATGTGCATGTGTAGGTTCTCCTTGAAGTGGCTACCTGTGTATTGAATAGTGCTATCAGCATCCTTGCTGAAGGACTGCTGCAAAAATATAGATTAAAGTTAGTACAACTCAATAGCTATTCTGCAACACTAGCAGACAGCTGAGCTTGCTTGGAAAAAAACAACAAATATGGTTGCCCTGAGTACAAATGCAGTATGTTTAAAATATACATATATTATACATAATTAAAACTATGACTAGAGGCAGGGGTTGCAAAAAATGTTAACGCGTGAATATTTACATTAGCTGATCTCACACACATACTCACATACTTTTTTACCAGCAGATGCTTGCAACAAAACAAATTACACTGTCTAACAATATGCATTAAAGGTTGCACAACTTTTGCAAAATATGTGAAACCCACAGTACCTCATTCTGGGTAGTGTGGTCCTAAACCTATACAATTGGCTGTAATTGCAATAGCCGAGGACAAACAGACAGACTCTCTTTCCCCTTACCACACAACCTGAATTTATTCCCCTTCCAAACTCCCCTCTCCCTTTCTTGCACCTAAATATCTACCCTATAAAAAAAGGTAGACTGAAGATAGATTGTACTCAGAAAAATCAAACCTTTTGGGAATCTTGTTTTATTTGTTCCTATGAAATAATTGTTACAACAACCAATAATCTTAGAGTGACAGTTTCTATTGCAAGAGCACCATATTGAGCCTTGCACTTTTATACATACGGTTGCCATCATTTGTATGTTTCCAGCCTGCTCCCATCTTGTTTTCTTATAAAATGACTGATGCTTCCAAGTCATTGTATACATTTAACATTATGAACTTTCATAAAACATCATTTTAAAATAAAAACCAACATAATTAGATATGATGAGTAGTATAAAGAAAACTGAAGAACAGAATGAAGTAGAAAGTGGAAACTAGATTGGTTATAATTCTGAATTGTTTTAACTTGTTTATGTTTTTCTTTAGCTTTTCCAACATCGGTGGCCATTTCAAAAAGATAGGACATTTTTTATAATTAGTCTCCAAAAGTAGGCACACATTGAAATTTCCAAAGGTTTAGTAATTGATAACGTAGTTGTTAGCATCATAGCTGTTATGATCTCTTTTATCTTCTTCATATCCAAAAACACTACATAAATTCAGAACTTAGGTGATATTTCATTTATTTTAAATTACAAATTGGTCAATAGCCAAAATGAACTGGATTTTGGATAAACGTGGTAAGATTGCATGTGGGATATGATTTGAGTCAGCATTTTAAAGTTGTCAAATTCATGCTGAGACCATTTGGGTCATCGTACAGTAAATTATCAAATGTTTTCCTCTGACTACTCTGTTAATTGTATATCCAAACTCTGTTCCATTTATAAAGTGGGATTTAGTAACACTCTAAAAATAAATTCTGGACACATCACAATATACGGTAACAGTAACGTTTTTCACAAAAAGCTCTACATTTTAATATTCAAAGAACTAATGGAAATCTAATACAGTGATTGCTCATGCTGAAACGCTTTCACCAGTCAGCCTCCGGCAGGAAGAAACATCTCTGCAATCTTCTCTTCCCCAGTGGTAAGGCTGTACCATTGTAAATTTTCAGCAAGCCATAAGATGAGAAGCTGCAGCAAGGGCTAATATGTGTCAGACCTTTGGGAACACATCCAAGAACTAGACATCTGCGAGTTCATTTAATTCTGAATAAAAATTCGGACACATTTTCAGAAATTCGGACATTCGGACACATCAGAATTTCCAAATCCCAATGCATCCAAATGTATCCAAATCCGAATTTGTGTTTCCGAATTTTGGTTCCCGTCTGAATTTCATTAAAAAGGGAAACTGAATCGGACATGTCACTTTTCTGGCCAATCAAATGTGTTTTTCGGTTTATTGCATCCGAATGGGTTTGAACACAAATTTGTGTTACGGCAACATGGGAGTTATATACAGTATATACATATAATACTAAAGCTGAGGCTCCTATATCCAAATGGCATCTTTGCCTAGAAACGAATAGCATCCAAATTTCCGAATTGCATTCGGGAGCTTCCGAATACCATCCGGGTCTGGGAGCCTCTGCTTTAGTAATATACACTATATTACCAAAAGTATTGGGACACCCCTCCAAATCATTGGATTCAGGTGTTCCGAGAAATTTCCTTGCTACTAAATATTCCACGGTCAGCTGTTAGTGGTATTATAACAAAGTGGAAGCAACTGGGAACAACAGCAACTCAGCCACGAAGTGGTAGGCCACGTAAAATGACAGAGCAGGGTCAGCACATGCTGTAGTGCACAGTGCGCAGAAGTCGCCAACTGTCTTCAGAGTCAATAGCAACAGACCTCCAAACTTCGTGTGGCCTTCAGATTGGCACAACAACAGTGCATAGAGAGCTTCATTGAAAGGGTTTCCATGGCATAGCAGCTGCATCCAAGCCTTACATCACTAAGTGCAATGCAAAGCGTCGGATGCAGTTGTGTAAAGCACGCCGCCACTGGACTCTAGAGAAGTGGAGACGTGTTCTCTGGAGTGACAAATCACGCTTCTCTCTCTGGCAATCCGATGGACATGTCTGGGTTTGGTGTGTAAAGTTTGGTGGAGGGGGGGTTATGGTGTAGAGTTGTTTTCAGGGGTTGGGCTTGGCCCCTTAGTTCCAGTGAAGGGAACTCTTAAGGCATCAGCATACCAAGACATTTTGGACAATTTCATGCTCCCAACTTTGTGGGAACAGTTTGGGGATGGCCCCTTCCGGTTCCAACATGACTGCGCACCAGTGCACAAATCAAAGTCCATAAAGACATGGATGAGCGAGTTTGGGGTGCAGGAACTTGACTGGCCTGCACAGAGTCCTGACCTCAACCCGAGAGAACACCTTTTGGATTAATTAGAGCGGAGACTGTGAGCCAGGCCTTCTCGTCCAACATCAGTGCCTGACCTCACAAATGCGCTTCTGGAAGAATGGTCAAATATTCCCATAGACACACTCCTAAACCTTGTGGACGCCTTCCAAGAAGAGTTGAAGCTGTTATAGCGGCAAAGGGTGGGCCAACTCAATATTGAACCCTACAGACTGAGACTGGTATGCCATTAGAGTAGAGTGCTTGTAAAGGCACCAGAATTTCTGAATTGCATTCGGGAGCTCCCAAATGCCATTTGGGTCTGGGAACCATAAACATATATTACTGAAGCTGAAGCTTCCAGACCCAAATAGCATTCGGAAGCTCCCAAATGCAATTAAGAAATTCAGATCCCGAATGCCATTCGGGTCTAGGAGATTCAGCTTTAATATTAATATCTGTAAATGGTTTTCTGTGGTATTCGCAACAAATATTTGTAAGCTCATCCGAAACTAACAACAATTCAGGTTTTGTCCGAAACTGAAACCCGAACCGAATTGAATTTCAGATCCAAGAACTGTATAGGTAGCAAGATTTACATGTGTGTCATCTCAGTCTAGAAAGTACAGTAGATGCTGGCTATGGATGCTGCCTGAACAAAGATGGTGCACTCCTTCTGGGGAGAAGAGCAGATGAAGGGATTGTTAGAGGGAGTACCATGATCTCTGTGAGAACTAATAGTACCTGTAATTGTTACCCATACACATTAATTAGCATGCATGCACTTCACATACAGTATATCTGATGCTAGATATCACTTGTGTATGTGTTTTGGCTACTGTTTCGTTTTTTCCAGTTCACATTTGAAACAGAACATAGTTTTCAATGTCACTTAACTTGCTGAATATGTAAAAAAAAACATAATACGGAATATCATCAAGAGCTAAATTTGAGGAGACTGTTTCGCCATGCCTGCTTTAGGCAGAATCTAAAAATATAAACTAAAACAAGGTTAGTAGTAACCTTGGAAACATTTTTTCTTACTTCATGTCCTAAAATGTCTCCTGGTTGAACACGTCACCTCCTATCCTACATACCTTTCATGCATACATGTGATTATCAAAACCTCATTGAGAACTGCAGTGTTTTGTGAATGTTAGAATATGAAACTGTCTATAATTTTTTTGTTTTCATTTGCACTTTTAGTTCCAATATTACATAATTTTTTACTAAAACAGATATTAAGTTTAAAACGTCTGCACTTTTCTATCTAATAGAACAGCTAACACTACGCAATATATACCTTTTTAAAAAAAAACAAATAATTCTATATAAACTGTGTAGCGCTAAAATTGCAATTGTGTGTGTATGAACTATCGTTAAAACACCATGTAATATAACACACATATATATATATAT
>NW_017306432.1:1046558-1068920 GCF_000935625.1 Nanorana parkeri
ATATATATAATTCCAAAAAATTATAAATATGTTCAGTGCCAAAATATATTTCAAATAATTATCACAATATCAAAAGTGTACTTTACAATCTGTTTACTGTGCAAAATTATTAATAGTAGGATGCACTGATACCGATACTAATATCAGTGCCGATACTGAGTATTTGGGAGAGTACTTGTACTTGCCCAAATGCTCCTGATGCCTATCCCGATACCGGAACTTCCGTTATCAGGAAGCCGGGCAGCGAGTCATTACACCCTGCCTGCCTTCCTTATTGGTCGGGAAGCCGGCTCCATGATCCCTCATACCAGGGTTATGAGGTAGCAAGGAGCCAGCTTCCCAGCCAATCAGGAAGCTAGGCACCATGTAATGACTCGCCGCCCACATTCCTGTTTGGTCGGGTAGCTGGCCAATCAGAAAGCCAGGCGGCAAGTCATTAAACACCCCCCTCCCCGTGTTCCTGATTGGTCAGAAAGCCGGCTCCATGCTTTCTCATCACCTGGTGATGAGGGAGCATGGAGACGGCTTCCCGACTAATCGGGTGGCGAGTCATTAAACACCACCCGTCTTCCTTAATGGGACTTCCAGTATCGATATTCGTATCGGCGAGTACCGGAAACAAATATTGGTACTCGATACCGAAAAACCGGTAACAGTGCATCCCTCAATCAATAGCGCAAAATATGCAAGTATGCTAGTGCAGTTAATATATCAAACAACTCAATTTATATCCCAAATGTAAAAGTTCACCTGTTCATGTGATTATTTTCAATTAAAACAATCCACCAATTTTATCCCCACAGTGTCTCTTTAGCAGGAAATACTTCTAAACACTCCTGTGTTAGCTTGGCTGTTGTATTCAATCCACCTCTGTGCACTCCACCCTTTAATGCTAAGCTGCTCACCTTTCAAGATGGACCTTATTTAATTAAAAGGTCAAAACACTCTCTTTCTTTAAAACCTCCTCATAGCATCTGTAGAAACAATTTCCTCCTTCTACCGTCACATCTCCATGATGTAGTAGCTCAAAGAAAGATATACAACCATAGTGTGACCTGTAAAATAAACTTTATTATAGAAAGAGATTAGAAACACTTATTTTGTGCAGTGCGCCGCCACATGTACGCAATGGTAAAGTTTAAAAATAAAGATCTAAGAATCGGGGCAGCAGGTAAGTATTTACCCACAGGGAATCTACTATAGGGGGAAGGGTACAACTTCACTAAAAGCAAAGTTGTCTTTTCCATTCACATATAGCGTTTGCGTTTCTCACGCATTTTTTTTTTCATGCGGAAGACCGCGCGGCACATCGTTCATCTGTGCGGATTCCACTCATGTGAGGCTATTACTATAGTGCAGGATCCATCAAAAAATCGCGCTTGGACTATTTTGTGGGCCGCGTGGTTTTCGTACCGCGCGGCCGTCGCAAAAATCTGAACAATGCACATTAAAGTAAATAGTTTTTTTATGTTTAGAGTGGCTCCTTGCGTATTTGCCCGCTGAAAAAGCAATGACAACCGCTCCTGTGTGCATGGAGCCTGAAGTTTCAGTTCAGTTACAGTTTGCAGTATAGCCATTCTCCATTCAGTTTTAAAGCAATGTAATATACTTTACCTAGATTATTACAATCCTGATTTTCCTTGTTTTTGTAATAAAGGAAATTATATTTTATAAATATTAACATCATTGCATTACTGCAGCATTAAAGTTCTCTGGAATTATGTAGATTCGCCTTCTCTGACCTAGAATACCCTCAGAAAGGGAGATTATTCCACTGGAAATGAGTCCAAAATGCTTAACTTCCTCTACTTATCCTACCATTTGCTTCTACACCGCTGACACTGTCAGGATAATTGAAACTTTCAGTTTTACCTGATCTCTTTTTAAGGTTGTTTTGTCATGGCAGCTGTTTCTAAAAATGGCTTACAAATGGGCTTAGAATTTTTTAAAGAGAGTCAGGATTGTTTTGGCTCCCATCTGTCTAAAGAAAACCTGTCATTAAAACACGTGGATACCATTGCAATACTCTCCTTTTGAGAATGTTAGTCATCTTGTAGGGAGAAAGCCTCTTTTAATTTATGTCCTTCCCTTGGGGTGCTGGGCAACCTCTTGGTCAATTTCAAGCTCGAGACTGGGTATATAACTACTGAGAGGGGTAGAGTTAGAGTCGGTTGCTGGCATGGGGAAGGGAGACCAAAGGTGGGACTCCATTCTCTGTAAAGAGGCATGTGCTGCACTCAGTGAGCATGCGCCCCTTCAGGGGAACCAAGGGATTTCTTCCCTTGTGGAGCAGGGATAGAGAACACTGTACTCTGAGATGATGGGGTAGAAGAAATAGAAGATACCCTCTAGACTGGACATTGTTTCATTTTGGGGAAACTATGCTCTCAAGAAGAGATCCTGCATGTAAGGAAGAGTGGGGAGGAACACTTTGGAGGTGTTGGGATTCTGGTGATTGAATTAATCACATTCTGCCACATTGGTTAGCCACCCTGTGGTGTCTTGAGTGCCCCAGTCTTGATTAAATCTGGGTCCTGGGTTATGAGCTCCCCCAAGTGACTATGGAGAGTCCAAAGTTTAGGCATCTGGTCTTTGACATACCTGTTATTACAGATGTCCTGGGATTTAAGGTGTCATGTCTCAGGGACCGCCGGGTACATGGCGTGCAGAGCCTTCGGGACCCTATACCACCGGGACAACAGCTTGTACCCCGCCTCTTGATATTTCGTTGAGACTGATGATTTGAGCGCAAAGTGCAGCATGCGATCCACCTGTTAGGGGCTAAACTCCACTCCTAGATCCGCCTCCCATTGCCTGATAAAGTACGGAGGGGGAAGGTCAGGTGGACCACGAAGACATTCGACCAGGTGTGATAGCATGTGTCTCACTGGCTCCGCCTTGTCACATATGGTCTCAATTTCTGTACACGGTCTCAGAGGGGGGTCTCCAACCGGAGATGTGTCCAGAAAGTGTCGTATCTGTAGGGAACTCCAGAAACCCAGGGGTGGGTCCGTCAGCTCCCCAATCTGAGCAATGGTTAACCACTGGCCTGCCCCCTGGAACTGATACAATCTAGTAAGCACCGATGAGGTCAGTGACCTAGCCAGTGGCGTATGCAGGCCCGAGGGGAAGTGAGGATTCCCCGTCAGTGGTAGGAGAGGCGAGGGCTGCGGGGAGAACCCCGGGTTGGACAGTGTCCCGCTAGTTGCCTTCATTGTGGCCCGAACCAGCGTGTTCGACCAATACGCGAGCGGCATCCTAGGAAAGATCCAAGGTGCGCTTTGCAAAGGCGGGGTACACTCCAGTTGTTCCAGTTCCACCCACATCTTGTGTTTGGAGTTACAGCACCAGTCTACCACCACTGACAGGTGTGTCGCTTTATAGTACATCACCGGATCTGGAAAGCTCAGGCCCCCAGCTCTCTTGGATCTGGACAATATCTGATGCCTCAACCGAGCCCTCTTGTGCATCCACAAAAAGGTTAGGAATTGAGATCTGAGCCGGCGGAGGAATGTCACCGGGATTGACACTGGAAGCGTTTGGAGGAGATAGAGTAATCTCGGCATAACCACCATTTTTAAGATATTATTGCAACCTAGCCATGTAAAGGAGGGGCGGTCCCAGGATGCCAAATCTTATGTGATACGTTGCTGGAGAGGGAGGAAGTTCAGAGAGAACGTTTTACGGATATCTGCAGGTATAGCCACCCCCAGGTAAGTGATTGATGAGTCCGCCTACCGAAATCGAAAAGAGTCCCTTAGCTACTCTCCCCCATAAATGACCAGTTCACCCTGTCAAAGAGGTAGATGGATCACGTTCAGAGTTCTGATGGTGTTGTCTCTTGCAGGCTTGAGAAGGTGCCTACGGTGCAAGGTTTGCGGGCACACGTCAGGGAGGATCTGGATGTCAGCACCATCAAAGTCTACAGCGCCCTGTCTCCATGCATTGCGGAGGATTTCCTCTTTAACATTGAAAAAGTGCACGCGGCACAGAACATCTCTAGGCCTGTTGCCATCGGGTCCTCTGGGGCCTAGGGTTCTGTGTACCCGGTCCAGTTCCAACTGTTCTGTCGGGGGCTTACCAAGTAGGCCATTGAATATAGCTGTCACAGCCGCCCTTAGATCTTGGCCCCCGGTAGCTTCTGGGATCCCCCTCAGCCGCAGGTTATTGCGGCGGTTACGATTTTCGGTGTCTTCCAGCCGCAACTGTAATTGGATCGAGTGGGCCTTCTGCATCAGGACTGCCTCCTCCAACTGGGAAACCCGTACCTCTATCGCGGCGTCTGCCGTCTCCAAGGCCTCTATGCGTTGCGCCTGCTGGGCGACCCCCTCCCTCACCTCTGCTATATCCGCACGGAGGGTGGCTGCAATCTGGCCTATCATGGCCTGCATGTCGTCCTTGGTCGGGAGCGCCGCCAGCATGGCACAGAGGTCCGACCGGCTGGGCATGTCCATGTCACTCGCCGTTCGCGGGCGTCCCTGGGATGCTGTCGCCACGAGTCCCAACATCGGGTCAGGTAGGGAGCTGGGCGGGGAGGGTGATTGCTCCATCTGGGACCGAGTGGCCTCCTGAGGGGAGCCTGGCTGGGCCTCGGCCGGAGACCGTCCCTGCACTTCCGCTCGCCACGCTGTAGGCCCGGAGCCCGAGGACCGCGCGGTCTGGCTTCTGGCCCTGACTCCCCTGGCCGGCTGTGATAGAAAGGGGTCCAATCGGGCCTGTACCCGCGGGCGTGGAGGGGCGCGGGGGGTCCGCGATTTCCTGGTGCCTCTGGACATGGGGCGTAATGGCGTCTGATAAGGTGATCTACTGGCAATTACTCCATCACTCCCCGGAGCTCTCCCTACTCACGTCCTCTCAGCGCCATGTTCAGGCCACGCCCCCGTATTTTTCTCGTCTTGATCCAGATCAGTGACTCAGAAAGGAGCAAGGACTAAGACAGCTTGGGAACTAGTACTTTCAGGCAAGTAAATCCAGCCTTGAATTTTGGGGTACATGTTTCCTTTAATACAGATACCAGCCCAGAGATGACTAGTTTATAGTGTAATAAAGTATGTCAAATAAATGTGCTTTTGTTGCTGCTCCTGTCCCCATCAAAGAAATATCTCATCACTTTATGTTCTGTTTCACATTTGTCACCTAGACAGCATGTGGGAGTAAATCTATTCAACTGGACCACAATAACAAAATGGTTTCCATTATCCCCACACTGTACATCGTAAAATAGCCATCATATGGTCCCGAGGACCATACTGAGCCAGTCCTGCAGGGTGCGTTTGTTATAACTGGCTTTAAATCTAAACCATATATTAAGCCAAGACATGTTTTTGTTTTTAGAGTACATAGCGTTAAAGCCCCTACGAAGTTTTTTTTTATTGTTGCCTGTGGGGAGATGCATCCTCTCCATCAGTCCTGGTGACCATTGTCACCAAAACAGAGAATAATCTGAAATCCAAAAATCTATATTTGTCACCTTAACAGGAACGGAGAGGAAGACTTTGCAAACCCACATATTGCCTTATAAAAGTAGCAGTGAGAACATTACTATGCTGCACATACACTGTACAGAGAGCCAAGCTGCGGGAGGGACCCGTCAGGCTCACCCAATTTAGGCTGCCTGCAGATAACTACAGTAGGGGGCAGATACTGTACAAGACTAGCAACCCTGCACAAGGAGAGACAGAGCAGCAATGACTGGTCTTTAAAGGCAAGGCAAGTACTGCCATAGGCACAAGTGACTTTTATTTTTTGATCTGTTCTAATAGAAAGACTTAGGACTGGAATTTAAGAAGTGTGTTTCTCTCATTAACATCATTAACAAACAATGGAGAAGCTCTTCACCCCTCACAACCCCAACTAATATTACAAAAGAAAGAGAAGCAAGTAAGAAATGTTATCCCATAAGCAGCCAAGAAACCCTAACCCAAGTAAAAGCAATTTAAACTGCAAGAAGCATTTTCAAATATTTTTTTAGCTTAGGCTATGTGAATGGGAACATGTAACAAATATAAAATAGGTTTTATCCTAATTTATCTGCAAAATGGAAATAGACTTTAAGAAAATCTGGAAATTGTGTTGAAAAATATCAGGTAGAGGGCAAAGGACTGACTAGTCCAGTATTACCTGTAGGGTTCCCGTGGCTTATCTTTCCTAATTACTGACTTACCGGGGTTGATTTACTAACCTTATAAACACGCCACGAACAAGTATACACCTCTGTAGTGAGTTCCTTCCCAGCATGATCTATAGGTGGAATCTAGACACCTTTGTGGTGTGTACACACCCAGCAGGTGTGTTGTGCAAAGCCCTGCATGAATTGCAAGGTGATGTTGTGTAAATTACCTCTACATTGTGTTGCTTGCATTGATGAATGCAGAAATGTAAATGCATGAGCTAACCATTTTTGTCTAAACTGTGAAGCAGCATTATATATGCATCATGTGCATGATTTTTCCATATATGGCATTAGTGGAAATATGCTTTTAGAGACTTTTTGGTTGATAAATACGTTTTGCTGTGTAAAAATCACACGCACCTAGTGTGTGCGTGTGTTTAGGTTAGTAAATCACCCCCACCATGTCATGTTCTGCACTGTGTCTCTATGAGGAGATGGCCATCTAGGTTTGCTTCATCATTGTAGCGCTGCTCCCACGATGACTAGTGAACTAAATGGACTGGTGGGGGAATATTTAAGAAGCAGCAGGAGAAATGGGTGAAACAAGCACAGATCCACAGAATAAATAACACACAAGCAGGGAGATCCTTGTACTGCAGGCAGGGGCGTATCTGCCGCGAGGCAAACAAGGCGTTTGCCTCGAGCGGCAGATTCCTAGGGAGCAGCAAAAATGCCGGGGTCTCAATGTATCGCCCCGCGAGCCGGTACTTTGTGACCAGCAGCCAGCTCGGAAGTCAGGTATGCGGTCACGGAGTGCATACCTGACTTGCGAGAGCAGCTACACGGTCTGCATCTGTCGGATGCAGACCTTGTAGCTGAGTCTGCGCTGGCACTCGGATCATTTCGGCCAGCGTTTTTTCAGTGAACGCTGGCCGAACGCTGGCCGAACGCTGGCCGAACGCTGGCCGAAAGGATTGTGCAGGATCGATTGGGAAGGTCTGCAGCAGACCTTCCCAATCGACCACCATAAGTTAAGAATCAATCACTCTCCCTGGAAGCAATGATTGTGCATCCAGGAAGAGTGTTTTCTAACCGCATGTAATCATATCACATACCATTGCATGCGGTGTGCAGGCATTTACATGGAGCTACTGTCATCTGATCATTAACTTGAATAGGTGACAGCTGCCACTTGTAAACACCAGATTATGGATTTCTGCTGCAGTAAAGCGTAGGTTTCTGATGCAGGAATCCCTAATCACACCTAAACCTACAGATATGAATAGGGCCGTATTGTGTGTATATTAGTGCCTGTAGTACTTAAACTAGATATAGTTATATTTTATCTTAAAGTATGAAATTTGGCAAGAGGCCCCCATGAGAGAAGAAAATTTGGCGAGTGGCCCCAGAGACGTAAGAGGCGGCGTGCGAAGATGGCAGAGACACCGACGGAGGAGGTGGGAGGCGTCACTGGAGCTCCAGTCGGGTGGAGAAGATGACAAGGAGGCCGTGTCGGGCGCCAAGGATGAGGAGGACGTGTTCCAAAGAGGTCAGGCCGTGCAAGGTAAGAGGACTGTGCTGGCAGAGCCCAGCATAGATTTTGCACAGCCCACCAAAGAGTCTCAGGTGTGCTGTGCAATACCTTTTGGTTGGCTCTGCGGGATCCCTAGGGGGCTTTGTTGGGTCTCAGGGGCTTTGCAGGATCTGTGGTGGGCTTTGCAGAATCCATAGGGGGCTCCTCTGCCTGCAAAGCCCACCACAAACCCTGCAGAGCCCACCTGAGACCAGTCAGGTGGGGTACATTTCGTGTGTGGGGGGGGGCGCCGAGTTTTGACTTGCCTAGGGCAGCCCCAAACCAGAATACACCACTGACTGCAGGTCCTCAGGTACAGCTTCCTCCATCACCAAATCTCACCAAAATTGTGACACTAAGGGGGTGATTTACTAACCTAAACACACACACACACCAGGTGTGTGTGATTTTCACACAGCAAAACGTATTTATCAACCAAAAAGTCTCTAAAAGCATATTTCCACTAATGCCATATATGGAAAAATCATGCACATGATGCATATATAATGCTGCTTCACAGTTTAGACAAAAATGGTTAGCTCATGCATTTACATTCCTGCATTCATCAACGCAAGCAACATAACATAGAGCTAATTTACACCACATTACCTTGCAATTCATTGCAGGGCTTTGCACAACACACCTGCTGGGTGTGTACACACTACAAAGGTGTTTCGATTCCTCCCATAGATCATGCTGGGAGGGAACACACAACAGAGGTGTATACACGTTCGTGGTGTGTTTAAAAGGTTAGTAAATCAACCGCTAACAGTCAGAAGCAGCAGTTTCTTAGATCTCACACTGTGGGTATGCAGGTACGAGGCTTAAGGCACCGGGGGTGTCAAAGCACAGTAAGTGCACTGCTATTTTTCAGGCGGGATTCAAAACAAAATGTAAAATTTTCAGGGTACTTCTTAGGCACAATTAACATCTACATAAGACAGCAAATATTGACTTTTTGAGATAGAGATAGAGTCCACTTTGAATTTCATATTTCAGAGTGTAATAGGCCTAAAATGGTAAGTTGTAGCAAATTATTTGAACAAGTCCGATGTCTCTTCAAAAAAAAAACCCATCAGGCTGGGCATAACTCAATATTACCATTTCAATTCTCAGCTCATATATTTTACATGACTAAACTGATCTGTATGTAGAACACGCAATGTGAGTGTAAATATTTGTGCTGTGTATTTGGTCAGTAAGTGGCAAACTGACCTTGTCTTCATTAGGCAACCCTACGATGAGGAAGATGTATTCTCCAAGAGATAAAATTGTTGTTCATTTGTGAATAGCGCATAATCTGTACTGCGGTGCCATCGACTGTGCAATGTTCTCATAAAAAGATTATTACTGTCATCCAATATGTTTTAATCCTTTTGCATCTTTCTGCAAGGATGCCTTATGTTACACCCTACTGACAAAAGTGCACCCCACGGAACTACATGTCCCAAGAGCCTTTAGCCTATACTGTACACACAGGGCCAGATAAACTACGATTGATGTTTGTTGATGAATGCACGTTTGTGACATCTTTTATGGCACATTACATGTCAAATATACCAATTTGTTGGAGTGCATATAGATTATTTGACGCATAGTAGAATGTGTAATTGTCTTGTGTCATCATCCTCTTGGTGCCCTACAGCAAACCTTTATTGCGTCAAATATTGACAAACTCTTTTTCTGAACCATTATTTATTTGCCTCAGATTGTGGTTCAGATTGGCTTTTTTGTGCGTGTTGCACTTGGGATTTTTTTTTATAATTGGTGTGCTAGTCGCATCTTTCTTTTCAAACACTTCAAATAGAACTATTATTTGGCGCTTCTAAAAAAAGCAGGTTTTCATGCGCCAAATATTTGGCACTGACAATAATATATCTGGACCACAGTATGCAGGTCAAGCATTTTTAAAAGGGTTGTTCCCCGCTCTGAACTGTATTTTTAAAAAACATTTTTGCATTGGAGCATGTCCCCTAGGGCAGTTCCCAGCTCCTCGTGCCCTTTGTTTGACAATCCCTTACCTATTAGCTTTTAAAATTTAGAAAATTGATTTTCAGTTTGACTTCAACAAGGTTTGAATTAAAGTTCACAATTTGCAAACTTATTGAAGGGATCACTGAACCTCCCATGAGACGAACCCAGGCACATTCAGGTCATCACTGCTATTAACGCTCTGCTGCGTGCACATACATGTGGGTTTGGATTTTGTTTTCCCTTAATAATAAAAACCTTCCTTTAAAAACTGCATGTTGTGTTTACTTGTGTTATCTTTGACTAATATTTAAATTTGTTTGATGATCTGAAACATTAAAGTGTGACAAACGTGCAAAACAATGAAAAATTAGGAGGGGGCCAACACATTTTCACACAACTGTATGCTAACAGCAAAGATGCAGAAAGCCAGAGAGTGTATAGTAAGTACACAGTTTGTATGACAGTGTGCCTCTGCTCCTTTTTGTGGGCTGGGAGATGACACCACTGTAATAATCAACTCTAATGGAAAAAGTGGTGTCACTCTCCTAACTGAGCTCTCCGGCAGAGTTGTATGAATAGCAAAAGTAACTGGATGTGTGAAAAATGAGAGCCCCACTCACTCTTTACACATCCTTTGGATCACTTTGGGGACCCATGAGATACCCCTTAGGATAGGGAACTGCCTCCTTAGAGTAGAGATCCTGCCAGACCACATGTAGTTTTGGGACCAGTTCTCCACCAACAATTACAAAAGTGACTGGATTGAATTACACATCCTTTGGCAGAAAAGGATATTCATATATGTTTATTTCAGGTGTATATTTCGCTTTTTTCTTGGAGTTCAGCATTAAGGTTTTGAGTTTTTTTAAACCAATTCGGGATATTTCTAGCACAGAAAGCTGTTTTGCACATAGATGTTTTTCTAACATCCTTGTAAAAGATGTGAGGACGTGTGAGGTGAGGTGAATGACCACAAGGTGGAAAACCAATTGAGGCTTTCTCCTCTTGGGAGAACTGACATATAGATCTGTCACACATGTCAGCTTCAATGAATGTCCCTGGAATCCTGTCACCTCTCATTCTTCAGACTCAGCCATCCTCCCAGCTTTTTTATCGCAGCCACCTAAGTGTTACTGTGTGCTTTACCTTTCTCTGTCAATAAGTTATCATTTTTCAAATACCTCTACCTCCAGCTTGCACATAGGCCATTGTTCGGCTTACATGGGTGTAATATTCAAGTCATAAGATGTTGTCTGGATTTCACTCTATGCTCAAGCTCATGTTTTACTATTCCCCTGAGCCGGCTGTTAGCCTGTGGAAAGTTATTAATACATGAAGGGAGGTATGTACATATTCTATTCCTAAGTCATTTAAATTATTGTCAGTCTCTATCAATTCTTTCCCTTCAGGCAGTAATTTGCTGACAGCCTATATCATCTGAGGCATTTAATTTATCCTGGATTTTTTTTTCATCAATGGCTTTATCAGAAAAGTACATTAAAGGTACACTGCAGTCAAAAATGAAAATTAAATTTTAGATGCATACAGAGAACAAAGCTTGCCTGGTGAGTACTTCATTTTTTTTTTTTTTTAGCTAGGATTGCCAGACCTGGGAACTGTCTGGAACTACTGTCTGGCTACCTCCAGGCATACCTGCCCTTAATTTATTCATTGCTATATACGTTTCAAGATGGAAGCTCTAAATTAGAGTTTGGGACCACGCTTCACAGAGGGGCCTTGATGAGGCTGTGTGGCTTCCACATATATTTACAAATGTATGAAATGATAACTTCTCTTTTTAATGCAAATTGTTAAAACAGTGCACATTTTTTTGCTTCTTTCTTTCTTTTTTTTTTTTTTTTTGTCGACTAGCTGGTAAGTGTGCTGGGAAACTTTTGTATTGGTCTGTGAAATGCCCATTCCATGTGCACCGTTCTCTAGTTTTAAATTTGTGTGCCATTTTTGTTTTGCTTGTTGGATCCAATCCAATCTATTGGATTGCAGTAGTCACATCAGCATTACTACTCTAATCCAGCATTTCTCAGCCTTTTCTCAGTGATGGCACCCTTTAAAATCATGAAAAATCTCGAGGCACCCCAGCCTAAAATGTAGTGGAGTTTAAGGGTGGCAATCCCATGCAAAAATGTAAAAAAGTAGGGGTTCCCCCTTTACATAAAAGCTCCCCTTAAACCAGGAACCCCCTTTCAGCAACCCTTTTACATCAGAGTCCCCCTTCACATCAGAATCCTGCCAGCACATTAGGAGCTGCAGCTGTGGCAGTATGATAAAGGGTGGGAGGGTAGGACGAAAACTTTTGAGGGACCCCTGAGGAAGCCAGAAGACACCCCAGGGTCTCACAGCACCCTGATTGAAAAAGGCTGCTCTAATCACACAGCTGCTGGAGGTGAGCTGACACTGCAGAGGAGGAGAGAGTCGGGAGGATGTGTGAACTATGCCCCTTTTTCCTTCAGCTCCTCCCTCTGTGAACTAAAAGGATATGTGCAGCAAAAGGGAGCTACAGATTACAGGCTGCAACTTCAGTTATGGGAGTAAACATAAGTGAAGTAGGGGGTTAGGGGAGGAAGACTTGCCTACTGTTTTTCGGCATTGTTGCAATTGCTCATTTGATGGCCATGTAGCCTCACAACTGCCTGCTTGTTGCTCACATATTGTTACTATTACTCATTATTTACCCATGTATTGCAATAATTGCCTGTTTATTGCCCATTTATTGTCTCAGTTTTTTTGTTTGTTGCCCAAGGATTACAATGACTGCCTGATTGCAGTCCAAGTATTGCTATAAGTGCCTGTTTGTTGCCCATGCATTGTCAATATTGTGCAATTGTTGCCCAAGTACTGTCGCAATTGCCCTTTGTTGCCCATGTAATGTAATAATTGCCATGTGTTGCCCATTTATTGTACAACTGCCCATTTGTTGCCCACATGCTGGTACAATTGTGTTTGTTGCCATATTATTGCCACGATTGCTAATTTATTGGCCACATTTTGTAACAATTGCATTTGTTTACATTTTAGTATCATAATTACCTGCTTACTGCCCACATGTTATCACTATTGCCAGTGTATTTACCTGTATTTTGTTGCAAATGCCAGTGTGCAATGATTGCCTGTATATTTCCTTTGCATTGGCACATTTGCCCATGTATTATCATAGCTCAGTGGCATGGTGTCAGCTTTGTGAGTGTGTAACCATGTCAGCGCTGTTTGTTTCATGAACCACATTAATATAATTTACTCCTCTGAAGGCCTGTCACTAATAAACAATTCCCGAATAATTTGGTATTTTGGCCATCCCCTCAATCACTGGGCTGCATTGTCACTGTATAATTTACCCTCTACCAGAATATCAGTATGATGTGGTTACAACATTTCCAATCCAATCCAACCCACTAGCCTTTGTCTGTCATCTGGTGATCCTGAAAAGCACCTGCTGGTGATGTTGGGACACCTACAACAGCAGAATGACTGATGACAAAATTCCAGCACTGATACGTTTCTCACAGCACCAATCAGTTTAAATTTGCCTTAGAAATGTGAATGCAAAAAGCGAAAAAAAAAAGACTGAGTAACACAGCATAGGCTGTAGGGAGTAGACTCCCACTACCTTTCTCTTGATCCTAATATAGATGCGTGTGCCTAATTTACAAGGAATTACACAGAACCAAATTAAAGTAGATTGACTGAATTTGATTTGACCTAGCACAGTTTCTGTGGCCTGCACCATCCACCCCCACCGAACATACAAGTGTGAAAATCGGGTAATGGACAGCTGACCAGAGGTTGTCAGTGGAGAGAGGCTTTTTTGGCCACATGTAGAGTTCTGTTCAAATGGGATTGCTGCACCCTTCCCATTCTTGTGGATTACAATAACGGGGCAGTGCTAAGGAATTGACTGTCCTAGAGTAGTCAAATGTGTTTAGCAAGTTCAACTGCACATTGTAGGTGAATAAGAAATAATTTATGGAAAGGAAAAACACTGCAAGTAAGCATTTCAAAATATTACATTTTTGCCTGAACTTTTTGGTGGCTTGATCTCTTTAAAAAAAATCACATAATCAGTTGCTCTTATGGGTTTATTTTTCATATTGAACTGATTTATAGCTGATTAGAAATAAACCCCATTTCAGAGTATTAGTCTTAAATGAATTGCTATTGCAAACAGGTCCAAAGAGCCATCAGTTAATGGCAATTATGTGCTTTGAGCCAGTCATCAATTTAATGGGATTATAAAGCTGTTAATGTAGTGTAACAGCAATGTTTGCAGTAAAAGCATCAAGCAATTTCAAAATAGCTATTGAACAGCACAAACTCACAGGACAGACAGTTATGAGAGGTAGTAATGGTGCCTGAAGCACATATTCAATCTACGGTATACTTGCTTTTATGAATACAGCCTGTGCCCCAAGTCTTCTGCTTGAGTAAGAGAGCAATGAAAAGCTTGGAACAGTCTGTAACATACGATCACCTGTCTGCCCCCCACGAGACACCCCCGCCGTGTTTCCCAGGCTCTGCTTTCACAGACGCACACAATTTTTAACCTGGGCATGTTTGGTATCTATTTACTGGTTGTAACCTCATCTTTTATATTTTACAAAAAGAAAGGGTATTATATTGTGTTTTGGGGCATTCAATTTAACTTAATTTTTTTACTAAATGTTTGGGTTTGATAAATAATTGCGCTAATGTTGCGCAACATAAACATTTGTAACTGCCACCATTTAGTTCTACAGGGGTCTTGGCTTTCAGAAAATATGTAATGTTTGGTGGTTTTAAGTAATTTCCAGGCATAAAATGTGGATTATAACATGTGTGCAAAAAACAAAAAAGAGGCCTTGGCAGCAAAAGAGTCCTTAAAGTGACATTAAACCCTCAGATTTTTTAACATAAACCAATACTGTAATGTGTGCCTTACTGTAATCCATGGTTGTTCCCCTTCTCTTTGCTGCTCTTCCTTTTAAATCCTCATGTCTTTTCATGCTTGGGGAGAACTTCCCTTTTCAGCTCAGGGCCTCTTCCTGTAGTGCTGGCTCAGGTTACAAGCCTATACAAACGTATACACAGACACCGTGTATCCATTCCTGAGACAGGGCAGTCTGCTGCAAAACAGAAGTTCTGCAGAGCATGAGAACAGATACAGATTTAAAAGGAAGAGCAGCAAAGAGAAGGGAAACAACCATGGATTACAGCAAGGCACACATTACAGTATTGGTTTATGTTAAAAAATCTGAGGGTTTAATGTCACTTTAAGGTGTTAAAAATGCATTGCAGTTAAATACCTTAAAGGAGAACTATGAGATAAGTGATTTCCACTCACCTCATAGTTCTAAGCCGACCTGTGACAATGAGACTGTCACAGGTCGGCTCAGTAGATCGGGAGGCGAGGGAACACATACCGGGTTCCCTCACCTCTCGATCCTGTCACGGCTTTCTGCCGTGACAGGGGGAGGGGCTGGATTCTCCTCTCCCTGCTCCGATCTGCCAGCGCTGACTGGCGGAACAGACGGGGGAGGGGGTGGGTACAGCTGGCTCTGCCTCTAGATAGGCAGAGCCAGCTGTCACTCACGCAGCTGGGTGGATCCCGTCAGCTACGTCGGGATCCGCTCCAGGTGTGGCGTCTCAGTATACCACGAGCTGTAGCTCGTGGTATACTGAGCTTAGGGTAACGGGAGGACGCTAGTTTGTGTCCTCCCGTTACCCTAAGGAGAACTATGGGGAAAAAAACTAACTATTTAAAAAAATGTACCTTATTTGTGTATCACTCAACTGTAGATCCTCAAACCATGTCTGAATTGGTGCTGACACTGTCCTTACTTCTGGAGGGTGACTACTTTCGTTCTCAATGGTCCCTGTGTGTGTGTTGTAAAGTAACCACCGCTCCAGAAGGAAGGACAGTGTCAGCATGAATTCAGAGATGATTTGAGGATCTACAGCCGAGTGATACACAAATAAGGTACCGTTTTGTCAATAGTTAAAGTACTAGAATGCATTTTTAAGGTTTAACCCTTGAGTTTAGTGTCACTTTAAAACAGAGGTTTTAGTTGCACATATTTGGAAATATATGTAGAAGCCACACTACCTCATTAGGGCCCTTCTTTGGCTTTGACAGCCTCCAGCAGCAGCAGCATAACTATGTACCTGATTACTGTCCTGTGTCCTGTATTGTATGATAAAGAATTAAAAAACAATATATACAGTATGTATCGGGGAAAACATCTTTTAATGCAGCTTAAAGGGCAACATTGAAAATACACATAGCCTTTAAATAACATGTCAAGGGGATCCCCTTAAACATGCACATGAAGTTGCAGAACAGTATGATGGTGTCTTTTACAGGTAACTTTTTTTACAAATACTACTGCTGAATGACAGTCCTCCTCTGCCTTGTCAACAAATGGGCTCAGTACTCTGGGTAATGTCTTTGACCAAACATAGTCAAAAACCTATTTGGTCAATGGCAGTAGTCAGCGTGGATCTTTCATTAAGATGCAGTAGTGATAACACCTCTAAATGACAACAAAACGGCTACATCAGATGGAGGTCGGTGCAGACGAACTGGCCACATCTGGCTGGTTTGTTTGCCCATTCAGCAAACTGCAAACACGTTTGGGTTAAATTCATGTTCAGTCTGAAGCCAAAGCTCATCCCTAATTATAACGAAAGCTTCAGATTTTAAAATATAAAAAATTATTTTTTAAATGTTATTAACATTCTAGAGCATATATGAGATTTAGTGATTATATAATATGCTGTAAAATAATCCTCAGTCTTCTTGCCTTCTTGTCCCACATTGAGTGTTCATGTTCCTGTAAAAAATGCTTCCAAGTGTCATATGAAATCAATGATGTTTACAAGTGTGAAAAACTATGGTAGGTACAGGTACCTAGAGTCTTTACACATCCCTACTGCCAAGTTCTCACACTCTATTTGGTTATTACTTCATGACCTTGAATCAGTTTGATCCTCTCTGTCCATGGAATCCATTAGAACCACATAGCAGAAGATCTTTAAAAAATGCATTTTAAACACATATTTAAAAAATAGTTGGTATCTGATATTTCAATTAAAAGAAGGAACTTAGGTGCATTTAGAAATTCTACAGAAACCAAAAGACTTATTCCAGTCATGATGCATTACTTTCTTGCTTCAAGATTTTTTGTCTTTTCTTTTCATAGCTCCATTTCCTTAAAAATAAATCCAAACCATCAATGAAAGCACTGCTTGAATGTGACACAATGAGAGCGGAATTGTAATATGTAAACTCAGATAATCATAATCCAGAAATAGCATGCATTATTCTCCCTGCTTACTCTAATTTAAATAATTAGCATAGTGTGCATTTATATTGTGATTCAACATTAAAGCAGATTTCATTATTTTTCCCCAAATACTCTCAAGGCATGCTTGATTTGTCAAGCCCAAAATCCTTCGGTCTGATGGGCAGCACTTGTCTTGACAGTTTGAGCTTCTAAATTCAAGTCACATTATATTCAGATATGATTAGTTGTTAGCAAGTGATGAGCTGTCTGGTGATTTTAAATTTCACTTTCAATGAAGATATCTCCTGTTTGCCAAAAGCTGTTCTGCCGTGATGTATATGGGTATACGAAATAACACTAGAGCAATGCAAGACCAGCAATACAATAATTTTATATTCTGATCAACACTAGTGAGCTCTTGTAAGTAAGAATGTGTGATATATTGGGATTTGGGGGACATAGCATTGATTTTATTTTCTGTATAGTACCACTATTTTATGTATTTTGTATAATTATTATAAATGTTATGTCCTTACCACAGTCATCTATTGAAGTGCCAGAACCTTTTTGTAGCGTATGTGCCTGATGGGACTGGCAGGGCTTTCCATATGCAATGGCAATGTAGCCCAGCATGTTTTTGGCAGCCAGAAACATTGTGACAGGCACTTGGGGCTGTACATGAGGCATGGGGGCATATAGGAAGGGAGGCTGGGTGTGGTTACTGGAAAAAGGGAACATCTATGCAATCAGCTGTGATAGCTCTGTTAGCAATACACAGCATTCATTTAGAAGTATTTGAGCATAGCTCTTGTTAGGCATGTATTCCAGAGGCACTGCTTTGATTAGCGAGGCCAGAGATACTGTATGCATTGTGTAGAGCAGGCTACTGGACTCCTGTGATTAGCAAGACCAGATAAATGTTTATCCACTTGCTGTCCTGAGCAATTTCTTACTATTTGCACACACATGATAAAATCTGAATTTTGGCTTCAAAAAGGCTTAAAGCCCCCAACAATGATATATTTTCTGAAGCAGAGGCCCTGTAGAAAAAAAAAGCTAGTTGCAATGTTTTATGTTGCAAGGTATTTCTGCTAATGTTTATCAAACCAGTATTTTTAGGATAAAATACACTAAAATGAAATTTAGTGCAGAGAAACAGAATATAATACCCAATTTTATGGGTCATGCTGGGTAAATAGATACCAAACATGTGAAGCCTTAAAATTGCATTCGCCTGTGAAACCGCAAAAAACTACAATACTCAAAATGTCCCATAGGCGACGCTTTGAAAGCTTTTACTGCTCATCAGTTTAGTGTTACCAGTTAATCGTGGCCCTAGAAATATTGCTCTCACTCTGACATTCGCAGTGATATGTGTGAGGCAATTTTCATTTTTGCACAAAGGCTCATCCGACGTGTCTTTCAGACCCCTAATGTCACCTAGGGACCCCAAAGAAGCAGAAATCTGCTTCATCCGGTTCTTCTCCTGGCTGTATGAGCTGAAGAATGTGCACAGTGGAGCATCACAAAGCTGCACCAGCAGTAATAGTACTCTGCTTGAAATACATTAACAAATCATTATACAGAAAGTAACATGAAAATGTCTTACACTATCTTACCTTTTGTAAAAATGGAAACTCTAGCAATTTTTTTCAATTCTTGCAGTGGATGCGTAAAGAGAATGAAGAGAATCATAAAAGCAAAGCAGTAAAATGCAAAATAGGCCAAATGCTATGCAACTTTCCAAATCTAGACTATAGTGGACTATCTGTACAAGTAGAACACCGCTTCTGGCAGAAAAAAAGACTTAAGACCTAAAAGACAAAATAGCCAACAAATAGAAAACCTGATACACATTTAATTTCAAACAATGTGCAGGGAAAGTGGATACAGAGATTTGCTCAAGCAGGCAAGCAAAATGGCTGTTGAGGGAGGAAAATACTGGCAAGTGCTGTTTCCCCAAACCCAGGCCTGAACACAGCACCAATTGTAGGGATCAGAGTAGCAGACAGCTGGTTCCACGTTTCAGGTTAACATAACTTTTTTTAGTACCTAAACAAGGTACTAAAATGAGCACTTAACCCTTGCAGTGCAGTGGTAGCACCACTGCAAGGGTTAAGAACAATTTATCCCAGACTTCTGCTTGGGTAAAGGCTACTGTTTGTAATTACTAGTTTGTTGTCAACAGCACAACAGCACAACAGCACAAGAAGCCAGATGCAAGAAACAACCTTCATTTCCTGCCAAGGAATAGTTACTTTTTCTACCAAACAGTGCACAACCAGGGTATTTCAGAGGTAACCCCTTTTATAAGCAACACTCCAAATCCCAACCTTCGCCAAATTTTCCCATAACAAATAGACATTAGACTTGTATGAAGTTCAAAGGTCACAGCAGCCACTATTTATTTAAATACCAAAATTAAATATATATAACCGTGCAATAAACATGCAATAACAGGTTTTCCAGGTCCTTGAAGGCATGGATGGGAGCAGGATGTAGGAGCAGGAGAGGCAGATCTTGGTGATTGGAGACTCCATCATCAAGCGGGCAGGCAGGGTAATCTGTCATCGGGATCGCAAGCGCCAAACAGTGTGCTGCTTACCTGGAGCTCATATTCGGCACATTGCGGAACGAATTGACAGATTACTGGATGGGGTAGGGCACGACCCAGCTGTCTTGGTGCACATCGACAACGATGACAAAATAGGTTGCAATTGTAGTGTCCTAAAAAAGGGGTTGCCAAGACTTAGGTGCTAGACTGAAGGAAAGGACATCCACAGTAGTATTCTCTGAGATACTGCCGGTGCCAAGAGCCACTCCAGAGAGACAGCGAGAGTTGAGGGATCTTAACAAGTGACTCCGAGGCTGGTGTCGGAAGGAGGGCTTTGGGTTCCTGGAGAACTGGGCTGATTTCTCAGTCAGCTACCAACTCGGGAAGTTGCAGCATTTCTGAGGGAAAAAATAGTTAAAAGACTGGAGGAGCATTTAAACTAAATAACGGGGGGAGGGCATAAATATAAATCAATTAAATAGCGAACAAGTTAACTCGAGGAAAAAAATACGAAAAAAAGGAATACAGGAGATAGCGGGGGTCTCACTCCAGTCAATAACAATAACAACAAGTTCAACAACAAAATCAACACAAATAACGCAGCTAACATAGCAAACTGTATGGACGAAGTTAAACATATTAGAAATGATTCAACTAAGGATTTTTGTATTCCAAAAGTAGGTCAAAAATTAAATGTATGTACACCAATGCTAGAAGCCTAGCAAATAAAGTAGAAGAGCTTGAAATTATGTTACTCGAAGAAAACTTCAATATAGTGGGAATAACGGAAACCTGGCTAGATAACACACATGACTGGGCCACTAACATAGAAGGGTACAACGTGTTCAGGAGGGACAGGTGTGGGAGAAGGGGGGGGGGAGTTTGCATTTATGTTAAAAATAATTTAAGGGTGCACATAAGGGATGACATCGCGTTAAATGGCCGGGAAGACGCTGAATCCCTGTGGCTAGAACTTGACAGGTCGGAGGCTAGCCCTAAACTTATTGTGGGTGTCTGTTATAAACCTCCAGATATAGGGGGGGAAGAGGAGGCACAGCTACACTGCCAGATAGAAACAGCTGGGAAGCAGGGTAATGTCATCGTTATGTGTGACTTCAATTATCCAGACATAAACTGGGCAAGCGGAACCTCCCATTCGACAAAGGCGGCCTGTTTTCTGAACATGTTGTGAGACAACTTCATGGATCAGATGGTGGAGGTCCCAACTAGGAAAAATGCAATCCTAGATGTAATAATTTCTAATAATGGGGAATTAATTGAGGATATTGCAATGGGGAGACACTGGGTAACAGTGATCAATATGTGATTACCTTCAATATTGGGTATAGAAATGGGAAGACGGCTGGTCGGACAAAAACCCTAAACTTCAGGAAGGGTAACTTTGATATGCTGCGCCAGCTCATGGTTGAAATCAAATGGGAAAATGTATTTCAGAAACTGAGCACTGACCAGAAGTGGGAATGTTTTAAGAACACATTACATAAGGCTATTATCAAGTGTATACCATTGGGGAACAAAATTAAAAGATCAAAAACTAAGCCTGTATGAATAAATAGATCGGTAAAGCAACTCATCAAAGACAAGAGAGTGGCATTTAGAAAATATAAGATAGAAGGGACGTCATTATTTGGACAGCTAAAATAGAGTGTGAAAAACATATAGCCACAGTTAGTAAACATAATCCCAAAAATGTTTACCAGTACATAAATAGGAAAAGAGTAAGAAAGGAGCAGATAGGC
This sequence comes from Nanorana parkeri, assembly GCF_000935625.1. Classification (NCBI taxonomy): domain Eukaryota; kingdom Metazoa; phylum Chordata; class Amphibia; order Anura; family Dicroglossidae; genus Nanorana; species Nanorana parkeri. The sequence goes on from NW_017306432.1 coordinate 1,067,809, forward strand.
CCATTAATGTATGGTAAAGGGGAGTTAATCACAAACGACAGTGAGAGGGCCGAGGATATAAATACCTTTTTCTCATCAGTATACACTCAGGAAAAAGACGGGTTTAATGTAGATAAGAACACACATAGTTCATCTCAAAATATTCCACAGTGGTTGACAAAAAACGAGATACAGCACAGACTCGAACTATTTAATGTAAATAAAGCATTAAGACCAGATAACCTGCACCCCAAGGTACTAAAAGAACTAAACCAGGTTATAGCGGGACCATTATTCATCATTTTTAAAGATTCCTTAATGACTGGCAGAGTGCCAATTGACTGGCGGAGGGCTACGGTAGTTCCGATATTCAAAAAAGGGTCCAGATGCCATCCAGGGAACTACAGACTGGTTAGTCTTACATCGGTGGTTTGTAAAGTGGCATGATTAAGGACCACTTAGTAGAATTTGTTCGGGATAAGGGCATAGTAAATGACAACCAGCATGGATTTCGGAAAGACCGTTCTTGTCAGACTAACCTGCTAACTTTTTACGAAGAGGTAAGTAGGGATCTGGATGGAGGGAGGCCGGTGGATGTGGTATACTTGGACTTTGCTAAAGCATTTGACACAGTACCACAATAACGTTTACTATACAATCTGAGGTCTATAGGTATAGACGAATTAATGTGTACATGGATAGAAAACTGGCTACAGGAACGGGTACAAAGAGTATCGATAAATGGCACCTTCTCGGATTGGGCTAGGGTCATGAGCATACTCATCTGGAGTATGCGCAGGGGTCTGTGCTGGGCCCCACGCTGTTTAATCTATTCATTAACGATATTGTGGAGGGGGTAGAGAGCCATGTTTCAGTGTTTGCTGATGATACCAAAATCGGGAGGGGACTAGTCACTGAATCTGACGCTATAACATTACAGGTGGATCTGGATAAAATAGGGGAGTGGGCAGTGGCGTCACTACAGGGGGGCAAGGGGGGGCAATTGCCCCCCGAGGTTCCTCCTTGCCCCCCCGTGTGCTCCCCCGCTAACAGTGGCGGATCGGGGTGACGTCACCCTGCTGCTTCAGTCCGACTCTGCTGCTTGTGTGATGCGGCCAGCCCAGTCAGAGCGT
>NW_017306432.1:1069220-1071081 GCF_000935625.1 Nanorana parkeri
TACCCATTTTTTTGCTAAAATATAAAAGACGGGGTCACGTTGGGTAAATAGACACTACCCACGTCAAGCCTTAAAATTGCGCACGCGCGGGAAACTACTCAAAAAACTACAATACCCAAAATTGGCCAAAGGCGATGCTTTAAAAGCTTTTACCGCTCATCCGTTTAGTGCTATCAGTGATTGACGGGCCTAAAATTATTGCTCTCACTCCGACGATCGCGACGATATGCAACATGGGTAGCGCCATTGTCATTTTCTCACGCTGGCGCATCGAACGCATATTTACGTTTATATGTGTGTAAATGTAGGGGTGGGGGACTTAAAAATGTTGTTTTAAAAAAATATATATATTTATGTCACTTTTATTATTTTTTTACTTTTTTTACACTTATTGTTATTGCTATCACATAGGGGGATAACAATCTCCCTATGTGATAGCACAGGTACACTGATGGGTCCTATTTATGGAGACATTAGTGGTCTCTAAGACCCCTAATGTCACCTGGGGACCCCAAAAGAAGCTGATGAAGCAGAGATCTGCTTCATCAGCTTCTTCTCTCTGGCTATAGCAGCCAGAGGACTGACAGGTGAATGCCGAAGTGATATAATACACATCACTTCTGCATTCAGACCTCGGAGGGAGTTCAGCAAGGAGGAAGATGCTGATTCCCTCCCATATAACCTCCTGATGTCCTCCCGAGCCGCAGATGGACTAGCGGAGCCCGGGATTGAAGGTAAGGGGTCAGGAGGTGGGGACGGCAGCGGCAGCACTCGAGGGGGGAGGGGGGGCGCGCAAAGACAGCACATACATACAATCGGCAGGCTATAGAGCCGCCGATCGTATGTATATCAAACAGCCGTTAATGGCAACCCGCTAATGTGAGTCTGCTGTCTGTCCGTTTTTTCATAACGGGCAGATGGCAAGAGGTTAAAGGTCTAATGTTAGTCTTAGGCCTGGTTAACACCTGCACATTCTGAGGGTGACTGGCGATGTGCGCGATCGGCATGTGTCTGTGGAAACGCTCCAAGACACACTTGCTGTGCCATTGATTTCTAAAGGCACCCCAAATGCGGCCAGCAAGTAGTGAGGTTTTCTGCTGCGTTTCCATGCATGCAAAAGCAGCAGAAAAATGCTTCCCGTGCATCGCACAAAATAGTGGAGGAGCCATTTTGCTGTGTTTGCCACGCAGATAGCTTGGTAATATTCCCTTCGCACACCTTACCGATGTACCCCAAAATCCAGCGAGTGCTGTAGCAACTGGTGGATGGTGCCACAATGTACGATCAAGAACATATGTTTTCCGCACACCATTCTGCTTCGGAATGTCTTTTTTATTTGTATTCCTTTAGCATGACGTGTGAATGCAAATGTGTATTCCTTTAGCATGCACATGTCATGCTAAAGGAATACAAATAAAAAAGACATTCCGAAGCAGAATGGTATTCGGACAACATATCTTCTAGATGCCACGTAGATATGACCACTGAAATTAATGGAGCAGCGCGGCAAATGCATGTTCGCGGGACATGTAGGTGTGAACCAGGCCTTATTCTTTACTCATAATTAGCTTGGGAGGGCCAATCAGAAAGTCGGGCCCTTTGTCCCTTAGGTTTTCCACTGGGTGCACTGTAGTCAGGAAAAGTGATATTAAAGGATAAAGGGAGGGCCAATCAGAAAGTCGAGCCCTTTGTCCCTTAGGTTTTCCACTGGGTGCACTGTAGTCAGGAAAAGTGATATTAAAGGATAATTTTCCCCTCCCCCAATGTTAGTGTAAGGCCTTGCTTTAAATCATGCCATGGGAGCGTGCCATGGAGACACGCAGGTAAGTATGAACCCTTTGCAAAAGTTTTTTTTTTTTTT
>NW_017306432.1:1075497-1078362 GCF_000935625.1 Nanorana parkeri
CAAGATCCTTTGTGGCCGCTCGAGAAATTTCTAATTTTCGGCACGGGGCCGCGCACGGAAATCAGAAATTCCGAAAGGGAAACAGATTTGGGGGTCATTGTAGACCACAGGCTGAATAATAGCTTGCAGTGTCAGGCTGCGGTAAACAAAACAAGTAGAGTCCTCTCCTGTATTAAGAGGGGAATATTTTGCAGGGACAAGTCCGTAATTGTGCCGCTTTATAGATCACTGGTTTGGCCTCATCTGGAGTATACGGTCCAGTTTGGGGCACCAGTGAACAGAGGGGATGTCATTGAACTGGAAAGAGTCCAGAGGAGGGCAACCAAACTCATAAAGGGGATGGAGGACCTGAGTTATGAGAACAGGGTTCTAAAATTAAACATGTTCTCCTTGGAAGTAAGGAGATTAAGGGGGGACATGATTTTCATGTATAAAATGTTTACCGGGGATAGTAACATTAGCAGAAAACTTTTTACAATTAACTCGATGACAAGGACGAGAGGCCACCACTTAAAATTGGTGGAGAAAACATTTCAGCGCAAGGGGCGGAGGGGTTTCTTCTCAGTTAGATCGATCAAGGTCTGGAACTCGCTGACACATGCTGTGATTTCAGCTGAGAGTGTGGAATCATTCAAGAGGCGACTGGACGATTTCCTCAGGGACCGTAATATACAGGGGTACAAGTACTCTTAAGATTGAGAACACACAGGGACCTATACAAACTACACACCAATAGGACCATACACACATACACAAATAGGTTGGACTTGATGGACGTATGTCTTTATTCAACCTCAAATACTATGTAACTATGTAACTTAACATAACAAAGCCACCCATAAGCTAAGTCTGTGGCTTCAGCTAACTAACAATAGGTCCCCAGGCGCAATACCAACACCTAAGGGAAAATATCTGTTGACCACAGACACTTGTAGCCCAAAACTAAGTAGTCAATACCAACTGACCACCACTTAGAGGACACCACACCTAGTATGGGTCCCTAACCATTTTTCCAATCAATTAGCAATCAAGACCACCTTCAAGGACCCCAAACCACCAAAACCACTGCCGCAATGAGGGACTTAAAGATCAAGAAGCTAGACAAAAAAGTGGTGGGTGATTGGGAAACTCTCGTGCCATCGGCAACTTCTCCAGCTGAAAACATCTTCCACCTCCCCAAACCTTACAAAATCCCTATCTGCAGAACTTTTGTTCAATCAGGTAAATGACCCTCTCATTCTGAACTCTCTCTGAACTGAACCTTTAACTCTTTGTGACCTAGCACCCCTTCTCCCCCTGTCCCTCTGCACAATTCTTTCCCCTTCTTGTGCTCCAAGTCTGCCTGTAAAATCTAAGAAAATGGCAGTTGATAATGCATTTCTTTTACTGAAATTGGTGGTATGCGTGTCCTATCTTTAGGTTCAAACAGCCAAACAAGTTGCATCTTTAAACATTTTTAATGTTCCCCTTGAAGTGCCTGTTTTAAATGGAGACGAAGACTAAATCCTAAATATAATAATAATACTATTCCTAATAAAAGTAATTGTATTTAAAAATGTAGGAATGCTGTGAAATTGACTAGCCTGAGATATGAATAATTTAACCACCTTTATTACTGGTTGGCACTGCAAGACGTCTTCATATACAGACAAACTGTTAGTCATTAGTACGCTATATATGTTGCGTAGTATTTTACAAATAGCACATGGACTTGAACATGGATGCCCAAGGAGAACATGCTTGAAATGTAGGACAAGACTGTAATTGAAAATAAGAATAGGCTTTAAACCCTTGAAGGACAGCGAATGTAGTTTCTATGACAACGGGCATGGTTGGCTTATAGGATTATCAAATGCAGAAAAAAAAAAAAAAATGTTCCATTCATATTGATTTAAGCATTGGATAAACTAGTCTATAAAAGAGTGTAAGAGTCTTCATTGAGACCCAGATATGTCAGTAAGGTAAGCTTTATGATAGTTGTATTAAACTTATGCTATTTCCAGAAGTGTCGTTTAGAATGGCTGATGTGGAAAATTATTTATTTTTTGCTGTGCTTGTCCAGTGTCTTCTAGCACATTGTACACCTGAAAAGAGAGCAAATTATTGTGGGAAAAAATAAATACGGGTAGATAGTGATGCATTATATCAATATTGTTATTAATAGTAAATTTTATAAGCACTTGTAGTTTTTTTAGACAACAAAAAACTGTGAAGGATATAGGTAGGTAAGGTAAGCACTACCTTTTTTAACTAAATGGTATTTTTGGAATTTTATATCAAAGAGACCCTGTCACTATACCATTAAAGCGATACTAAAGTCAAAAGGCTGTTAAACTATTTCAAATGTCAATTAAATCAATTACAATGTGCTGCTTCTTGATGTTTATCAGTTTTAGTTTAGTGTAGAATCCACCAGTCCCATGAGCACTGGTCCTGATATCCTGCACTGTCCCTTGCACTGTCCTATGGTGCCACTCTTGTGTGTAAGTTGCATGTGGACACAGCAGGGCAAGCCTCTCCCTTCCTCTCACCTCCCAGCTCCCCATCCTCCCTTCAAGCTACTAGATGGATAGCTGCTAGATACTGTGATGTTCCTTCTGGTCTTGTACTGGACAGGGAGTTCAGGGAAGTGGAGCTGAGCCAGCTGCTCAAAAACATGATGGATGTAAGTAATTATGGAGCTAGGCCAGCACAGTGAATAATTAGACAACCCGGGAAGAGAAGAGATTATTTTGGCATGGAAGAAGGGATGGGGCTGTGCTAGGGAATTCTGCAGCAGTCAGATTTTCTAGCAAGTTCAAAGGGACATTGCGAGTAAATACAATATATATATATATATATATATATGTATGTATTGTATGTATA
>NW_017306432.1:1078420-1082947 GCF_000935625.1 Nanorana parkeri
TGAAAAACACTTCAAGTAAGCATCTAAAATACTTGACTTTTCAGTGCTTTTACCTGCACTGTTTAAGTTGGTGACGGGGTGTCTTTAAGGCCCAGCTCTTTTACAAATGAAGCAACACCTCCAGTACCAGCTAAGCCCTGCACACAATACTCTAAGCTCTGCCAATTTAGTTTAGGATGTTAGGTTACAGAAAAGTTGTTGTCTTACACCTGTTAAGAGCTAGGACTGGCTGGATGGTTTAGGGGAGGGAGTCTGATGCCATCAGCCTCTCGAATAGGGTTGCTACCTTTTTTGGGAAACAATACTGGCTTTATGGTCTCTTTACTGATGATAATAACATTGGCAACAAGCCCCATTTTTCCCTGATAGGCTGGTTATTTGCCGGGGGAGTGCCAACCCTACTCTTCAGATCCATCTAGCAGTTAAGAAGTTCAAAGACAACTGTCTTAACCAGTCCTAAAAAGTATGTAGAGCCACATTTTCTTTTTTAGTTTTGGAGAGAGTGTGGAAGTGTGAAAACCCATCAAGGTTTATTACTGTCTTTGTCGGGTAGATAAATCCTCTCTTTTTGTCTTGGTGACCACTGTCAAGGGCCAGAGAGTAATGGAAAATCCAAAACCTTACACCTGTCAAATGGGCAAACCTGTTCCTTTTTGTTTGGTCTCAGGATGTAAAATCTCCCTGATGAAAAACACAGCAAAAATAAATAAATAAATAAACAATAACAGGGACAGGGATCTTATAGGAGACCTGAGAGATCCCAAACAACCGATTGCTCAGCTCATGGCTTCTCCTTGCAGAGAGCGGTGAATGACATTCACTGCTCCACGCATGGATTTCCCCCTCCCCTCTCTCTGTTCCTCCGGGGCCTATTAGAGGAACAGATAGGGGAGGGAGTGGGCACTGCTGGCTCTGGCTCTAGAGAGGAAGAGCCAGCTGTCAATCAGGCAGGGGGTGGATCCCAACAATATTTTCGGGATCTTTCCCGGCTGCAGTGCAGCTCTGTGCTGTCAGCATATAGTAAATGTACTCATATTACCCTATGCTGACTATGGGTCACAGGAGTACATTAATAAATGTACTCCTGTGACCCAAAATAGAACTAAAGCCAAAAAGTGGCTATAGTTCTCTTTTAACCATCCCCCTACTCTATAAAACTTTTTTTTAAATATATATTTATCTATATATAAAAAAAAAATTCTATACATACACTTTAGGGGTTCTGAGAGTTCTTATTTATGCTCCGTTGTGGAGAGGCTTCCTATAGCTCTTAGCTTCTTAAACAGATTAATGTATTTGTAACTATAATATAATAATATGTCATAACTAAAATTATAATAATAATATGTAGATATTGTCTGCTACTGTGTCCAAAAGTACAGGGTGTGCCCTGCCTCATACTCAGAAGTGGCTGCACCCCTGGAAGTGACACAGATACAATTAAGGCTGAACTTCAGGCACAGATACTTTAACAATGAAACTCATTAATCATAGTAGATGCCTTTGAAAACCTAGATGTTGCCAAATCATGATGCTGTACTTAAGCTGGGTATACCATGGTAGATTTTTGTATGATCTGAAATTTCAATGTTCAAAACTTCATTTGATTTTACCATTAGATTTTGGAAATGAATGGAGTTTCCCTGAATGAAAACCACATTCACTGTTAGAGTTACATTTGTTTGAGAAAACAATTCATCCAGTTCCTTCAATTTTTTAGGGTTGCAACTGATTGTTGATTTGACCCATTTTACTACGCTGTAGAAAATCAAACAAATGTTCTGCACATTTTTGGATTGAAATTCTAACTGCTTATACCCAGCTTTAGCCTGTGCAAGGAACAGTGCTGTTAGAGGGACTACAGGAGGGGGCAGATACAAGGCCAGTCACCCTACACAGGTAGAGAGAGCAGCACTGACCAGTCTTTATTACAGGAAGCTCTTGCAGGAGTTGTTTAATACTGGATTAATGCACAGATTTAAAAGAAATGCACAAAGGACACGAAGATCCAAGTAAGACTACACATATTTGTTTAGTATGGAGTTTAGCAAAATAGTGCTTCTTTGTTTTATTTCAGGATACATTATAATAATAGATATATAATGAGCCAAGTTTATGCAAACATCAGTCCTTTCTAGAGTTATTATTTTATTGTTTATAAATCAGCTAATAGGGTTAGAAAATCAATGGGATGTTACCATTGGAGAGATATCTTGCTGGTAATCTACAGTGATGATGTTCTGAAATAACAACAAATCCATACAAACAAGAGAATCAGATGTCTATTCATTTGGTGCTCAAACAGGTTTAGAATTTGCTGAAGTTGTATTTGGTTCATGTGAAGGTAAAAATATGAGCTTCAAATATACTATCCCGGTTCAGAACATCTGTTCAACAAATCAACAAGCAAGATATGCACAATATACCATTATGCATACATTTTATCCTTAAAGTGACTCTGTTCCTGTACAAAGGTAAAGTGTGTATAAAGGTAATAGTAAAGTGTGTATAACATGTGTATAAAGGGAAGGAACCAGAGGTGTCTGTATATTGCTGCAGCAGCGTTTATTGCCCTTTGTGCGACTCAATTCCAAACCATTATGAATGGACCAAGCACAGCACATCTGGGCAGTATCTGAGCTTACCCGCTCCACTACACAATCCTATTAGCCCATGTATGTATGTAATAGTACCAGTGTGTCTAATATGACAGTCGATTGATTCCATAAAACCACCTAAAAGCACATTCCCATGCAATCAGTAACCAACCATCCCTATACAGGAAAAGCACAATGACTGTACTAGTCAAGGTCTCAAATAGGATTGTGAACCAGTGTGTTCCAATTCATATTATAATATGTAGCAATGTAGCAATGCATGCAGAAGACGAAGATACATAAATAACAACGTTGCCATGTACTCCCAAAGTGCAAATAAACCTGAATAGTAGGACTAGGATGGTGCAATCCCTGGCTGTGCAAAAAGGGTTGCTGGAAAGTAGCTTAACATGCATAGTGCAGATGTCCTCATTGTCAGGAGAGTGTGTGTTTTTAAGTAGTTTTATGGGTTCAAGGGGCTGTCTTATTAGGCATTTTGGCATACCTCTCAACTTTGGAAGTGGAGAAAGAGGCTGGAAAACTTGTGTTGGTGTAAAACACCTCTAAGATCCCATATAGCGGAGATCTGACGGTTTTGCAGTTCAAGTTTCAGTTTACGTACCAATATAGTGTGAGCTTTGTTGCCTTTTTCATAATACCTTTGTTTAAAATATGGCATGGAAGCCTCAGTTTTATGAACTAAAAGATCAAGTAGGGACACTCTCAAACAGGATACGTTTGGTGGGTTTAAGAGTGAGGCGCTTTTCCAGGCCTAGGATCTCATGGCGTAGGTGGGAAGTTTTAAAGTTACGATCTCTTTTAATCTTTGAAACTAAAGAAATGGAATGACATCTTATGGTGGATTTATATGCTTCCAATAAAGTCGATTGAAGAGGCACCAAGGCCATTCTAGAGGAAGCCTCCTTAAGGAGACCGTCATTCAATCTCCAAGGCCACTGCTTGATATGAGTCGGATGAATTCGAATAATCAGCTCTATGGGAGCGTGGTCAGACCAGGGAATGGAAACCCCAGCGATACGGAATTTTATTATCTCCAAGAAGAGTTAGGAGAGGTTGCAGACTCTGTCAGTCGGTGTTTTAGTGTAGACCAGGATAAATCTTGGTATAATTGGATTGGTGCTCCCATTCCAGAAAACGCAGGTTGATGAAGAATTTCTTCCTTAACGGAGAAGTAGTGAATTCTGCAAATAACATCTCTGGGGTTGGAAGTCGATCCTCTAGGTTACAAGGCTCTGTGAGCTCTATCCAGTTCTATCGTATGTGTAGAAGGCTCACCCAGAATGTTATTAAAGATCATCTGCAAGGTGTCATGGAGATCTTTGGGTCCAGTAGCTTCAGGCAGGCCTTTTATGCGAAGATTGTTGCGTCAATCTCTATTGTCGAGATCCTCAACGTGTCTTTGTAGGTAACGGAAAACAAGTGACAAACGCACTAAACAACACTCACAAGCCAGCATGTAAAAAAACTTGTCTCAAAAAATGAGAGTCTCCATTTGACTCCTCTGTTGTTAACTTTAGTGGTGAGACAAGTTTTTTTATATGCTGGCTTGTGAGTGTGCCATGATAACTTTCTACTGTTTTACTGTTTAAAGCCCATTTTGTGTGCACCTTGCTGTATAGCTGGTGAAGAATTGTTGAGTGCGTGTGTCATTTGTTTTGCTTGACTGATTTGGTGCATGCATGGGGTTCTCAGCTGCCATTGGGATGTGCGGGATCTTTAACTGCCTCCGGGCCGGCCGTAGTAGAAAAACGGCCGGCCCGGAGCTCTCTAGATCTGAGCGGGCGTCTTTAGACGTCCGCTCAGACACGCCCCCCGAGCGGGAAATGGCCGTTTTTTAAGAACAGGCAGCGATGCCTGTTACCATACAAGTGATCCGCCGGCTCTAAAGCGTGTATGGGTTGCCGTTCGT
>NW_017306432.1:1082970-1086602 GCF_000935625.1 Nanorana parkeri
GCCGTTGTCCCGCTGATCAGCATGTCCCCTGTGTCGGTACACGAGCTCCCTCCGGACCCCTCTCCTCTGCAAGAATGCAGAAGTGTTGTATAATACATCACTTCCGCATTCTTGTGCCACTCTCCAGCTTCAGAAGCTGGAAAGAAGCTGATGGAGCAGATCTGTGGTTCATCGGCTTCTTTTGGGGGGTCCTAGGTGACATTAGGGGTCTTGGAGATTTGAGGAAGAGGAGTGAGAACGAGTAGCCAGCTCCGACTTACACTTGAGAGGGGTCCCCAGTGTTTCAGTAGAAAAACATGGCTGGAGCCTGGGTCACTGTCAGCATCTTAATGAGGTTTCTGCATCATGGACCCCTTAGAGACAAATGAAGAGTGGTGTCCCTGTGTCAGGATCCAGAGCACCCCCAGGTGGCACTGGAGCCAGGTCCTTGTAATGGTCGTACCCCGGTGAGGTATATGTAGATATTGTCTGCTACTGTGTCCAAAAGTACAGGGTGTGCCCTGCCTCATACTCAGAAGTGGCTGCACCCCTGGAAGTGACACAGATACAATTAAGGCTGAACTTCAGGCACAGATACTTTAACAATGAAACTCATTAATCATAGTAGATGCCTTTGAAAACCTAGATGTTGCCAAATCATGATGCTGTACTTAAGCTGGGTATACCATGGTAGATTTTTGTATGATCTGAAATTTCAATGTTCAAAACTTCATTTGATTTTACCATTAGATTTTGGAAATGAATGGAGTTTCCCTGAATGAAAACCACATTCACTGTTAGAGTTACATTTGTTTGAGAAAACAATTCATCCAGTTCCTTCAATTTTTTAGGGTTGCAACTGATTGTTGATTTGACCCATTTTACTACGCTGTAGAAAATCAAACAAATGTTCTGCACATTTTTGGATTGAAATTCTAACTGCTTATACCCAGCTTTAGCCTGTGCAAGGAACAGTGCTGTTAGAGGGACTACAGGAGGGGGCAGATACAAGGCCAGTCACCCTACACAGGTAGAGAGAGCAGCACTGACCAGTCTTTATTACAGGAAGCTCTTGCAGGAGTTGTTTAATACTGGATTAATGCACAGATTTAAAAGAAATGCACAAAGGACACGAAGATCCAAGTAAGACTACACATATTTGTTTAGTATGGAGTTTAGCAAAATAGTGCTTCTTTGTTTTATTTCAGGATACATTATAATAATAGATATATAATGAGCCAAGTTTATGCAAACATCAGTCCTTTCTAGAGTTATTATTTTATTGTTTATAAATCAGCTAATAGGGTTAGAAAATCAATGGGATGTTACCATTGGAGAGATATCTTGCTGGTAATCTACAGTGATGATGTTCTGAAATAACAACAAATCCATACAAACAAGAGAATCAGATGTCTATTCATTTGGTGCTCAAACAGGTTTAGAATTTGCTGAAGTTGTATTTGGTTCATGTGAAGGTAAAAATATGAGCTTCAAATATACTATCCCGGTTCAGAACATCTGTTCAACAAATCAACAAGCAAGATATGCACAATATACCATTATGCATACATTTTATCCTTAAAGTGACTCTGTTCCTGTACAAAGGTAAAGTGTGTATAAAGGTAATAGTAAAGTGTGTATAACATGTGTATAAAGGGAAGGAACCAGAGGTGTCTGTATATTGCTGCAGCAGCGTTTATTGCCCTTTGTGCGACTCAATTCCAAACCATTATGAATGGACCAAGCACAGCACATCTGGGCAGTATCTGAGCTTACCCGCTCCACTACACAATCCTATTAGCCCATGTATGTATGTAATAGTACCAGTGTGTCTAATATGACAGTCGATTGATTCCATAAAACCACCTAAAAGCACATTCCCATGCAATCAGTAACCAACCATCCCTATACAGGAAAAGCACAATGACTGTACTAGTCAAGGTCTCAAATAGGATTGTGAACCAGTGTGTTCCAATTCATATTATAATATGTAGCAATGTAGCAATGCATGCAGAAGACGAAGATACATAAATAACAACGTTGCCATGTACTCCCAAAGTGCAAATAAACCTGAATAGTAGGACTAGGATGGTGCAATCCCTGGCTGTGCAAAAAGGGTTGCTGGAAAGTAGCTTAACATGCATAGTGCAGATGTCCTCATTGTCAGGAGAGTGTGTGTTTTTAAGTAGTTTTATGGGTTCAAGGGGCTGTCTTATTAGGCATTTTGGCATACCTCTCAACTTTGGAAGTGGAGAAAGAGGCTGGAAAACTTGTGTTGGTGTAAAACACCTCTAAGATCCCATATAGCGGAGATCTGACGGTTTTGCAGTTCAAGTTTCAGTTTACGTACCAATATAGTGTGAGCTTTGTTGCCTTTTTCATAATACCTTTGTTTAAAATATGGCATGGAAGCCTCAGTTTTATGAACTAAAAGATCAAGTAGGGACACTCTCAAACAGGATACGTTTGGTGGGTTTAAGAGTGAGGCGCTTTTCCAGGCCTAGGATCTCATGGCGTAGGTGGGAAGTTTTAAAGTTACGATCTCTTTTAATCTTTGAAACTAAAGAAATGGAATGACATCTTATGGTGGATTTATATGCTTCCAATAAAGTCGATTGAAGAGGCACCAAGGCCATTCTAGAGGAAGCCTCCTTAAGGAGACCGTCATTCAATCTCCAAGGCCACTGCTTGATATGAGTCGGATGAATTCGAATAATCAGCTCTATGGGAGCGTGGTCAGACCAGGGAATGGAAACCCCAGCGATACGGAATTTTATTATCTCCAAGAAGAGTTAGGAGAGGTTGCAGACTCTGTCAGTCGGTGTTTTAGTGTAGACCAGGATAAATCTTGGTATAATTGGATTGGTGCTCCCATTCCAGAAAACGCAGGTTGATGAAGAATTTCTTCCTTAACGGAGAAGTAGTGAATTCTGCAAATAACATCTCTGGGGTTGGAAGTCGATCCTCTAGGTTACAAGGCTCTGTGAGCTCTATCCAGTTCTATCGTATGTGTAGAAGGCTCACCCAGAATGTTATTAAAGATCATCTGCAAGGTGTCATGGAGATCTTTGGGTCCAGTAGCTTCAGGCAGGCCTTTTATGCGAAGATTGTTGCGTCAATCTCTATTGTCGAGATCCTCAACGTGTCTTTGTAGGTAACGGAAAACAAGTGACAAACGCACTAAACAACACTCACAAGCCAGCATGTAAAAAAACTTGTCTCAAAAAATGAGAGTCTCCATTTGACTCCTCTGTTGTTAACTTTAGTGGTGAGACAAGTTTTTTTATATGCTGGCTTGTGAGTGTGCCATGATAACTTTCTACTGTTTTACTGTTTAAAGCCCATTTTGTGTGCACCTTGCTGTATAGCTGGTGAAGAATTGTTGAGTGCGTGTGTCATTTGTTTTGCTTGACTGATTTGGTGCATGCATGGGGTTCTCAGCTGCCATTGGGATGTGCGGGATCTTTAACTGCCTCCGGGCCGGCCGTAGTAGAAAAACGGCCGGCCCGGAGCTCTCTAGATCTGAGCGGGCGTCTTTAGACGTCCGCTCAGACACGCCCCCCGAGCGGGAAATGGCCGTTTTTTAAGAACAGGCAGCGATGCCTGTTACCATACAAGTGATCCGCCGGCTCTAAAGCGTGTATGGGTTGCCG
>NW_017306432.1:1086695-1088158 GCF_000935625.1 Nanorana parkeri
CTGCAAGAATGCAGAAGTGTTGTATAATACATCACTTCCGCATTCTTGTGCCACTCTCCAGCTTCAGAAGCTGGAAAGAAGCTGATGGAGCAGATCTGTGGTTCATCGGCTTCTTTTGGGGGGTCCTAGGTGACATTAGGGGTCTTGGAGATTTGAGGAAGAGGAGTGAGAACGAGTAGCCAGCTCCGACTTACACTTGAGAGGGGTCCCCAGTGTTTCAGTAGAAAAACATGGCTGGAGCCTGGGTCACTGTCAGCATCTTAATGAGGTTTCTGCATCATGGACACCTTAGAGACAAATGAAGAGTGGTGATCCCTGCAGTCAGGAAGCTGGCTCAGTATTGCGTCGCCTGCACCTGACTGATTCCCATGTCCTGTACCTGCACCCTGCTACCTGCTTCCTATCTGCAAACCTGTCACCGACCCGGCTTGGATCCTGCTCCTGTACTGTGCTGCTGCCCTCCTGTTAACGACCCGGCTTGTACCTGACCACTCTTCCTGTATCCTGAGACCTGCTGTCTATCTGCAGTCCTGTTACCCCTCCTTGTTGCTGTTCCCCCTGGCTGTAGGTGTGTTTGTCCCAACTGTGGTTTTTTGTTACTTCACTGCTAAACCTGTGGGGGTTGAGGGGGTTTGTAGTTTTGTTTTCTTTGTAACAAATAAACTGTGCATATAACCCTATCCAGTGTGGGCATATTCATTTGGTCATCCTGCGTGGGTACCTACATGTGGTGTGAGGATGCCTGTGCATGGTACCCTGACACCTCATGGGTTGAGTACATGTGTGGGTAGCAGTATTATCCCGCAATTTGGGGATGTGTTGCGGCCTTGGAGTCTCCTCTTGAGAGGTTGCCCAAGTCTGTGGTGGTGAGGTACGGTCAGCAGCTCATTCAGCATGGGTGTTAGGAGAACCAGGCCCCAGCAAGGTCTGTGTATCACCCGGCGAGGAGAGATGTGGGCTCGGCGATAAGCTCAAAGAGCCCCAGGCTGTCCGTTAGCAGCCGTCGGCCATGCATCCACGTGGTCTGTGGCAGGAGGATCATCCATATGTCGATGATGAGATAAAGTCGGTGGGCAGCAGCCATCAGGCAAGGCAGAGTTCTGAGAGCAGACCTCGGTGACTCACCCGGAACGGAATCCTGAAAATGTTCAGCCGTGGTAGGTACAGGCTGTGAGTCCGGAGCCTCCACCATCTTGCCATGTGACGGTCAGAGCCCCTAAAGTAAGTTTTAATCAAGGAGCCTGATCGCGAGTTGTTCTGTGATCAAGCAGATGATTTAGATGATTGCAGAGCCGTATTCCACCCCATTTCCAGCGAGGAGAAAGTTGCTGTTAGCAAACTGCGGGTCTAGAACAGAGCTCCAGGAAGGCACGTCCACTCACTCCGACATCTAGACATTCCCCGAGAAATTATATTTTTAGCGAACCTTTGATATGTGTCCAAATTCACTGTCTGTTTATATA
>NW_017306432.1:1088172-1119757 GCF_000935625.1 Nanorana parkeri
AAAGGTAGTAAGAGTCCACACAGCAGATCAGGTTGCAGGTTGGCTGCAACCAGCTTTATTCTACTACCAGCATCAGAAAAACATAAACAGGATTTCCAGCATCCAATAAATCCATATAAAAAACACATAACAAATACAATAAATCCTACCTCTAACTACATATCAAATACTATTAAAGAAATGGACCTGGTGCTCAGATGCCCTAAAACAGTAGTTATTACTTGCAAAGCTAACAACGTACACTGTCTCTATGCAGAGCAGCATGCCCTGATGTCCTCAAGGGTTGCTAGACGTTGAGAGACTAAGGGGTCTATTCACGAAGCTGCCGAGGGCAGCCTCTGCTGATGGACCTGATGGGGAACTGCAGCAGAGGGCAGGTACAATGCTAGTTTACTATTGGCTATTGCAAATTGAAATAGCCAATAGTAATGTCCCAATGCTTTTCAATGGGAACATTTCTTTTTTTTTTTTCTATTCTGACATCAATCGTGTCAGAATAAAGAAAAAAAAAAGGACACAGCAGTAACCAAGGGCGCTGATCTCACTGCAAGTGGCCGGAGCCAGCGTAAGATCACGGCTGGCTCCTCCCAGCTGTCAGAAGCAGGCTGTCCGGCTTTCAGCACGGCTCAGCCGAGCCGATGCATATGCATTCGACTCGACTGAGCCACTCGGCCATGATCGGGAGCTGTACAGGCTATTGTGAATAGCCCGTACAGCACCCCTTCGGTTCTACTGAACCGAAGGGGTCCTGGGGCCGAAGCTAGCCAAAGGATCGGCCGAAGCTACGGCCAGATACTGCGGCAGCTTCGTGAATAGACCCCTAAGAGAGACTTGTGAAGGCAGATACCTCCTCTTTTAAAATCAATGATAGCAGTGTCATCATTGTACTTGATTACTATAGCTTGCAAGGAACACTACATACTATACCCTTTGGATGGCTTTTTCAGTGCTTTTGTCACAAATAACATTAAAACACAGTCAACATATATCAAAATCTAAACAATAAAGGGCAGATGCTCTTTAACACACAGTGGAAATGTTGGTGATTTTTATATATGTCAATTTTCTTTTTAAATACAGCTAATAAAGGTAATTACACAACCTTATAGTTTAAACCTCCCATTCTAAATGAAACCTTTCACTTTACTTTTCTGCAACAGTCTATAGACATAATGGAACAACCACTGAGGACAAAACACCGTGTTTTAGCATAAAAGCCTCAAAAATACAAATAGAATTCAATCTCATTCTGTTTCTGAGAGTTATTTTTATTGCAAGGCCCCCAAATGAGTTTAAAATAAGCAGCATAAATGTGCTAAAATGCACGGCTGAATTATACTAAGAGCTTGGTAAAATGAGGGCTGTGATCCAAGGGCGCAGATGTTAAAATTAGTTTTAGATCACTAACATTAAAGTGACAGAGAGGAAATATTGCAGAGGAGAATAAACTGGGCTTTAAATGTGGAAACAGAGAGAAACAGATCTATCTGAGTGTAATAACAGAGCATAATCCATTTAAACATGATCTTCCACCCAACTCAAGGCTTCATTGTGTTCCTGTGTTTAATTAAAGGATATTGTTCTGTGAAGAAGAGTATATTAGAATAGAGGAAGTACTATATCAATTCTGTTCAGGGAGGACTTTACTAAGCACTATTTTATGCAAAATGTATAACCCCATTCAAATTTGAAAAAACTGCAAACATCTTTGTGAACAAAATGTTTTTTTGTGGTGCTCTCTTGCCTCTAAGGGCCTAAGGAATCACTGTGTTCCTTCTAAAAGCTGAAATTATAGCCCAACTGATACTTCAGTTTCAGCTAAATACACTTACTAAACATGACTGATGGATTCGTCAATTTTCTGTCCCTCCGTTAAAAACCCCAATAAACACACGGACTGCGCGACATGGATTTTAACGGCCACAGCAGCCCTTTTATTAAACAAACAACTTTAACAATAACCAAAGTAATAAACCAAATATACAAAAATAATACTTTAACAAGGGTTGACCTGAGAAGGGGTCTTTGGGTGCCCGCCAGCCCAAAAAAGGCCTCTAATAACACTCCACCCATGTCCCCAGCCGCACCACAACCAGCTCGAGGACACTTACTCCTTCCGGGTTCCCAAGGGGCCAGGCCCCCGCCCTTTACAAATCCGGACACCAACAGGGAGAAGCACCCATACCAGCTGAGGGCCCCACACATTTTTGTAATTTTTGATTTTGTAGCCCCCCCAAAGACCCCCTACCCCGCCAAGCTGCCGTGACAAAAGAAACCCCCATAACCACCAAATTCAGGGAGGGAGGGTGGGACAACCTGCTTCCTTCGTCGATTTCCAGAAAGAGGACGTCCCTCAGCCCTCACAGTCCCTTCCCATGCGGCTCCTCCCGGACACCTGACTCCCACGTCCAATCAGGTAAGAGCAGCTATTCCCATTTTATTTTTTAACCCTTTCTCCCAGGACTATTCTGGTTCTTCTAATTCACCATGTTGATAGGAGACAGGCTTTTCTACTCAGACTGTGGCTGCTGCCTGTAAGATTTTGCACACCTTGAGGGACATTTATCAAAACTGAAGCAGACAGAATCTGAAGCAGTTGCCCATAGTAACCAATCAGCTTCTATTTTTCATTTTCATATCTTAACCTAACAAACTGAATAGAGAAGCTGACTGGTTGCCATGGCATGGGTACAGAAAAAATTAGGACAGAAGAGCTACTACCAAAAGGCGACTTAATGAAAATCAATAATCAGAAGTGTGGCAAATGACAACTTACCATGAAGTGAGTGGTGACGAGATGTCATCGAAGAGGAGTGGATTGATGGGAATGCTAGGTGTTGTGGTAGGGTAGGGTTCCGGATTGATGGTGGCACTTAGAAGGATGGCCTGTGGTCTCTGGGTGTTTTACAGATGCTGGAAGATCGCATAGAGGTAGTCCTGGGTGATTTACAGGAAATCGTGTGATGGTTTGACCCCAGTGGTGAAGGAGAAGGTGTGGTAGTTAACAGTGGTAATCACAGCTGGTGATGTGGTTGACCTCCTGACTCTGGAGGTGTGTGGCCAGTAGGGTCTCTTGGCTGGTGGGTAGGGGAATGATGTGCCCTCTATTCTATGAACAGATATGGGGGAAGGCGAGGAGATGTGCGGGTTGGCAAACACCGTTGGAGCTGGGGAGGGCACAATGCCAGTGAGAGCCCGGTTCCAAACGCTGTGTGTTGCTGGAGTCCTAAAACGAAAGAGGACCGCTGGTTGCAGGAGACATGGATGGGTGCGGGCTGACTCGCACTACCGGTACTAGGGGAGGTATGGCACCGGATGGTGGGTGTTGAATATATGGATGCCTATGGATGTTTTGACGGCAGTTGTCAGGCGTCATTTTGGGTTCCATGCTCACCCACTTCCGATCCCTTCGGCGCTCACCCCCACACTGACCATCCAGATTTAGCTGCAGTCACTAGCTGTGATTACCACTGTTGACCACCACACCTTCTCCTTCACCACTGGGGTCAAACATCACATGATTTCCTGTAAATCACCCAGGACTACCTCTATGCGATCTTCCAGCATCTGTAAAACCATCCTTCTAAGTGTCATCATCAATCCAGAACCCTACCCTACCACAACACCTAGGATTCCCATCAATCCACCCCTTGTCGATGACATCGCGTCACCAATCACTTCATGGTAAGTTGTCATTTACCGCACTTCTGATTATTGATTTTCATGAAGTCGCCTTTTGGTAGTAGCACTTCTGTCCTCATTTTTTCTGTCCTCATTGACAAACGTCGGACACCCCGATCCGCACATAAAAGAAGCAGCACACCTAGCTGTACCACACCACACCCATACATCCTCACCCTCGTGTAGCGATGTATCAGGGGACAACTCTCCTAACTTTTCATTGCCATGGCATGGGTAACTGCTCCAAAATTCTCTCTGTTCCAGTTTTGAAAACCCCCTTATATTTTAACACACCTGGAATGTACTTAGCTGATTTAAATTGAAATTTCATTTGGGCTTATATGAAGGAAACTTTAATCCCAAATGGAATCTGGTAGTCAGCACATTGGTGTTGCACATTTACCGTACACAATCTATCCTAAAATCAAAATTTTTGGAATCCCAGAAAAATAGTAAACTAACATGTGGGATCATAAAAAAGAGTATATTGGCACTTGGAGCGTTATGTATCAATCTCTTGTCAATAACAATTAAATGTACTTCTCTACTTCTCTTCAGACACCATCAGTAAAAGTCTTGCTCTAAAAGCAGGAATCTGAATGGTGTCTATAGAATAATAACAAAGTATATCTAATCCAAAACTTTTCGATGAAGTAGGGAAGAATTGAAGGGTTAAGGGTTTAAGTCCAGTAAGTCTGTATTTTGCACAACAGGAGGTCACAAGAAAAAGCCTACACACGTCAGGGGCTCAATACTCCCCTTTTATCAGGGCTTAAATGCTGATAGTAAATACGGAGAATACAAGGGAGCAGCTTGGTAAATAAAAGATACCATTTTGCTCATTCACGTCTTTGGTCAGACGCATGCCTATGGTCTATAGCGTATATAAGCTTATACTCAAAGGCACTGAGTTCTAAATAATTTGAAATGCTAACAAATTGTGTATAACATACTAAATAAAGCAATCACTTGCATGCACTTATATAAAAGTGTCCTAGTAATGAAATAAATGAGCAATTTATAAAGTGCAATAAAAATCAGTTTATAAAGTGTCAATTCAATAAATACAGTTCATAAAGTTCAATGCATTCATGAAAGGTGCACGACCAATCTGCCGCATGTGAAAAGAGGCCGTCAAAATTAATTCCGTGCGCCACCTCTACTCATGCCCCCTTCAGCAGCCTTGCACCACTACAAATGTATGACTCACTAAAGTAGGGTAAAATAATGCATGATGTAAAATCAACATAACCTCTGCAAACCATATCCTTTTTGCGAGAATGTACAGTACCTCTGCAGGTTGTTATTTTCTCACAAATAGAGGAAAGTAAAAAACACAGCTCCTATAGTGTGAACCAGTTTAAAACGTCTAATTTATTAAAAGCATAAAAGTATATCCTCACAAATATCAGAAACTATTCCCAGCACTGATGGATAGCCAGTGTTACCCTGCTTGCACTCTCCACCTGACACAGACTCACTATGGGGAGAACATCCTAGGTGTACAAGCAGCAGGATGACATCACAGAACTTACCCACTCAACACGTTTTATCACTACTACTTCCTCAGGAGTAGGAAGAACGATGCCCAGCTTCCATTTCAAACATTTAACTCCTCCCTCCCACCTTTGAATTATTTCTATATTTCCACATTTCCACATTCAGTATCATAATTGGCCTCTAGACTTAAATACATGACCATTAGAAAACCTTGATTAAAAAATATACTTTCCATCCCCTCACCATTTTAATACAATATGAGCAAGTAGTAGGCTATATCGCTTAAACATGTATAAATAATTGAATCTCTAAAACTTAGTAAAAACAAAACAATAAAATTAAATAATGACATTCACCTTATAGCACATTGGACCTAATCATTTGGTAGGTAACAATTTAGATCTATTTTAACATTCATAGCATTGGGCTGCATGGTATCAAAGTAAAAAATCCACCTAGTCTTGTTTTTTGATATCTCACATTTTAGGTTCAAACTCCTGCAATGTACACTAATTTTATAAATTCCTAAAAACGTTAATGTAGTAGCAACTGTATTATGTACCCCTCCAAAATGTCTAGAAAAACTATGCTTCCTATACACCCTTTTTATAGTATAAAAGTGTTCAGCAATCCTTGTATGTAATTCTCTTATGGTTCTGCCCACATGTTGAATCCCACAAGGACATGAGAACAGATAGGTAACATATCTGGTGTACCATGAAACAAAAAAATCCTACCCCAGTAAAGTGTTATCTTCTTTTGCTTATGAGGGTTTACTACTTTATTACATTAAATTGTTTAGTTCTTAAAAATGGGCCCTTCATATCAATAAACTGTGGCTTATCAGGCAGCATTGGAACTAAGATATTATCTCTTTTTAAAATGAACCAATGTTTCTTTTCAATAGACCTACACTGAGCCCTATAACTTGTAATAAAAGAAAATTCCTTCTATTTCTGCTCTTCTTTATTTTCTTCTGGATTAATCAATAATTCCTGATCTATCTCATGCCCTTCTTTTCTCACTTTTTCCAGAATTCTTCCATCATATCTCTGTTGTTTAATTATTTGGTTTTATATAAATAATTCCTATTTAAAGTGCAATTTCTCCTCTTCCATATAATTCACCTTTTTGAGGGTATTACCAAGCCATCTCTGATCTCTGGAACTTGGTATGTACCCATTTCTATAAGTGGGTTTAAAATGTTTTCTCGTGCAAATATTACCTGCATGTTTAAAGAGGATCAAATCCAAAACCATGAATTCCTTTTTTTAACATCACATTAAAATTAAATTACATATTTATTTTTACATAATGTGTACAGTTTTCTTGAGATGTACTATTCCCTTTCCAGGAGACCAATATGTAATTTATAAACCTCTTACAGGAAATTAACGGATTTCATTGCTTTCCAAAAATCTCCTCTTCCTTCTATTTGACATAGAAAGCTTAGCAGGATTGGGGGCAAATGTAGCCCCCATAGCTACCTCCTTTACTTGTAAGTACAATTTCTCATTATACCAAAAGTAATTCCTGGTCATGGCAAATTCCAAACAACTTTATTTAAAATCTTGTTGTTCACCATCTACCTCCCCGAGAGTGTTAAGTTCCTCTCTAACCACCTCAGATTCACATTTATGTAGAATATTTGTATTTAAGGATGCTACAACAATCATAACCATCAATACATCTTCATTTAGCTCAACATTTTCCAAAAATTGTATAACATCCCTACTGTCTTTCAAACAAGATTTTGTATTATAAATCAATGGCTGTAAATAAAAATCAATGTTTTCTCTCAATCTTAAATGTAATGAACCACTCCCACTAACCAGGGGCCTTCTTTGTGGTTTCAAAAGGTTCTTATGAATCTAAGGGAGATAATAGACTGAGGGGATTCTGCACATTAAAGATATCAAATATATTGCTTCCTTCTTATCCCGAATATCACACCTATTTCCTCTGTTCACTAGTATTTTCAGTGCATTGCAAATGCTTTCTAACGGCATCAAAAAAAATTGATGCTAACATTTTAATTCTATCTTTCAATTCCATCTTGTACTGAATAAATCATGTACAGTCAAATACTTCTCTTTTTTACTAAAAAATATTTACATATGCTTGTTTAATATTATGAATAATATCCACATGTTTGTTTTGTTTTAAGAGCAAACTAATATCTGAGAAATAAGCAGATGGTTTGCTTGCATAATTTACAACATTGTTAGCAATCAAATGTGATGAGGTTTGTTGCAATGATCAGTTCTCAATATAGAAAATTAATCAATAATATATTGCACCTTAAATGTTTTGCTGATTGTACGTGTCTAGTGTGTGCAGTTTAGTGAAGTTGGCATTAAATCTCATCAACATATGTTGCAAATTAAGGGAGGCATGGTGGCCAGAAAGTTTTGTCTCTGTGAGTGCCCAGGCAAGGGATATTTATTTAAATATTATCAGTTTATTTTATTTACTTTATCTATTATTCTCTTAACATGTGTTTTAGGCTATTGGACCATTTGATTTTTTAGATCTAGTAATTTTTGTGACTAAATTCTTAAAAAGAACCTGAACTCAAAAATAAAAGTTTTGCTATATTTTAGGAAACATTTAGAAATGTTAATTGTGCCTAAGCAGTACCCTGAAAGTGTACCTTTTGTCTTGAATTCCTTCTGATAAATAGCAGTGCACCTCCTGGTATGAGAGCGTGCCTAGGTACTTCTGTTCTTACAGCTGCATTGTTGTATATCAGTAGTGTGTGATATAAGGCACTGTGCATCTGATTGCTAGTCTCATACAATTTGGAGTGAGATTTGGTGATGCCCGTATTGTATTGCTCACTGTTCTCCTTGCTGGAGGCTCTGGCATTAAGAAGAAAATCCCTGTCTGCAGCAAGATGGCCACTTCCACACAGAGTTACAGTTCAGAAAGAGGGCTGGCAAGTCCGTAATTGGGAAACATTAGCTGCAGGAAGACCACAGACAATACTGGAGGCTAGTCCTTTGCCTTCTAGCTGCCTTTTTTTGACAACTTCCAGAGCTTATTTCTTCTTTATGCAATAGTTTATTATTATGCTTTAATGTATGTGTATAGCTGGAAAATAGAGTGCTGAAAAAAATACACTTGTTGGTTTAAGCTGCCATTTTCTGTGTGTCAATTCTTCATGGTTAGCATAGCTTGGGGGCGTGGAAGGGGTGTACCCTTTGCCCATACTAAATGTGTTCTTCTTTCTCATCTTAGAGAGTGATGCTACCACAATATACTAACTGCAGTTCAAGGAGCAATCATAATTTACAAACAAATAAAAAGCTTTAATTCACAAAGTTTTAACACAAGCATAAGGCTCTCTAATTTAGCCATGTCACTGTAACATTTGAATCTCATTGGATGCTGCTGAAAAAAACTGTCACTTTTTTTTTTAAAGATAAACAAATCCCAGTGTGTTAGCTTTGAATATTGAGCCTATTATATGTAAAATTTAGTTAAGGGATATTTTTTCTTATTTGTGCATGTGTATGTGTGAATCGGATACATCTTTTTAAAAATGCTCGGGATAAAGGTTGAAGTTATTCTTCTGCATGGTCTGCTGGTGTGGAAAATCATTTACTGAGACACCACACTGATGTGATATAAGGGCCTGTGTTCTTCAACCATCCTGCTGAGTAATCTTGTTATAAAGTGAAAGACATTACTACAGAAGTTCTGATAATTGTAAATGTGTAGTGTGTGCAATTTAATGAAGCTGGAAGTGAATCTCATCAACATATGTTGCAAATAAGGGAGGCGCAGTGGCCAGAATGTTTTGTCTCCGTGAGTGCTCAGTCAAGGGATATTTATTATTGTTTTTTAATTCAGAATTGCCCTTCAACTGTGCCTACACTACAATATTCCATGATAACATGGTATTGTATATGGTTTACTGGGGCCATGACCTGGAGGTGTCGCCCAAACCTCCTTGTAGGAGTAATTGTGACTAGACACAGTCACACATTACCACAGACAACAAAGAAGATTCTAACACATTAGTGACACTATGGGGTTGATTTACTAACCTTATAAACACGCCACGAACAAGTATACACCTCTGTAGTGTGTTCCCTCCCAGCATGATCTATTGGTGGAATCTAGACACCTTTGTAGTGTGTACACACCCAGCAGGTGTGTTGTGCAAAGCCTTGCATGAATTGCAAGGTGATGTTGTGTAAATTAGCTCTACATTGTGTTGCTTGCGTTGATGAATGCAGGAATGTAAATGCATGAGCTAACATTTTTGTCTAAACTGTGAAGCAGCATTATATATGCATACCTAGTGCGTGTGTGTGTTTAGGTTAGTAAATCACCCCCTATGCCTTTAAGGCACAGACAATCTAATTTTCCCACAGTAAGGACGTTTAAAGTGAACTTCTTTTAGGTTTATATTGCTCATATACAGTATACAGTCTTATGATAGCACCAAACAAACATCCAAAAGTGCAAAGTTTTTAATGATGAAATCGGTTCACAGTAGAGAAAAAGGCAATATGTTTCGGGGCCACACAAACCTTTACCAGGGCTCAAAATTTTGACTGTGCTTAAAGAAGAATTCCACTGCAAGGGTTAACTGCTCATTTTTGTCTAGGTTAAAAAAGTTATACGCGCCCTAAGCTCCGAGCCAGCTTTTTTTTTAGACAAGTCCCTGGAGTGTATATCCATCTTCTCTGCAGTGGTCTAAGGTCCAATATATCTTCACATCCAGTACACAGTGTATAGACGAGAGGATGCTCAGGAGGATTCCAATGCTGCAGCATAGGAGGAAACAGGCTGGAGGAGCGCTGTGACAGCTGGGCAGCTCATAGCTTCAGGTAAGTATAATTTTGTTATTTTAGCACCTAGACAAAAACAAGCATTTAACACTTGCAGTGGGCTATAGCCCCACTGCAAGGGTTAAGATATAGTTTACCTAGAGTTCTTGTTTAAATGATACCAGTTTAAAAAGGGGAAGGTTAAACAAGAGTTAACAGTCAAAATTCCTAAACCTTGATGAAGGGGGAACTTGTGTGGCTTCCGAAATGCATTGGATAATTTTCTGCTGTGAACCAATTTTATCATTAAACAGTTTGGACTCATGGACATTTGTTTGGTGCTCTCATTGGACTGAATATCTGTAGATTCCCAACTCTACCAAATTTTAGGCGGTGTTCCCATTTTATAGAGTGCTGCCAAACCAGAGCTAGTGTGCCCAGCGAAAATTCGATTGGCCCTTTAAAAATCTGTATTCACACCTTATTTTCCTTAGGTTTGTATTGCTGTGTGTGTGTCCCACTAGGGAGATTTTTCTTTTCTATTTGTCCTGGTAACTATTTTCTCTGGTGCAAAAAGTAATGGGAAATCATTTTTCTTTTACTTCCTGTTGTGTCTTTGGAACAGGCAGTAAAGGAAAATATCCCAGTCAGACCACAGGCAGAACAACAAACAAAAAAAACTGGTCTTAACCATTTCCTACTCTACTACTTTATCCAAAACTAAAAAAAGTTTTGGCTTGACATACAATTTAACTAGAATGTGAGATATTCCTATTTTTCCACATAATGACTTGATTACAAAAACAAACTCAATTTCTTAATAGTACCAGTATTTTTGGAAATGATAGAAACCGAGACTGTGATATTATCTTTTGGATATCCAGAGCCCTCAATCTGTGATATCAGTATTAGATCTCAACTGAAGCAGATTGATTTTCTCACAACATTGCCTACATTTATACTAATAATGCACGGAATCTTCTTAACTGTAATACAATGTAAAACTGAAAATATATTATCATTAATTGTTTCCACCTGAGTGGTTTCTCCTAGCTTGCATATATTTGAAGTATTTAATTTAAATGTTAATCATGTAAAGGCCAGTTTATGTATTATGCGCCTTATGCATGCTGAGATAACACAGGAAAATGTATTTCACTATTTCCTAACAAGCAATTTCCCATCAAGCAAATCCGCTATGAGGGGAACGTGAAGAGTTGCCCCGTTGACCTCTTTTTGAAAGTGCTAGTTATCCTGCTGTTATGCTGACCCACTGGCATCAACACTTTCTAAACTACTGACCTAGGCAAAGTACAGTATGTAGATCAGGAAAGTGAGGGAAAAGTCTTCACTCTGCATATGAATGCTTATACTGGGTCACTGACTAAAAAAAGATAAAATTCTCCCAGGAAGAGAGAGGAAATCTTTTATTACAACATCTGTTCCAATGACAGCTTTAAGGAGAATTTATCTTACTTTGGAGAGATTTTCCCCCAAGGCCCATTCACCCCAGCAAGCCACACTAGACGCATGGCTACTGGTGTGCCATGACAGGTACCGTGCTGATGCACCAATCCCAAACTGTTTCCTTGTTTTGTTATAACTTTTGTTTGCTTGTTTATTGTTAGAACATTATTAAAATGTCACAAGTTCTATCGACACAGAGTAGTGGCATGCCATACTTTTTTTTTTACTGTGAAGTATACCTATTTAAAACAAGCCAAATTACCTTGTCTGTTCATTGGGGCTGTGCTGAAAAAAGTGCATCCCCAGCGCTTCTGGTGTGAAAAGGCCTTACTTAGTTGTGTCTCAGGGACTGTAAATCATGGAAAAGTTATCCAGTGGTGTTATCTGTCAGAGGCTTTGACCAATTCCTTCGCTATCCAAAAATAAAAAGCGTTTTGTATGATTTTGTATGATTCCTTTTTTTCCCCATGGATCCTTATGAATGCATTTATACCTAGTAGGCTAATGTGTGGTGGAGAAAAAGAACAGAATATCAACATCTGAAATTCTTGTTTCTTCATTATTACATATATCGCTTACATATTTTGCAGCTTGCCAATCATTAACCCTTTCACTGCCGTAGCAGTGTACATTTTATCCCAGAAAATGTCTTAAAGCCCTCCAAAATATATATTTTCTGAAAGCAGAGACCCTAGAGAATAAAAAGCTGGCAGTTACAGTTTTTTAAGTCACACCATATTAGCAAAAAAGTTTAATAAACCCACATTTTCTGTAAAAAATGCATTCAAATTAATTTTAGTGCACACAAACAAAATATAATAGACATTTTTTACTAAAATATAAAAGATAAGGTTGTGTCAATCTATTGGGGATTTCAATTTAAATGTTGGTTAACCTCCCTGGCGGTATTCCCGAGTCTGGCTCGGGGTGAATTTTCCATACTAGGAGCGGTAACCCCGAGCCAGACTCGGGGCTGCAGAGAAAAGTGACATTTACCTTGTCCCTGCGAGTACGCGGCGTCCTCTGCTGTACGCAGCCCGAAAATGAAACTAAAAGTCAGATGCCGGCATCTGACTTTTAGTTTCGTTTTCGGGTGTCACAGCCGGCGGGAAATTCAAAAGTTGCAATGTACACAGAATACACACAATACAATGTAATCTCCTATGATTACACTTATGTATCAAACTATTTCACTTCAATTTTGTCCCTAGAGCTTTGTCCAGTGCCCTGCCTGACACCTTTTCACAATTTTAAGAAATTAAAATATAATAAATAATTATAAAAAATTACAATTAAATAATAAAAAAAATGGTCCAGTAAATGGGAATTCTGGGGGCGTTGCCTGATCCGTACCACAGTAAATAGGGTACCAAGTTCGCACATCACTGAGCTCGGTCGCAGAATCCTCGCTGTCCTCACTTTCAGTGTCTGTTGAGGAATTTCCCAACGAATCGCTATCACTCAATTCTGCAAGTAGTTCTAATTTACTATCGCTGTTTTCTACCTGGTCTAAAACCGCTTTTGACCTAAAACAGCGACGATTCTGCGACCGAGCTCAGTGATGTGCGAACTTGGTACTCTATTGACTGTGGTACGGATCAGGCTGCGCCCCCAGAATTCCCATTTACTGGACCATTTTTTTAAATTATTATATTATAATTTTTTATAATTATTTATTATATTATAATTTCTTATAATTATTTATAATTTATTATATTATAATTTTGTAATTTCGTGTTTCAAACTTTATCATACCTGGGATGTCTACTGGACTCTTGTTTGGACAGATTTAGGTGAGTTATTCCTAAGATTTACTAAGAATTGCAGGCCTACAATACATAACACCAAATTTCCATGCAAAAAATTGTACCGCTTTTGGTACAAAATTCCTGACATATTCATACCGCCAGGGAGGTTAAAGTGGAACAATGGGCAAATAAAAAATGACGGATATGATGCAGTCCATCACTATAATTAAGATTGCAGTGTTTGTTTTTCTCAGTTCCCCAGTTAGTTTACAGTTAAATTACCTGTTGATTCCAGCAGAAGAAGCATCATTGGCAGTTACAGATACAGGGAGTCCCAATCTGAGCTGCTAAATGTTTAGAACAGCTGTCAATAAACCCACAGAGGTTAAATTGTGTAAAAGCACAGCTCCCCGTAGTCCACACAAGAAGATGACCACACTTCTGCAGCATTGAGAGCTGGTGGTCACCCTATTAAAGAAGACCTCATAGAGAGCAGAAACTGTCAGTATCAACAAGTATTTATTAAGCATTTACCCACATTAGTATAAAAAAACCTTTCACAACTACATTTTATTTAAAAAAAAAGGCAAAAAGGAGCTATTTACACAACTTCAGCATTTGGATTTACATACACTTTAATCCTTAGGTAATTGTAAAAAGGTAACACAGAATAAGTCTTACAGAACAAGGCAAAGACGATAAAACAAGACGATAGATTTATTGAAAACCTCAAAGAAATATCAGTTGAATTCCCCTGCCTTTAAAGGCTAATCAACTGTAAGAACAAAAAGCCAGAAACACAATTTCGAATAGCCCAGAATTCATCAATGTTGGTGGGTTTGAATATGATTCAAGGTTTGAATCAATTTTGAAGACATTCATTACAATTATGGATCGATGGGCCTTAGTTCTCTAAACGTCAGAGGGAACAAATTATTCAGAAAACTCATGTTACCTTTTGAAAGCACAGTCCATGCTAAGCCCAGGAATCCAGAATTGAAAGGGTAAGTGCTGAAACTTAATTGGCTTTCCATCCAGCTACAAATACAATATTTGCTATTTAACACTATATAAATTCCAGATTGCATAGTTTAGAGAGAGAAAAGTGATTGCAGGCAGATTGTTTTTCTCTTCCCTCGTGCAGATTTTCTAAGACATTGGACCTGATTTACTAAAGGATATCCGCACACATTGGAGCATTGATCATGTTTGAACAAGTAAATCATATGCTTACAGAATTTACTATGCACCTAACATTCATACATATACATACAAACAGAATGTACAAAGAATTTACATGGGTGGTTTGCCATGAAGTCTATCTTCTAGCATCTGACTGTACAACAGGTGAGCTGTGATATGTCTAAAATAAATTAATATGTGATCTATTTAATAGCTGTTAGAATTTGCAAATGCACCTACCATGGACTAAAGCCACATCAAGTGTGCACATCTATCATTAAAGAGGACTGTAAAAACTCTTAATTTGTAAAAATCAAAACAAAAACAAAAAACCTCAGTGATTCCTACACCAAGGTAAATTGTGCTGTGCATGTGCAGATGATTAGGTGTTAACCGGTCAAACTGGTGACTGAAATAAAGGTTCCAGTTTTGACATGCTGCTTAGTTTGGCACAATGTCCATTGCATTGCTCTGCATGTCAATCATACTGTACATTTTGTAATGCTAAGTAGAATATAAGCATTCTGTAATGCACCTTAGATGAATAGGAGGCACAAAAGCAGAATTTATTTTGGTAAATGTACACAGGCAAATGCACGTAATTAAACATCAGTGTATGAACACCTAGATAGGTTCAGGAATCGCAATGTGAGTGGACATCTGTGTGCCAGACTATGCTAAGGTATCGTATCAATGTATTCCTACCCTTGCTCTTTCTGTTCTCTTTACTAAATCAGGCCTATTTTGTCAAACCCTTGAGATGTTTTGTACTCATGAACTCAATTTAAATTTGCACACACTTCTCTTACCTGCTTGTACCAAGCTACACCATTGTTTCCTCCTCATTTTGATCACTCGTGTGCTGATGCAGGCACAATCACCTAGTATTATTTTTCCTGCTAGAGATTTATTGCCAGGAGCTTTTGCTTTGAGTCCAAGATATACTTTTCCTACATTGTCTAAGCTCTGCTGAAAGGGGGGGACCTAAAGCATTGCCTACCATTTGCCATCCTGTTGTTACATGTTTGGTGGGGTTTTTTGGCTCATTTACATGTGAGTCTGGCAATTGGCTGCACAGACACCCAGTTCTGCATTGCAGGGGAGAGTTGTACCTTTACATTAAGGCCAAAGTCACAAATGATAAAAGCATTTGTGAAGAGATCACACAACCAATTTTAAATACACATTTCATCTTTAATTTCTGTAAAATGATATACATTATTCTGGTAGCATTGAAAATTGCTGTACCTTTGAATATTAGAGTGATGTTGAATATTTTTCTGATAAATTATGACTTTGCGGCTGTGCTTAGTCAAGTGTATAACTTTCTGCTAGTGTGTAATTTATGTTTAATTCAAATTTTTGGTTTACATTGAAGGAATTCCAATGATATGAATTTGTATACTTGTTCCATTGAATTGTGCATTGAACTAAAATGACAATTGGGCCTACAAGAACCCCATGTTACTAGTTATCTGTTTTCAATGTGGGTTTAAATCTTAAAATGAGTGATACAAGACAGATTAGTTTAGTTCTTTCAGATCTGTAAAAGGGCACAAGTAATGTGTAACTCACGTGTAACAAATAAAATGTATATCTGGGCAAAAAAATAATTATTAGATCTCTAAAAAACTGGTTTTGTCTCTTTAATAATGCTACCAGTGCAGAAAAAAACAGTCGATCCTCTCAAAAATCCAGTGAGCTCATAACTACCTCTCTGAGCTGACTACACGAACTCTACTACAAGAAATTCCAAGAACTGTTTTCAGCCCTGTCTGAACTCTTCCTTGCTGGACTACAGAACACCTCTCCCTTATGTTTTGGAGAAGAGGGTGAAATGTTCTGTAGACTAGGACCTAGAGCAAAGGGGAACTTGACAGTTGAGTTGTAGAGTCATTTTTGGTGGTGACTCCTGGGTCATGCCATGAACTGAACACAAAAAAAGGCTAATTTCAGAATGCCATGACTTGATGTTTTGCAGGGCCACCATTAATGGGACTTGATAGTAACAGTTTGTTGTTAAAGTAATCACAATGGCCAGACAGTACATATTAGAGTGGGTAATCCTGTTGTCAAACCACTCACAAACACAGATTTTTTTTCTTAAACAAAACAGTATGCAATAAATGAGATATGTACTCATTTAAAAACTTTTAGAAAATAAATGACAGAGCCATTATGGTAGACCTAGAACTATGGATGTAGCACTCCTCCTCTTGGTGTGGTGTGTAATAGTCTAGTCCTTGGTGTAAGGTTGGGCGAAAAATAATTTGGGTGCCAGTCACTTTAGTCTTTTTAACTTTTAGTCCTGAATTCAATTCTAGGAGAAGGGGTTTACCCAAGTTACCCAAAAATCACAAAAATAGAACAGCTATTCTGCAGTAGCAGTAGTAGTAACAAGTTCCTTTAAGAACATCTTTTTGGACTAATTATTGGCCAGGTGGAAGCAGTTACAATTTCTCTTAAGGTGCAGTAGATCTCTCTGAACAACCTGGTTCTTGATAACTCTGTGGGCAAAAAAAATCCTTCTTAAAATGTCAAGAGAGTAGCTTCTACCCAGCTTCTCTGTGGCACTCTTCGGCACATACAGCTTTCCATGCTGTATGTGCCCCTAGCACATACAGCATGGAAAGGCAAGGCCCAACTGGAGAGACTATCTAAATGCACAACCTGCCAAGACATAGCTCAGAAAGAAAAAAAACCCTCTGCAAAGGTGCCCCAAATATCTTTCATCTTCCCAAACTATACCTCTGAACAAGGAGCTCAGCAATCAGTTGAGTCAGACAAATGTTCATAATTCAGCGTCTGTCCTTCCCACTCTGCTGACTGGTCCCTCCTTCACAGAATTAGGCAGATGCAATCAACACGCTGAGATTAAGGAAGACGTGCAGAGCCAAAACATGGTAAATAACAGCTTAGGCAAGTTACAGCCTAGCAACAAAACACCAAATTTAGTTGGGGGCACAAAAACATAGGGCAGGGTTCCTACACTGAATTAGTGACTGTCCAGTAATGCAGACCCGGAACAACATTTAAAGCCATCAAATATTTTTTTTCATTCTGCGCCTAACAGAAAAAAGTATCACTTCCAGTTGAGGCCATGCCTCTTATCAATGAACAAAACAAAAGCATGATAGCTTATTCCTTAATACTGTATATGATTATTTTTAAAACTTGAAGCCAAATATATAAACTCAATATAGATGTTGAAATTCCCAGTCCTGCAATGTATAATGGTGATACACATTAATGTAAGAGAATGGCAGTGTTTATTCCATTCTATAAAATCCCCCTGATATCTGAGTAGCTTGATTATAGTTTAGACAGTGTTTGTAGGCTTTCATTTCTTTATTGCCTGTTGTGACTGACACTCTCTAACAAATCATTCTGCAAGCTGTACAGATAAAGAAACACGAAGCACCAACTTCTGGATACAAACAATTGTTCCGTCTGACAGCATAACAGCATTATTCAACAGTAATTTTGATAAAGGTTTTTGCAGCCACTCTACAAAAGCCGCCTCCTATTCAAACCCAGAAAAAAGCAAAGCCATCAATTGAGAGAGATTTTTACTGCTTTCGTATCAAGTGTTATTCAAAGCTAAATTTTGAAGAAGGCTCATCAATGTGTCTGAAGCATCTTATTTTGTATATTGCAAATGTGGTTGATTCTGGTATGTTTGAGAGTGAGTACAAGTGTGAACACAGGAAGGCTTTAGATTATTCCATCACTATAAATTAATTTAACATCGATGGTGGACATAGAGCATACTAGATAAGTTCTCTGGACAGCAATATGCAGAGAAACTCCTGCAAAATTGGGGGCAGGCAGATCTCTTCTTTGTTGGGAGGTCCCCTGGAGCAGTAGACCAAGGGCAGCTGTCCCACCCACTGTTATTATTAGGGCTGTCCTGTCTGCGGGGGTGCCTTATTCCCATTTAATCAGCAGAAAACACTTAGAATTGTTCAATTTACATTCTGAAGGTTGCCTTGCATGCTGTACACATTGTGTTCTTATAAATGGTCAAAATGTTGTATGATTGTGTCAGAATCCTTAAGAAACTCTCAAACAGGTCATACAGCTAAGCAGTGTCCTCACCACCTAGCAGCGTCCTCACCTAGCTAGACTACCAGTAGAGGGTGGACTCATTATTATTTAGAAAGGGAAAGGTCAATCTGTAAACTCAGTAGCCCATAATGATCATGCAGAATTCTTGTCTTACCAATTTGACTTCCATGAACTCAAATTATATTGTTTGCTATTGGTTACTGCACGTTGGTTGTGGTGCTAGTTTTGGAAATGACTAGAGCACTAGGAGAGCTGGCTATGCACTTTGTGTGCTATGGAATAAATGGGCAAATCATTAGTAATCCAGACCTATAATATATTAAAAGTCAAAACATGTTTCTGATAGAGTAGGAAAGGGTTAGAACCACTGTCAGGTTTGCAATGCTATATGTGTGCCAATTAAGGAGATTCAACCTCTCTGTCCTGTTGACTGCTGTCACTGGAATAAAAAAATAAGGAAAAATCTAAAATGAAGTATTGCCACAGGTTCAGGAATAAAGGGAATAAGGGGAAAATCTTCCAATGGACACATTGGTTCCTGTGACAGTTGTCTGGTAGAGAACTTACCTCACGTTGAAGACATTTGTTCCCACCTCTTGTTGTGTTTGCAGGACATGAACTGAGAGAAAATCTCACCAATAAAAAATAAATGACAAACAAACTTAACAGGAGTTTTAATCATAATGTAGTCTATCCAAAATGATAAAAAATAAAGTTTAAAAAAATATATAGTTTAATCATCACTATTCGTAACTGTTGATGGTCATTAATTAAATTCTAGCTCTAAATGAAGAACAAATGTTAGGGCCTGACTAATGGCAGAGGGGGAGGGGGCATAGAACATTTTCTCTTACAGTTTGATCAGGAGAATAACTACAAAAGCTCCCTGGTGGAATCTCTGATAATGCCAGTCAGTAATCTGTGCATAAAATATGACAGTATACTGTAATTAAGTACATTGATAGGTGCAGGTGTTGCTGTAAAATGCAGAGGAGGTTGCAGCAATTGTCAACATGTGCAGAGGAATTGGCACAGATCTCAACTTTCATAGAAAACATAGAAGGGTGATGGCAGAACACAAAAAACAGCTAAATACAGCTCTATATTTGTCCCAAACTCTACAAGTTTAAACAGACTCCCGGCGGCAAAAGTCGCCGGGAGTCTGTTTAAACAGCCCCGATGCTGGCGACGTACACTGTACGTCGTCAGTCACGAAGGGGTTAAAGCGTAATTCCATTTTTCCAGGAGAATTTGGGAAAATGGAATCACCACCACCAATTCGCCCCCTCTCCCCCTCCTCTTGAGGTTCTTGAGGTTCAAATATTGATCCTTTCCCTCTGTGGTTGCCGTTGTAATATCCTAACTCCATACACAGGATTGCCAGTTAGGTATTTCAAATTTTGCTTGCAAATGGTGAGCACTAATTGGTCACCTGACCGTGCTGACCAATGGGAAGTGCTTCTTACCATGCTGACCAATGAGAAGCGATTTTTGCTTAGAAACGTTAGTCAGGTGACCAGTGCTCGCCATTTGCAAGCTAAATTATAAATACATACCGCAGGGCTACAATCCAATGTACGGAGTATGAATATTACAATGGCAGCCATGAAGGGGAAGGAGCGATCATTGACAGGTAAGAGCAGTGTTTGTTTGCGTGTGGGGGGGGAGGCGGGGCAGAGAGGGGGCAGATTGGTGGGGGTTATTCCATTTTGCCAAATTCGTCTGTGAAAGTGGAATTACCCTTTAAATTTACTTACTGTTGACTGATTCGCTACCTCTGCTGGAAGTCCTAATCATCAACCACTCTTTAAGTAAAATAACACTTTCTAAGTTTACTAAATCCATAAATAACCTCTAATGCGTTTCACCATTCCGGCTTACTCATGGAGTGTCTATTAATCTCCATGAGTAAGCCGGAATGGTGAAATGCATTAGAGGTTGAGCATGCATGCAGAGGAGCCTACAGTATGTATTTGCTCCATAAATAAAGATTTTCACATTTGGTAAAGACCCTTGGAGTACATCTATTTCTAGTTGCTATAGCGGCTTTTCACTTGTCTGCTTGCACCTGGGATGCAATCACAGTGTGAACCAGTTCTGGAATTTGAGCGCCTTTTGCTGTGGACTTTCTAAGTTTAGTTTTGAACTTTCCTCCCGCTAGTTAGAGGTCATGACTTTTAAAAGAGATGGAAAGGCAACTCGCAGAGTTGTGTTGATTTTCTGTAAAATATCTCTACACTTCCTATTTTCTCTGTTCCAGAAAAAAGCATCGACCAGCACCAAAAGGGACGCTCCTGTGGCCCAAAAAGGCTTCTTAAACTCCAGTACGGCTGCCCCGTTTCAGACAAAAGATCCTGAACACTGCATAAAAATAAAAAGAACACTGGGCACCTATCCTGGTGTGATAAACCTTTTTTATTGGTAAAAGTAGATATACAATAAATTATACTCACAAACGAAGCAAGGTTAAAAGCGCCAATGGACTGAGAGTCCTCAGTGACTTTTCTCCTATGGAAATGAATGGGAGAAAATAAAGGACAATACGAAAACTCTGCTTAGTCTGCAGAATCACGCTACCACTGGGTTTCCAGAGACACGCCCCCTTCCTCAGAGCTGGCTGGGGGCATGTCCACGAAAACGCATTCAGCAGTGGTATCGTGACTCTGCAGACTAAGCAGACTTTTCAGATTGTCCTTTATTTTCTCCTATTCATATCCCCAGCAGAAAAGTCACGGAGGACTATCATTTCATTGACGCCTTTAACCTTGCTTTGTTTGTGAGTATAATTTATTGTATACTTAATTTACCAATATAAAAGGTTTATTGCACCTGGATAGGCATCCAGTGTTCTTTTTATGTTTCCTATTTTTTCTGCCTATATAAATGAAAACAACAGTTTATACAAAAATATGGTACATAGAAACACACTGAGCTCTATATATACACACAGAGACCACACACTGTATATAATCACCAATCTGGATGGCATATATACAAAAGCCTCTGCAGATTAAACTTACAGTCCATCATAATCATACTCCATTCTACCTTCTGCATTCTCTTTCCCCCACTATGTGTGCTAGCTCCTTGTCTCTCCCAGCCTAATAGAGCAGATAAACATTGAGAAAGGGAAGGGTACTAGAGCCAAAATAAAAATATTTTCAAACAACTGAGACAACAATTGAGATTTTAGTATATGGTACTGAAGCTAGGAACTGGGACTAGAAACAAGGGGGTTGAACCAAAGTCCCACATGCTGTCAAATCCCCCATTTGCAGGCTTATATATTACCTATAACTTGGGGATTGCACAGGGCTAATTCTTTGACCCTTAGTAATGGTACGCAGTGGCTTGGAAGAAAAGGGAAGACAGGTATAATATGCTTATGGTGCTGCCATTGGTTTACCCCATGAAAAATAGGTTGCAGTGCATATTAAATTCAATGTAGAAATTATTTTTACATTTTGAATTTCTAATGTTGTTTCTGTGATATCAGCAGTGGAAAATCAGTTTTTTGGGGGCACCTTCCGTTGCAAAAATTTGCAAACATTTGAGAGCTCTCAAAACTTTCAGCCTTGACCATTGAAATAAACATTTAAACCACCATATCCTGATAGAATGTTTAATTACAAGTACATTATGGCTATATCGTAATATTAGTCACACTGATTCTAACAGTTTGGGTCAAAACATGTTACTTTGTATAATCATCTCTTTTTTGTATATGTCTAGTTTTTTATCACAGATTCCCTTTGAGCATTCATGGATAATTTTAGTGCATAGCCAGATAAAAGGGGATGCATATTCAGCTATATCTGCTGTGAAATGCAGAACAGCAGTAGCATGCCTTAGCTCTGCCTGCTGCTAGACTTCCAGAAATGTGTGTTAGCAGTGTGACTTTGTCATGCCTCACATTAATCAGGCCCACAGCCCAAAAGCAATGAGCACCCTGCAAGGCTATATAATTGCTGCCTTATGGGGTCCTAGAGGTTCAGTCTTCAGCAAAGCATTCAAGTGTGCCGCAGTCCAATTGCCAGGCAGCACTTCAAATTACATTAGAGCCTGAAAAATGTGTGACACGTTTTGTGAAATCATACTCAGACCCCAAAAGACCATTTGACTGTAAAGCCAATCCAGATGGGAATTTAAATGCTAAATTTAATGTCATATTATTTAGCAGGTTAGTTTACCCCTCATTTGCTCGCCATCTGTCACTGTTTTAATGCAGCAACAGAAAACACCATTACTATTCAGTCAGCTCTGAGAACCCATGGGAATTTATTTGATTGAGATATAAAGCAAAGAAGGTTTGGGTTAATGATTTGAAAACGTGATGTATTCTTTTTACTCAGATTAACTGTACAACACACAAGGATTTAATCCCATTAGTGTGTGTGAAAGCATGTAGATAACTATTTTTAGTGATTAATAATAATAACAACACCATTATTATTATACTTATTATTATTATTGTTGCTACTATTATTATTATTAGTTAGCTGTATTTCCAATAGACAGACAATTAAAAATTACATTATGTGGATTTTAAGCTCTCACGAGCAGGGCCCTCCTAACCCTCATGTATTGAAATTGTATTGTAACTGTACTGCTTCCCTCCATTTTGTAAAGAGCTCCTTACACTGTTCCTGCATAATAATGACAAAAATAGTAATAATATGTAAATTACCCCTGAATTAGATATGTCTCTGTTAAAGAAAGGTAAATGTTTGTAACTAAATTTCTTGATTTCATTGGTATTTTCATGGTTGTCATGCAGGGTTATTCACAAAAGGGTGAAGAGTTTGGAGAAGGCAGGAGAAGTGAACAATCTAGGCCAAAATAGCTGATCTGGAAAGTGAGCTGAATTGGAGAATTTTTCCAAATCAGTTATTTTGGCCTAGATTGTTCACTTCTCCAGC
Source organism: Nanorana parkeri (assembly GCF_000935625.1). Classification (NCBI taxonomy): domain Eukaryota; kingdom Metazoa; phylum Chordata; class Amphibia; order Anura; family Dicroglossidae; genus Nanorana; species Nanorana parkeri. The sequence continues at coordinate 1,111,519 of NW_017306432.1, forward strand.
CTTCCCTAAACTCTTTTCTGAATAACCCTGATGATGATCTAGTGGCTTCAAAACTTTTTACTTTCAAAAACTGAAGCAGAATAAATATGCAGAAAGGAGTTACTTTTTTACTTTATTTGGAAACTACTTGTTTTGGGTCACTCAATCAGGAAGTGGCACATAGCTCACATTTGTCCCTTTGTCCCAATTTGAATGGACTGTCCCACGTTTGGAACCAAATTAATCTGCCCTTCTTTCCTCTTCAGTTATATTTTTTGCCTGATAAAAAAAGTACTATTACAATACCAAAATGTTATATTTCACTGCACCTATCATGTAACCTCTAATTAATTTCCCAGTATGAAGGGAAAAAATTGTGTGTTTAACCAATCACTCTTTTCATAGTATTATTATTATTATTATTATCACTCAGGGTCCATGTAACTGAGTGTACTTTTGCCTAAATACTTCGAGCTAAAGGGTGTCCCTCCTTCTCACCACAGAAAGTTTGAGAATATTATGGGGTTGATTCACTTATGGAGTAGAGACTATTTGTTTAACTGTATTGCAAAAATGGGTTTATTTTTATATCTATCATGACAAATTAAAAAGAAAGGACTTTTTTTCTTGCACGTGATTGGGTGATTAAAGTGAACACAGCTTCAACTCATTCACTAAACTAACTAAACAATTACTTTGTAAAGTGAACTCACACTTTACCAACATGCATTATTTATTTAGTTAATCATCCCCAATGTCTCTAACATCATAATGATTCCATTGCTCCCCATTACCCTATAGCATACAGCATGCCACTGATTCTGCACAACTAGAGGTTATTGTGATGCCATTATCCACTAACAAATGAAAATTGATTTACTAAAGAAGCAGTGCATGTTCACTTTGCAGAGTGAATTTTCAGTTTTCTTTGGGAATGAGGTGAAATAAAGGGAAAATTAAATTCAGTTTGAAAGAATACCCAATTATGTGCTGTAATGAAAAAAAGTTTTTATTTGCATGCTTTGCATTTTCATTTAGCTTTGCAAATGAGCAAAAATTTACTCAAAATTTGTAAGCAGAAGTCCTGTGTTTTATTTTTTTAACACAGTTGGGTCTTCTTTGCAAAGTGAATTTTTACTTTGTTTCATCTCATTAACTGAGCTAAGTGAAAATTCGTAAATGATGGTTAATACATGTCAATAATCCAGCACTGAAAGTGCAGGTAAAATGTAAAAATGATTCTAAATGCAGCACTAAAAACACACAAACCTTAAAAAATTATATATATATATTAATAATACTAACCCCCAAAAATAAATAAATCACTACCCAAGTGCATGTGGAGAATAATGTAAACAGCGTGAACAAAATATCGGTAAACAAAAACAAACAAAACATCCACATTCAAACACGAGTCAGAGTGAAACAAGCCCTTCATTAATATAGGGGGTTATTCACAAAGCTGCCGGAGGATCTAGCCGTAGCTTCTGCTTATCCTTCGGCCCCAGGACCCCTTCGGTTCAGTAGAACCGAAGGGCTGCTGCATGGGCTATTCACTATAGCCCGTACAGCTCCCGAAGTTGGCCGAGGGGCTCAGTCGAGCCGAAGGCATATGCTTCGGCTCGGCTGAGCCCAGGTGAAATTTGAAGCTGGCCAAATGGTCGGCCATTGGTCGGCCCACAGCCTGCTACTGACAGCGAGGGCCGAGCCAGCCATCATCTCAGGGCTGGCTCCGGCCACTTGCAGAGACAGATCAGCGTTCTGTCATCAGACGCCGTTCTGTCATCACACTGGTAACCACGGACGCTGTTCTGTCATTAGGATGAGAGCTTAGCAGAGTCGGCTTTCATATCCCTGCCGGCTCCGACAAGCTCTCATTGTAATGACAGCTGGTCCCGGCCAATAGAAAACAATAGGGCGGAGCTAGCTGTCACTACTAGCTCCGCCCAATAATTTTCTATTTTTTTCTACTTTTTTAACCTGTTTTCGGCGGCATTCGGCTATTTACTCACTGCTGTTCGGCCTCTATGAGAATAGGCCGAAGAGCAGCGGGTAGCCTGCCGGAGGTTTCAGCTCAGCCGATCCAGATGTTGGATCAGCTGAGTCGAACTCCTTCTGCCCTTCGGGTCGGTCGAACATGCTGAGTGTGTTTGGCCGACCCGAAGCCAGCCACAGCAAGCCAATGTACGGCTGATTTTAGTCGGTGTATGGCTGAAATCAGCCATACAAGACTGAAGTGAATAGCCGAATGGTGTTCAGCTCACTTCACATCGGGTCGGTTATTCACTCGGCTGCCTACAGCAGCTTTGTGAATAACCCCCGTAATATAAGAGTCCCACGCAAAAGTGTCTATATTATTAATCGTTCCACTTCAAAATATAAGTGATCTTGTGACCTTCCACCAAATTAAAATCCTCCGTGGGTAAAACTCCTGACCTTTATGGGCAGACACTCACCAACTTAGAATAAGACACTCAACCCTTAGATAAGAAGATCTTATACACTGAATCAGAACCCCAAGCAGAGATAAAGCACTTCAGGTCTCCTCACTCCTACACACATCCAATGAGGAAAGAGTGAAGGAAAGATTGCATAGTGTAGAATACCCATTATTAAATGAGAACAACAACAGAAAACTGTTGTGATATGGGATGGGAAGGAACACCACCAGATAAGCTAAACCAGCTCCAATCTTCCTCCATCTGCTCTACCCACCTCCCTCATTACAAGCTATGCCCCCACACATGTTATGTCCAAATCAACTTCATCAGGGGCAGAGCTGACAGTTTTCTTGAGTTATATATGAACTTTTATACGCTGGGGTTGTAGATGGAATTCCTTTTTGTATGCACATTTTGTTTGATAGCCAGTCATGTTGGTTGTATTTATATATTGTTTATGTTTAATATTGTGGTTTTTTCACATTCAATATTATATTTGTGTCATTATTTAGGCTAGCGTGGCACACACATACTTGCATTTAAAATCTTAATGGGTTAATCTAGTACTATTTGTGCCTGCTGCTGAATATCATATTGGCGTGAGGTTACACTGTTTGTTGTGGCAGCATGATTAGTTTCACCAAATTCTATCATTCAACTTTGCCTCTCTCTAGGACCATAATTGGTATAACATCTGCACAGCACATATAAGCAGGAAACAGAGCAATCACTGACATTGCACTTCCAAGTGCAAAAGGAATTTGGTGCCTAGGAGGGTTTGGAAAGGTATGACATAGTAGGGTAACCTCATATCTGCATAAAATTGCATAGAAACCCCAGGTGAGTCTATGAGAAATCTATGGAAGATGATTCTAAAGAGGAAGGTGCAAGCTCGACATTTGGTATTTTCTCACTACTGGCATTCTTAAAGCCTCTCCTTGGGATAAAACAAACCCACTCCCACTCCCTCTGATCGCTGGCAGGAAAAAAAATGCCCATTTTACTTGCCCAAAGCTGCAGCCATGTGATCCTTCAGTACTAAATCTTCTCTCTCTATTTGTTTACGTCCAACAGGGTCCTTCTTTGGGTGTCCATGTCACTGCCTGCATGACATGGACACTTCCCCTCTTCTAGCAGCAGGGTTCTCTTGGGATCCAGAAGATGAGGTACATAACTGGAAGGAGACTGATGGGGACCAGACAGAGAGAGACCATCGGCAATGTTGAGTTAGCTGTCTCACACCTGGATACTGCACCAGCAAGGGGCCTGGAGGGGGAACTTAGGTGAGTATAAATTAATTTACAATTTACACTTCATTTAATTGGTAAGCAAAAATAAAACCCTTGCCGGATGGGTTACACGTGGTGAGGGTGGTAGGGTCATATGTTGCCTGTTGTGGGGCTTTCATTAGGTATACGATTTCCACTTACTTACCGTATATACTCGAGTATAAGCCGGCCCGAATATAAGCCGAGGTACCTAATTTTAGCAAAAAAAACTGGGAAAAAGTATTGACCCGAATATAAGCCGAGGGTGGGAAATGAGGCAGCTACTGGTAGATAGATACCAATAAAATGACATTAATATTTATTTAAAAGAAAAATAACCTAGCTCTGTAAGTGGAAAAGGGGGTACAGGGCTACATATCATGTACTACGGATCATTTAACCCATTCATGTTAGCAGAGGATCATTGTAAATGTATTGTCTGCACTGTATTAGCAGTATATACTCTATATGGAGTATATACTGCTAATACAGTGCAGACAATACATTTACAATGATACTAACATGAATGTATTAAATGATCTGTATGTAGCCCTGTACTATGGATCATTTAACCCATTCATGTTAGCAGAGGATCATTGTAAATGTATTGTCTGCACTGTATTAGCAGTATATACTCTATATGGAGTATATACTGCTAATACAGTGCAGACAATACATTTACAATGATACTAACATGAATGTATTAAATGATCTGTATGTAGCCCTGTACTATGGATCATTTAACCCATTCATGTTAGCAGAGGATCATTGTAAATGTATTGTTGCAGGCACTCTATATGTACATGTACTATATACTACATATAGAGTGCACTGAACAATAGATTTACAATTATCCTCTGCTAATATGAATGGGTTAAATGATCCGTAGTACATGATATGTAGCCCTGTACCCCCTTTTCCACTTACAGAGCTAGGTTATTTTTCTTTTAAATAAATATTAATGTCATTTTATTGGTATCTATCTACCAGTAGCTGCCTCATTTCCCACCCTCGGCTTATATTCGGGTCAATACTTTTTCCCAGTTTTTTTTGCTAAAATTAGGTACCTCGGCTTATATTCGGGACGGCTTATACTTGAGTATATACGGTACATCGTCATTCTATGTATGTGAGTGGCCATGGTTACATCCATTTATCTGTCACTTTGTTACTGAATGCATATAGATTCTCCCTAGTTTATACACTTCTCTATCAACTATTCACAAAGTTTAAGTCAAATTAAGGTAATTATCCTCCTGATTTCAGCCTCATTCAATTATGGTGTAAAAAAAAATTGTTTTAGATGCAGTTTATAAAAAAGTCTCCAATTACTTGCCCGTATAATACTATAATACTTTTTCATTAAATCATGATTCTGTATATCTGTATATCCATAATAATGTTATTATATTTTATAAGTTAAACATTAAGCAAATAAAAAAATGCAGTCATGTATTCATTAAAAAAAAAAAGTTAGTATACAGAAAGCTTTGTTACTGTACATAAATTAACTGAAACTTTTCGGATATCATCTTCCCCTGAAGCCTCAGCATAAAAGCGATGAGACTTGAAGAGGGAGGACAGAACTCAGTGCCAGTCAGGCTTTTCAAGAGTGAAAATGTGCTGACAGTAAACGTATTGGCAAGAGGAGAGATTAGAGTGAGCTGAATTGTCATCCTGTCTTTTGAGACAAGTGGTCATTTCAGCACACATGGCACAAGCATGGTCCAATGTTGTCACCATCAGTAAACTTTCCCTGAGAAATGTCATGCAGATATCATTGCACCCCTTCGGTTCTGCCGAACCGAAGGGGTCCTGGGGCCGAAGCTAGCCGAAGGATCGGCCGAAGCTATGGCTAGATCCTTCGGCAGCTTCGTGAATAGACCCCATTTGTGTTTTTTCCTTTTTTTTTCGAAGTGTACCGACAAATTTGTCCACATCTGTAGTGACTTTGTTGTTTGTTGGGTTGGTGATTTTCCTAAATATTACAGTAAATGCAATTTGTGCTTTTTGTATATTTTTATGGAAGGAGGGGTGCAGCATTAGGAATATTTATTTCTAAATAAAACGTAAATGTATACTTCTGGGAGGCAGGCTTACTAGACCAGATTTCTTTACTTTTACTATTATTCTGCTAACCTTACAGCAGATGTTCTGCTGTCCCTTGTGATGAATTTTGGTACTTGGTGCTTAGACTCTTAATTCAATGATCAGAACTTGAAGAGATCTCCAGTTGCCTGGTACCTTTCATCTTAAGTTTATTTGAAGTGGCCCAGAAGGAAACTATATACAGAATTTAGGTCTCTCAACATAGTACCAATGAAATTACACACAAACGTACAGTTTAAAAGAAAATAGCATTTATTTAACTGATAACAGAAGTCAACTTACATAAAACAGCAGGCTGTGACCTCTTCAATTCCTTAGTAGAGGGACCAAACCTGTAGATATATTTTTGCAGTCTGCTGAATTTCTATGGTCATGATGGCAGTTATCGCACCGTAAAGCCCCTTTCAACAGTGTAAACTGGTTAAATGCTACAAAAAGTTATAACCTATTCTGAATCACCAAAGAGAATGAGACACCACAATTTATCATTTCAACAACATAAACACAATATGGGGCTTTTAAGGTGTTGTTTCCAGGAATAAAACACAGTCACAATATAATTAGTATATTACATATTTATTCTAAAAAATTATATCAAATGACATATGTTACAACATATGTAATAAATACTACTGATGTTCAAACAAATCCCAATATTAGTTCTCTACATGATGTTAATAGCAAAGCGTAGTACCTCCCTGGATCACACATACACAATTTGTACATAAACAATTCAATAGGTATTTCAATCATCAATTTCTTTGTGGATAATAACTGTATATATACTGTAATTAATATCTTCGAATCATGTATCGATGTACAGTGGATCCAGCCATCTACATGTTTCGCCTAAGCTTCATCAGGAAGACCGGAGGCAGCCATTTTAGATAGTTTGATGGTAGATAGGTGCACACCCCCGGGGAACATCCCTCGTCATCCAAAAGATATGGAGAAGGGAGGGTGCAAAAGGATGACAGGAAAAGCGGTGCTTGCTGATCATAGATATTGATGAGTAGTTCTAGACCGCATCTCCAATCAATTCTTCCATCTCTCCCTAGGACTCACAGCATGTGACGTTTGCTGCTGGGGCGGGGCTATGGGACCAAACCTGTAGATATATTTTTTGCAGTCTGCTGAATTTCCTTGGTCATGATGGCAGTTCTCTCATCGTAAAGCCCCTCTCAACAGAGAGTGCAAACTGGTTAAGTGCTACAAAAAGTTATAACTCAGCATTCACACATCCAAATTTGGACTCTAGCAGCAGCTCTACTACAGAAGCTTAATATGACACTGACGTCGCTGCTAATTTCATTGCTCTTTAGTAAGCAATATTATTGCTCTGTGAATTAAATGTCTGCCTTTAGTGCAGTCAATTATAATAATTGAATATGAAGATTGTAAATTAATCTGATAAATACAGGGATGCAAGCATTGTCCATGATGCAGACCCAGTCACAATTTAAAATTTTGAATTTTCTCTTACATTCATTCCTAGTGTCAATGGTCACCAGGACACAACTTGGCAAGGGCTCTAACCCTTCCTTACTGTATCCTTTACAAGTAAAAGACACATTAGTATTTTTCACATGCCATGTCCTCTAACTGTATCAGTTTACACAGTACATAACTAAGCTTTAAGCATGCACACCGCTGCAGTATGCATGTACTGGTCTGTACTAGGTTTTAAAGTAAGTACTGGCAGTATGGACTGCTCCTTACAATACCTCCCCTCCGTGTCTGGCCATAAACTGTCTACTTTGTGTGCTCCAACCCTATATTGAAGGAAAGACTAGGCAAGCAAAATTTTGTGTTGGTGTGGCACTGCCACCATCAGTCCAGATTATACTTCACTGGGACCCTCTGTGACAACTGATGATTTTAACCAACTCCCGCTCCGTGCAGAGCTCATAAAACAGGACCTGGCATACGGACGTCCTGCAGCTCTGGCTTCCTCCTCAACTACTCTCTACACCAGGGGTCCTCAAACTTTTTAAACAGGGGGCCGGTTCACTGTCCCTCAGACTGTTGGGGGGCCGGACTATAGTTCGAAAACATTTTTAACGAATTCCAATGCCCACTGCACATATCTTATTTATAGTGCAAAAAACAATACAGTATTGAAAATAAAGAACAATTGTAATTAACATAAACTTAATAGTATTTCACTGGGAAGTATGGGCCTGCTTTTAACTAATGAGATGGTCAATGTCCGGTTCCATATTTGTCACTGCTAGTCGTAACAAGTGATGCAAGTGTTCATCAGTTAGTCTGGATCTGGTTGGAGATTTCAGAAGTTTCATTCTGGAAAAAGTCTGTTCACAGACATAAGATTGAAGAAAATAGGTCACCAGCACTCCATAAGTTAAAATGAATGAGTCCTTTTAATGGACAATGATGTCACAGAAATCCAACATGAGCCGACGTTTCGGGGCCACACAGGGT
>NW_017306432.1:1119881-1134598 GCF_000935625.1 Nanorana parkeri
ACCAGGTCACAGCAGGATGAGCCCCCTACCAGGGCACAGCAGGATGAGCCCCCCACCAGGGCACAGCAGGATGAGCCCCCTACCAGGTCACAGCAGGATGAGCTCCCCACCAGGGCACAGCAGGATGAGCCCCCCACAAAGTCACAGCATAATGAGGCCTGGACCAGAACTTTGAGAGAGACCTGTGCCAGCCTAGCCGGATCCCAGCTGAGTGAGCACATGTACAGTACAGTGGTGGACATAAGCAACTAAAGACCCTTATAAAATATTTTTTTCTTTGGCTCCCTCCCTGACCTCTCACCTCCAATGCACTTCCAAAGCACCTGCACAGGCAAACTTGTGAAGAAGAATGTTTATTACCTTTCTGGTCAATATCTATTGGAGATTCACAGATGCCGGCCGCTGCGCAGGTTATCAGAGCTCTTTGACAGCGGGGGGAGGAGGGAGGGGATGGCTGTAAGTCAGACATAGTCCCGTGGATAGATAGATAGATTTATTTATTTGTCACATACATAATCGTACGAGTAAGATATGCAGTGAAATGCTTACACGACTGCAAGAAGGAAAGGGAGAAGTACAAGTAGATAGGAGCGAGGGATGTGGTCACTGGTGCAGATGCTGTATATTGCAGCCAGGTCACTTACCCGATCATCCTAGTTTCTGCTCTGCATGATGGACGGGCCGGGTAAATGACTTTAGCGGGCCGTATCCGGCCCACGGGCCGTAGTTTGAGGATCCCTGCTCTACACAGTCTTACCTGACAGCTCAGAGCCACTGAGAAGGTTGGAGATGCTGGACTTTTGTGTGCTAAGTCCTGTGTTCTTAGCGCTCACCAGGAAGTGAAATGGTTCAAATTTTCAGTTGTGACACTGGGTCCCACTATGCTACGTTAGTATCTGAGCAGTATGGGGTATAGGACTAACCAGCAGGTCTGAAGGAGAGCTTATCTGAGAAAAGTGTACCTATTTTCTACTTGAAATGTTGAAGGGTAAGATATGCTAGTACTTCTTCATTTTCAATCCAGCCATGAATGTGGAAAGTATTTTCAGCTGTTCTCCATGCAGTGTTTGATTCAGCTGCACTCTTTTGTTGTGAGCTGCAGCCTCATCTGTAATTACATGTCATATTGTCACAATGGACATTTGAAAGGTCACAGATAACAAATTCTAGATGAAAACAGACATGTTCCCCATCCAGGCAAGAAAATGTTTCTTTTTTAATTACTATTGATGACTGTCTAGTCTTTCCTTGTTTCTAAATCAATTTCTATTATAAGAACTTAATACATTGATTTCCTAGTATGTTGATTTTCCACATGTTGCTGATAAATGTGTTTTCTCTATGTGTGGACCAGTTTTTTTTTCAGCAAGCTTATTAAGAGGACAGGTGCACTTTAAAACAAAGTCTCCTTCCCTTCACTTAACCTAAACCTACCCTCCACCACAACAGATGCATACTAAACTGATTACTTTGGATCTAGCGAGTGCAACAATCTTTTAAAGGAATACATTGTCATCTTTTCATGTAGCCTTCCTTACTATAATAAAATTTTATTGATATGTGCAAAATAATTATTAAAGAATATTTAAAGAGATTTTTTTTATTTGTATTTTTATTTATTGGGACAATAGTATATGCTATTTTTTTTTACAAACTGTCTTATAGTAATGTTTTAAAAAATAATGCAATTAAGTAAGCTAGAGGTTGGCAGCCCTGCAGTGAAATATTGTTTCGCATTCCAGGAAACCTAAAGGAGGAAAAGTACTCTACAAATAACAAAAAGGCAGGAGCATCCATTTTATTGAGAGAGACTTAACTGTCTTAAAGTGACACTAAACTCAGGAGTTAAATCTTAAAAATGCATGCAACTACTTTAACTAATAACAAAAATGTATCTTATTTGTGCATCACTCGGCTGTAGATCCTCAATATATCTCTGAATTCATTTTGACACTGTCCTTCCTTCTGAAGGGTGACTACCGTTCCTCATAGTCACTGTAAAGTAGCCAACGCTCCAAGCTCACTCCTGTGATGGACTACAATCTCAATACAACTTGGTAAACTAAATGTGAGATTGTAGTCCATCACATGAGTGATCTTGGAGCAGTGGCTACTTTACAGCACACACAGGGACCATGAATATGTCTCTGCCAATTGCAACTAATTACATTTAAAAACATATGCACAATAAGACTAGTGCCTTTCTAAGAAAATGAGCATTTGCTGTACTTCTGATTGCAGAGTTTCTGAAGCACATATGAATCAAGCAGCAAACTCTCCTTATATCTACATTGCTCTAGTCAAGTTCCTGGTTTCATTCCAGTTCCCGCCCTAACCCTCCAGTCCTAATGTGATGTAGCCATTGCAATTCAATGCCAGCAAAAATATTAACTAGGCTATGTGAATATGTAAATATATTCAAATCACTATAAGAGTATTTACATAAACACTAGATGTCAGGATTCTTGCACAAAATAAATAGTTCCATGGGCAATGAACATTTATTTGTAGGGTTACATGATATTTACAAATAACACAAAAACTATATTCACAGGCCAATGTACAGTACAAATACAGAACAGCTTCACTCCTGGTCATATTGAATGCTTTTATGAAAAAATCATGGCTAATACAAGGCACCCCAATTGGTCAGTACATCTAACTAATGTACATGGGGCACAATATGATTGAAGGATCTAAATTAGGTTGTTGTTTGGTTGCTGTTTATAACCCATATGAGATGTGGCAGGGAAATAAAACAGTGGTCAGTCCATTGAAGTAGAACGTATCACAGTAACACAATTTGGGAGCAGTATAATATATAAGTAAATATATAATTATATATAATATATAGTTAAAATATATTCCCATATATCAGAATATCTCATGTAAACATTAAAGAAGAAACATTTTATATTGTAATAAATAAAAGAAAAACAGAAAGCATGCTATTACCAACAGTGTCTCACGTTCTTACTGTGCCTATCTTACTGCTTCAATATTTCAAATGAAGTGAATTTTAGCGGCCATGCCTTGTACCTAGTGTTTGGAGCTAGGTTGTGGCCAGCTTGAGCTCTGGTTGTTTATGTTATATGTGTTCATTAGGTTTCCCCTAAGCTCAAAGCCCTTGTTTGGTTCTGCCTGCTGCTGAGAGTGTTCTTTAGTAGACAGAATGAGAAGGTATAATGTGTGGGGTTATAATTATTTAACTAGCCCTGACCAATCACTGAGGGGTTTATACCAGTGATGTGGGCTGGAGAAGTGGATAAATATTTAGACAGACCTTCTAGATGGATCATTCCATGCTAGGTTTTGCATGGATGAATGAATGTATGTAAAGCGATTTGCCTCCCAGGCTTTTCCTGGTGAGTATGTGAATCTAGTAGTTCTAGTGTGAGCCCATAGGTCTTTGCTTTTCAGGCCTGCTGCTTGGGGAAGGAAGCTGAAGCTGAAGAAAAGTTATGCTTAGACAACTGCTGGTCTTGGTTTAAAGGACCACAACTATTATATCTTTCCACAACAATTATATAAAAGTCTAGATAAAGCAATTTTCTAAAAAAGAGAGAAGTTTATTTTGCGTAGGTACACTAGGGTTTCACATATGTTAACAGTGGGCTCTTTTAGTTTCCAAGAAATACCACAATGGTCATAAACAGCTCTGACAAGGCGAGTTGGCTCTGCATTCAAATAGGCATCTAGCCCAAAACAAAAACACAGAGCATCTGACCCCATGTTAGGGGTGGCTCAAATAGCATCTGTTTTGAAATGAATGGCTGTATTATGAAATGCTGTTCCTCGGCAGCCCTATCATGAGGATGGGATAATCGAAGCTAACAACCTATCATCCCCGAAATATAAAATGTTACAGAAACTGAATGAAGACATCGGTATGGAATATCAGAAATTACTTTTAGCATGAAGAAACAGACACAATATGGTACATGGAACATCTTGACCCTTGCCTAGTAGCAGGGCCGTCTTTAATATCATTGGGCCCTGGGAAAACATTTTCTTGTACTCCCCCCTGCCGTGGCCCTCCCCCTACCTGCCAAGCTCCTGCTACATCCCGCCCCTTATTTGATCCCTCAGTTCTTGATCAACAGAGCCAACATGTGACAGCTGCAGTGTCACATGTCGGCTCTAACTATGGGGATGAGTGTATTTCATCTAATTCACCTTTTAGGGTAAATGTGTGGATAATCTGCCACCTGCTTCTTCCACTGCATAGAGTAACAAAACTAATAATAATCACACTTTAGCATGTCCACTGGAGTCAGTATTATTATTATCAGGCAGCATTTTACCATGTCCCAGTAGTGGCATACATGCCACATCTATGTCCATATGGAACATCCACAGACACCCACTATGATGTAAGAGTGGGTGATGGTGACCCATTGGCGATGATGGGGATGACATCCCACCCTGAGCCCCTAAGCTGTTGTGATACCAACAGTGATGTCACATGACATCACCAGTCACAGTGTCATACCTCACCCTCTTTAACCCCTCCCATGATAGAGGCCCAAACCAGCAGCACTGAGGACTCACATGAGCAGGGGGTGGCTGAGGCTGCAGCCATGGAGAGGGGAGGCTGGGACCCCATGCGGCACTGTGCTGGAAACAATCTGTCCTCCTCCACAGACTGTGTGAAAAGTGAAATCCCGGGCTGCAGAGATTACAGATGCTAGTAGGGAGGAGAGGCTGCTGTCCCCTAGCAGTTGAGATTGGGTGATGCAGCAGACGTGACCAGTGCAGATGCAGCATCAGCACTAGTTTATGGGTGTACAGGGTTGGGGCAGGGTGCATTCTTCCAATCCCAGGCGCCTGAGCCTTGCGATAGGGCCCCACAACAATTACACGGCCCAGAGCAGCTGCTCCTTTTGCCCCGCCTTAAAGACAGCCCTGCCTAGTAGGGCAATTTGGCTCAACTTGCTACAGGGGGTGAGCCGCCTTAACTGTGAGATCCTGGGAGTGAAGTCCATTGGGTAAACTTTGGAAAGCCCAAGAACCCTGCTTTATTCTGGCTTACGAGTTGAAAATGCCCTCTGTGAATGTGGAGTTGGATTACTGCTAAGCTCACAGATCAAGTGACTCTTATTAAGAGGGAGCCGATGAATGTGAGAATAATTGTAGCCAGATTCAGGACATGGGTGCAATACCTTACTATGGTTCAATGTTATGCACCATCGCTGCTGACTTGCAAGATAAAGAGAGCTTCTACAGCGAGCTGAATGATAAAAAAGATTTTGAAGGGTGACATTGAGATTCATATTGGAAACTTTAATGCGAAGATTGACCCTAATAAAACAGAGCTTGACGGTGTCATGGAGCGTCAAGGTTTAGGACAAATGAGCAAACATGGAGAGCTGTTTGTTGAATTCTGTGATAACAATGATATGGTCATTGGGGGTTTGATTTCTTCACCGAACAGCACATAAAGTCACCTGGGTCTCCCTTGATGGCCAAACAGAAAACCAGATTGACCATATATGCATTAGCCGTGAATGGAGGAGCAGCCTCCTTGAAGTTCGCAATAAGTGCAGTGCCGACATTGCATCCAACCAGTATCTCCTTGTTGCTGAGATATGCCTATGTGTGGCACGTGTCTACCACCAGGAAGAAAGAGTCAGTCAATAAACTAGAAACCCGTGTTCTAGAGAGCCTACCCAATAGAGCTATAGAGCAACAGTGGATGGCCATCAAGAATGCCTTTATTACTACCAGTGAGAAAGTTCTTGGTGTACTGCAACCTAAGAGGAAGGAATGGATCTCTGATGAAACTTGGAAGAAGATCGGGAAACGAAAAGATGCAAAAGTTAGCATCATGTGAGCTAAGACCAGAGCAACTAAAGCAAAAGCCCATCAATGGTATTCTGAACTGGAAAAGACTGTCAAACAATCTTGTAAAAGGAACAAGAGAGTTTGGATTACCTCCCTATCTGAGGAGGGAGAGAAAGTTGCTGCAAATGGGGACATCCGGTTGCTATACAACATCTCGCAATGTCGAAGTGGTGCCGGGGTGTATAGAAGAATGCCTCTAAAGGATAGAACTGGCCAGTTACTCGCTGACCCGTCTAAATGTACACTTTAAAAAGGGCTGGCAAAGATGGTTAAGGATTTTTTTGCAGGTAAGATTTCATCCCTGGCATTCTTTTGTTGTCCATATTATAGGCTTTTAATGGTAAATTATATGTAAACTTTCATTATCTGCTGCTACAATGCTTGCCTGTTGGTAACACTTGAAGTAAATGAACCTCTTGGATCTTGAGCCACAATGACCTTTGAAGAGTAAATGCCAGCAGTATGTACATTTTCCAAGTATGTTCATTAAAAGGTTTACGCAAAAGAATAACTGCTCCCTATTGAATTCCCACACAAATTTCCCTATTTGACCTGTACCTTAAAGCCAGTAATTGCCTGAATACTTGGCCTCAGTTGACCTAGCAAAAGTGCATTTTCAGGTTATCAAGATCCTTCTTTGTCACTCAATTGAATACATCTAATACTCTAAAATAAGAGCAGAGAAGCAAGAGATGAAGAATGAATTGTGCTACCCTGAGTTTAATTACCTGCACCTATATTCAGACATCAGTTCTACACATCTGTAAAGAGCAATTATGTACCAAAAAAGCTTCAACTCAAACAAGATTCAGGCCATGTGCGACTCCTGCCAGTGCATCATACGCAAAGAATGAGGGTTTCTTGGCAGCTGTCACAACAGCTACAGCTTGTGACATCCTGTTCTCTACAAGAAATTTAAGAGTGGAAACATTTCAGATGGATAGCTGGTAGGTGATTTTTCTTTTGATTTTCCTTCTTATATACTAATTATCTGTTCATGAACATAACCCTTCATTTTTTTCTTTGTTGTCTTTTTGTTCATGTATGCCATTCATCTTTTCATTTATGTTCCCCTACTTTTTTCCCTTCTCACTTTCAAAGTTGTATCACTTTTTTCTTTTTTTTTTGTTCCTTCCTCTTTTTTTTCG
Source organism: Nanorana parkeri (assembly GCF_000935625.1). Taxonomy (NCBI): domain Eukaryota; kingdom Metazoa; phylum Chordata; class Amphibia; order Anura; family Dicroglossidae; genus Nanorana; species Nanorana parkeri. The sequence goes on from NW_017306432.1 coordinate 1,126,874, forward strand.
GATAATCTTTATCCCACTATGTCTTCTGATGGTCTTTTAGTACATTTTAAAATATTAGCACATCAATACTGCTTCTACTGAAATAGGCAGTTATAAAAACACAACATTTTGCAACTCTGCATTCATAAATACACATTTTTTTACATTTTTTTAACGTAAGCAGTGTAAGGACCATTTGACTTAGTATCACCTTCTTGCAACACCTGTACAGTATAGTTCTGACTGTGGGATGGAGAAGCAGCACAAGCAGCCAATCAGTTGTACTGCAGTCCTCATCTGCTAACAATGGATATGCTGAGAAAAGGAGAGAGCAGAGTTAAAGAGAGATTAGCTCATCAGTTTGCTTCTTCCCCATTGTCCATTCACAGGCTGGGGAGGCACAGGACCTTTAAGAGTTACTTAAAGGAGAAATATGAGGTGAATGATTTACACTCATCCTCATAGTTAGAGCCCATGTGTGGCAATGAAACTGTTACACACCGGCTCTATTGATTGGGAAGTGAGGGAACGCATACCGTCACTCGCTCACTTCCCGATCATCTCCGTGCAGAGAGTGGTGACTGTCAGTCATCGCTCCCCGCAGGGATTCCCCCCTTCCCTTTCTGATTCTCCAGCGCTGACTGGAGGAACAGAGCGGGTGGGCACAGCTGGCTTGGTCTCTAGATAGGCAGAGCCCGCTGTCAATCAGCCAGCTGGGTGGATATCGACATCATTGTCAGGATCTATCTCGGCTGCGGCGGTCTCAGTATAAAGCGGGCAATAGCCTGCTGTATACTGAGCTTTGGGTCACAGGAGGAGGTTAGTATATGTCCTCACGTGACCCTAAAGAGAACTATGGGATAAAACGGTTACCCCATAGTTCTCTTTTAACTTAAGCAGTGAGAAATCAGGTCTGCTGGCCTGTCAGACAGGACTGTGCTGTGTGGCAGAACTGTGTAAATTACAAGCCTGGATAGACAGAAATGCAAATCCTTTGGCAGCTAAAATGGCACTTACGGTATATATGTATTTCACTGTGTATTTAGATGTTTACCTGCAGTTCAGCTTTATTACAATCCTAACCTGGCAAGCATCACCATTGAAGAACAAAAGTCTAGTAAATTGGATACACAGCCAAAATTAGATTATTTGTGGCGTGCAATGTGAAATAGAGGTTTAAAAATTATTTTGTTTGTGGGGTCAGCCATGAATAAAAAAAGACATTTGTATATTCACTCTCTCACGCCGCCCGCGGCGAACTGAGGAGCAGGAGAGCTGCCGCCGGCCAGTGGACTGCATTACCCAGCAGTCAGCCTGGCGCAACGGAGGTGTGGCCGTGAGGAGACGGAAGGGGCTTCCGAGGTCCAGAGTACACAGGAGGTGTGAGGCCGACAGAGATCCTGCAGGTACTATGCCGTGTGTGACAATATATATATATCTCTATATCTATATAGATATATATATATATACACACACACACACACAAACAGTCACACAATTTTATTCCAAAGATGGGCAGAACAGTCCTTCGTGTATCTCCTTCCGTTGAGATACTATAATTGTATGTGCCGCTTATCTCTAGGAAGCAGGAAGTGTACTCATATTGGCAGATGCCTTATTATACAGCATTCTCCATTATTGACGAAAGAGGAAGCATTCAGCTTGAACTCAGCACTGTACAAATCAAATGGCACTTTCCGAGATGCTAGATTTATGCCTGTGTTTGCAAATTGGCAACTATCGATAATGAAAAAAAGCCCCACTGATTCTTTCATTCACTGAATCCAAGACCTAAGCTGAAAATAGAACAAATATGACAACTGGTGGAATTGATTGAGCTTTTTGTACCTTCCATATATCTTTAAGAAGGTCAGCAGTTTCATACTGTATGTAATATTTGACGCTTTATTTTGTTTTTTTTCAATTTCTTTTTTAAAGAATGGTTAAAAACAGCAACAAAACAGGAAAAAAAGGATCACAAGGATGATAACAATAACAACAACACTAATATATACTGTACAGTGTAAGCGCAAAAAAAAAAACAAGATGGACAGGACTTACCTTTCCAGAGTGTAAGGAAATAAAACCTTAGGAAGACTATACAATAGTTAAGATACATGTTTTTGTTTTTTTTTAGATCCAAGGGTATTTAGTTAGCTTGATCCAACTTCGGGACCCAAAACTTACTGTCTTCTGATCTAGGATTACATAACCATGTAGGTAGGACATGTGCATTAAAGAACTGTCCCTTCTCTAAGGACAGTCAATGCAATTAGAGTTTTTTGAACACTTCACTTTCAAGTGACCATCATTACTCACATAATTTTCATAATTATCTCAAGCAATGCTTTGGTTGCATTGCTTGCATATATAAAGCTTGTATGGAAACCCTAAATAACCATGTTAACCCTGCCAGTCACTACACCGCATAACGCTGCATCCCAGAACCTCGCTGTGCAGTGCCCCTATAGATACTCCACAATCATTTTCAGTCAAATTCAAACACCAAATAATCTTCTTTTTACCTAACACATTGCACATTTTCACTGTTGCAGCCAAAGGAGGATAACACATATTTTATATTTGTTACATGTTCCCATTCACATAGCATATCTTTAAAACATGTAATTGCTGCTTGCACAAAACAAGCTAAATTCTGACAGAAAAGTTGTTCTCTGTGCTGAATTTCCCTGTGGGATGCAAGAGAGGTGGGGAGATTATTGTTAACATAATTAACCCTGTCTGTACTGTGCTGGCAGATCTCATCAGTTGTAAAAAAAACACTGCCTGTCCTAGCAAAGGGTTAAAGACCTAGAAAAAATGAGGGACATTTATCAATTTATTTGCATCATCAGCAATATACCCTCCCCCCATTCTGTGTACATTGCAACTTTTCACTTTTGAATTTCCCGCCGGCTGTGACAGCCGAAAATAAAACTAAAAGTCAGATGCCGGTATCGGCCGACCGTGTACAGCAGAGGATACCGCGGGTTCGCGGGGACAAGGTAAGTGACACTTTTCTGTGCATTCCCGAGTCTGGCTCGGGGTTACCGCTCTTGGTGCTGAAAATTAACCACGAGCCAGACTCGGGAATACCACCAGGGAGGTAACAGTGGTATCCCTGAATTCTAGTGCATATAGCAGGGGTAGTGAATTAGAATTCAAGGAGGTCCGGTGAGCAAAATTTTCATCAAGCCGAGGTCTGAATCGCGGTCTGGACAGAATAGTCACTCCGTTTCTGGACTGCAGTCTGCCATTTTTTGCTGCATTTACACCAAAAGCTGCACTACAACGCACAGCTGCTGGTGTGTTTTCCCAGACACAGTGCTGGTGGGACAATCCCGACACATTGCACTTTTAAAAAAAAATTGTTAGAACTTTACTGAAATATCACAAGTGACATTTGATTACGTTCTATAGGCACATTGTGATTAGTGATGGGCTGAACACCCACATGTTCGGTTCGTATTCGAACAACCGAACGGCCGAACAGTTCGAATACGAACTCGAACATAATGCAAGTCAACGGGGGTCGAACTTTCGAAAATAGATTGCCCCCTTTAAGAGGGCTTATATGCAAGTTATTGGCCATATAAGGTGTATAGGGGTCCGGGTACTGCCCTGGGGGACAGGAACCAGGAACCAGGCCTCCCACACCAGGCCACATGCCCTTGACACTTGGAGAGTGCTTTTCCAGGGTCACCCCGGGAAAAGCACCTTGCCTTGTCCCCATGCCGATGGGGACAAGGGCCTCGTCCCCACAACCCTGCGGACAGGGGGGCTTGTTTGCATCGGGGTACCCCTTAAATTAAGGGGGCACCGAGATGCCGCCCCCCTCCCTTGTGAATAAGTAAGGGGTACTCGTACCCCTACCCATTCACTAAAGAGTTAAATAAAATAGTTATTCAAAAGTCCAGACTTTAGATAAAATCCTTTATTTGGAAAATAACAAAATACATGTTTCTGACAAGTCTTTTATTTAAAAAAAAAAAATTGATCCACTGATGCAATCCATCAGTGGATCAATTTTCGGCGTTCGGCGTTTCGGCGTTCGGCGTTCGGCGAACGCTCGAACAGCCGATGTTCAATTCGAACTCGTGTTCGAATTGAACCGGCGGACCATCCCTAATTGTGATGTGGTTGTACCACATTGTGGCTGGCTTTACTGATAAAAGTACAGTATCCATCAGAGAGCCCCCATTCATCAGTTGTCCCCATCAGATTGTCCCCTTACATCAGTTGTCCCCATCACATTGTCCCCTTACATCAGTTGTCCCCTTCAGATTGTCCCCTTACATCAGTTGTCCCCATCAGATTGTTCCCTTACATCAGTTGTCCCCATCAGATTGTCCCCTTACATCAGTTGTCTCCATCAGATTGTCCCCTTACATCAGTTGTCCCCATCAGAGTGCCCCCTTACATCAGTTCTCGCCATATATAAATATGTGTGTGGGGGGTATTTTTTCATGTGTATGGGGGGGTATTATTTTATATGTACATGGGTTGTATTTTTTTTATGTGTATGGGGGGAGTAGAATTGTATAAGGCTCCATTTACACCTGTATCTTTAGGTGCAATTAGGGATTTCTGCATCAGGAACATGCATTTCTTGCAGCAGGAAACCCTAATCTGGCGTTAAAAGTGGCAGCTGTCACCTATTCAAGTTAATGATCAGGTGACAGCAGTTGCATATAAACGCCTGCACACCGCATGTAATGGTATGTGATATGATTACATTCGCTTAGGAATCAATCACTCTGCCTGGGCGCAATGATTGTGCATCCAGGGAGAGTGTTTTCTAACCGCATGTAATAATATCACATATAATTTACATGCAGTGGGAATGAAAGATGAACTCATCACTGTGCTGCTTCACTGCCCAGTCACAAGCTGGGAGAGGGCCCATTGCACCCATTATTACATACGGGTCAATTCACTAAGCTGTCGTAGGCAGCCGAGTGAACAACTGACCCGAAGTGAAGTGAGCCGAACGCTGTTCGGCTATTCACTTCAGGCTTGTACGGCTGAAATCAGCCATACATTTGCTTGCTTCGTGTGGCTTTGGGTCGGCCGAACATGCTCAGCATGTTCGCCCGACCCGAAGTGCAGAAGGAGTTCGACTCAGCCGATCCTCCAGCAGGATACTCGCTGCTGTTCGGCCTATTCTCATAGATGCCGAACAGCAGTGAGTAAATAGCCGAATGCCACCGAGCGGGATTCTGCAGAATAGAAAAACAGTTTAAAAAGTAGATAAATATAATAGAAACTGATTGGGCGGAGCTAGCAGTGACAGCTAGCTATGCCCAACTGTTTTCTATTGGCCGGGCGGTCCTGCCGCCATCAGAATAAAAAAAAAATCACCATAGGAATGCATAGCTAGATTTCTATTGGCTATTTCAATTTGCAACAGCCAATAGCAAACTAGCTATTGCACCCGCCCTCTGCTGCTGTCAATCACTAGAAGTGACCTGATGGAGAACTTCAGGTCCCCTCTGCTGATTGACAGCAGCAGTGGGCGGGTGCAATAGCTAGTTTGCTATTGGCTATTGCAAATTGAAATAGCCAATAGGAATCTAGCTATGCATTCCTATGGTGATTTTTTTCTGACAGCAAGGCAACGGCTCTGATGTCAGAAGAAAAAAAAGAAAACAGAGCAGGGAAAGGTTTACTCTGCTCGGTTGAGCAGAGTAAACCTTTCTGGGAGGAAGTGTTTGTCTCCCAGGTGGCCGGGAGCCGCTATCTAATAGCGGGGGACTCCCGGAGCGTCCGGGAGAGTTGTGTTGTCTGGAGATCAGTGTCCCTGGTTACATGGGTTCTACTGAACCGAAGGGGTCCTGGGGCCGAAGCTATGGCTAGATCCTTCGGCAGCTTAGTGAATAGACCCCATAGTTACATAGTTAGTCAGGTTGAAAAAAAGACACATGTCCATCAAGTACAACCTAACTATCAACCTATTATTCAATCTGGAAGACTGAGGACATCCAAAGAATTACTGCAGGTAGAGGGGAGCAGCTTTATTTGGTGAAGTGAATATTGGAGCTGTTTTTTTATGTAGTTCTGCTCTAATATTCTAATCTAATGACATTTTTAAAGAATGATTGATGATGATCCATTGAATGATGATCCATTATTTACTTCCCAAGGGTATAGATACTCCCGGTTAATGAATCCTAGAAAAATAAGCTTTAGCTTTTAGCCTTAAAACTATGGTGTTTTTTTGGTTTCACACTAGAACACAGAGGTCATTGTTTTCCAACTCTAGAGGTTAAAAAAATGTGTATGTAGGCTACATAGGCAAAATGGATCATTTGCTATTTTAGTGAAACTGGCTTATTGAAACTGAGCTGATCACAATTACTGCCTAACAGAAATCTACTCAGGGACAGCACAGTTTAGAGGTGCCATTTTACATGCCAGATTGTGCTTGTGCTCCATGCTGAGTGCATTGTAGCATAGAAATTTTAGTGCAATAAGAGCTTAAATTTGATGGACATAATGTTTTTCAACCTTTTGTAAATATGTAAATATATAGGGTAGCAGTTCACACTTTTTCCACTTCTGCATGGTAATGTAAAGAAATTTACAGACATACATTTATTTCTTCCAAAAATGGTGTTTTACAGAAGACCTGCCGGAGACTGATCATCTGTGCTGAAATGACTTGTCATTTAGCTTCATTCAGGAAGAAGGCATTGCCTGAGATATCTTGTCATACTCCACTCCGCATCCTGGGAACATTGTTTGTTTGATGAAGAGACTAGATAATGTCTGTGTTAATGGCTTCCCTCAAGATCAAGCAGCTGGAAAGAGGGGAAAAGAATGACAAATCTCTAACCAGAGGGAATGTTGCATTATGTAAGGCTTCCGATGCAAGATCTTGACTTGTTTCTGGATAACGGATAAGACATGTCATTTTAAAATAATGTAAAACCTTTAGCCATCTTTCTAGAACAAATGTTTTAAAGCATGAAAGGTATCCTTTTAATGCTTGCATTTTTTCATCGGACACACATGTGAAAGTGATTAGCCGTTATACTAGGGTTGTAATTTTTCTTTGCCCGTGAGAAAAGACATTTTTCCTTTATCTTTAGCAGTGCTATACAATATTTTCTCTTGCTGATCCTTTCATCTCACTGCAAGTCTAATTTTAAAGGTCTGTCTGGTAGCCACATTGCAGACTCTAATGGCGTGAAACACCCACAAGCCAGACACAATGTAATTCAGACTGCCTAGGGTTTAGATTACATGAGGGAGCTTGGAAAGTGAGATTTCTTTTTTATTTTGGGAATGAGCATTTTTCTGTCAATATGTTAAGTGTAAGGGCCCATTCTGATTTCTATATTGCCTAAATGGGAAACATGCCTTTTATGTCTCATTGTGAATGGCATTCCAACACACTGTTAAAGTAGAGGGCAGAGCACCCACACTGCAGCACACCACAATGCACATGACCTGTGTTATAGTGTGCTGTGTTAAAAAAAAACAGTTAGGTACAATTTTTTGTGTTTTAAGGTGTGCTGCCAGCCCATGCAAGATCAATGGGCTGCATTAATGCAGCACATCTTAACACACGGTAACACACTGCGTAAATGCAATGCATAATGTATAGGGAATACATAAGCCTCCTCTTTAAATTTTCAGAGAGAATGTATAGTGATTTTGTAATTTTGTCAATTTTTTTACATGTTATTTACGATGACTAAATATAGACAAAAAAAGAAATATATGAAACATTTTAAATATATA
>NW_017306432.1:1134707-1146575 GCF_000935625.1 Nanorana parkeri
TATACTCTATATTAGCTTCTTTATTTCATAAAATGAAATTGTTATATATTTTTTGTGAGAAAGTACTTAAATGCCATCCACTCATATAAGGATTTTCAGCACATTCCTATGTGTAGCCCTCAGAGTTGCCAACCATCCAGAGATATGCAGAAAACAATTACAGACAAATTACGTTTTTGTTTTTTTTTATCAAGTCTATGAAAACTATAAATATCTTTAAAAAACTATTGTTTTGCCCTCTGATGAGCATCAGCCAAGTACAATGCTATAATTACAGCTTTTATCACAGGTAATAAAGGTTTGTTGGTGGAGAGTGCTATGTACATGAATGCAGGTCTGGACTGGGACCAAAAATAGGCCCAGGCATTTTAGATGAAGCAGCCCAATCATGTGACCCTATAGGCCCCTCCCCCAATCCAGGGGTGGGCCAAACATGGGGGTGCAATCGAGGGGCGGGGCCAAACACTGAAGCGCACTCGAGGGGCAGGGCCAGTTGCTGGTAAGTACAGGAGGGATACAGTTGACTCGCTGGATGCAGGGATTAGTGACGCGCTGGCTGCACTCAGGAATTAGTGAGGCGCTGGCTGGACTCAGGGATTAGTGACGCGCTGAATGGACACAGGGATTAGTGTTGCGTTGGCTGGACTCAGGGATTAGTGACACGCTGGCTGGACTCAGGGATTAGTGATGCACTGGCTGGACACAGGGATAAGTTATGCGCTGGCTGGACTCAAGGATTAGTGACAAACTGGCTGGACGCAGGGATTAGTGACGCGCTGGCTGGACTCAGGGATTAGTGACGCGCTGGCTGGACGCTGGACTCGGGGATTAATCTGTTCTGGACAGTCTGTCTAGGCAGCCAGGTGCTGTTGCAAAAGTAGTGTGCAGTTATCTTATTTTGAAAGAAACATCATGGCAAGGAACTTTGATCAATTAAAGTTTGTATTGGAAATCTTTGTAATTTCATACACAAGACTGAAAATTCTTTAAAACAGAACTCCAATACTGAAAAATGGCCTGGATGGGAAGGGGGTTTAACACCGCGGATGTCAACTGGTTAAAGTGCGTTGTGTAACACACACTAAAGTTGGATTCTGTTAGGGCAGCCTAATCTTTCTGAGTTGGCTTTCCAATGCACCAGAATAGACAAAAAGTGTGCATGCAACAATTTTTCCAACCCTAAGCAATACAATGCACAGTTTTGGAGCGGCCTTGCCATTGTGTATTGAGGTTGACAGTCACAACAACATATTTCACCTAATAGCAAATTTTATTGGCAAATTCCAAAGTCACACTCAACATAGTACTGTATGTCATAGGTATAGTATGTAATTGGCAAATCCAAAATTCAAGACAATCCCTTTTTTTTTTTCAAATGTCATTGGAAAAGTATATCCATGGCACACATGCATTTCCTTATCTTATAGTTATGCTTATCTTCCACCTTCTTAGTAAGTCAGAGACAGGGAGTACGTACAATACTGTATGTAGCTAATAAAACCTGCATAATAGTTTCCAGCAGCCTTCCACAGAGTGTTTGCAGTGAAAAATTGTTGCTGCTATACTACCACTATACAGTAGACATGTGTGATTTGTTTAGTTCTGAATTGAAATTCAGATGAAATTTTGGAAATTCGGACATTCGGATGTATCTGAATATCCCAATGAAAAATAACTAATTTTCCGGCAACAAAATTTCGGATGCATCTAAATTTTTTTCAGATTGTCAGAATGGACTTGTGTTGTTAGCTGTGTAGTATTCAACAGCAGTACTGTATAGTAGGCATGTCCACTGGCACAAAAATTTGTTTTGTTTTGAATTTTTTGTTATTTTGTTTTTGGGCATCCGGGTCTAAAAGTCAATTATTTTCGGGATTCGGTTCCATCTGAAATTTGAGTTACTTTCTTATGTGTTAGATAATTGCGAACAGATTTTTGTTGCAGCAAAGTGACATTAGAAAAAAAGTAACATTTTTCTTTTTAACTTTTCACAGTCCACAGAAACAAAAAACAAAAAAAACATTTGACCATATCAGGCCACCCCCCTGGAAGAGCACCTTGTCCCCATGTGAGAACAATGGGCCTCTTCCCCACAACCCTGGCCCGGTTGATGTGGGGGTCTTCGGGCAGGGGGGCTTATCTGAATCTAGCAATCCATATTATCTACTAAAAATCTGTATTTTGAACATTTTGTGAATATTTGGGGATGGAGGGTCCAGGAATGTGGGATTGTGACATTGAAGTGCTTTTGTGTTTTTGACATTTTATTAAACTTAAGACAATGGATTATGGAACTGAGCAAAAGAAGCTCACAAACTATACTATCAAACTGTTGTGTAACTGAAACATTTGTACAAGTGAGGGATTTAACTTAATTTTTTTTATAAATATAATTTCCTATAGCTGTTAGATCTGTCGTGACTGCTACTTCCACCATTCAATTCAGCTGATTCTTGCTGAATAAAAAAATCAAGTGTCACAGCCAAAACTACCTAAAAAAAGCTATTTAGATTGGAGAGTCACTGATGCATTATTTAAGCCAAGCAATAATGTAAACTAGAAAATTAAATCATGCATACAAAATGTGTGATGTCAGAATTCGGATGCACTGACAATGTCTGAAGAAAGGTCTGGTATTTTCCTATGTCGCCCTTGAAGCCACATAAAAAGGAAAACCCTCTCTATGCTAAATGATATTTTTATTTATTTCTTCATTTATTTGCAGTGGTACATGTCCCCCATGACAACGCCCAGCATCCCGTGCCCTTTGTTTGACAACCCTTGCCTGCAAGCCTTGGAAATGACAACAATTGATTTAGTAAATTTGCCCTCCCAGACTTAAGTGGGGTTCAGATTTACTGTCAGTTTGCAATTATCGATCTTTGCAATGGGTTTGATGAGCAACTTGCTAACTTAACCAAGGAAAATATACTCATCCCTAGTTGTCACCCTAGGACAGGATGTGTGTTGCTGGCTGGATCACCAGGTGAAAAAAAAATCCTGAAAAATTAAACCTAATGCAGCCACCGCATTTAAGGACTGATGATCTGCAATATATAAAATTTTTGTACAGTAATACCTCTGTTCGCGAACAATTCGGTTTGCGAACAGGAAGTTCGGCAACATTTTGCTTCCGTTCGCAAACTCAGAATCAGGTGACGAAAACCCGCTCTGAGACATAGTCGTGGCTTCCTCTAGTCAAGATCGTGGTCGCAGACATACCTGTGCACACTTGCTGTGATGCTTTTTTGTGTGCTTTTTAGCACATACAATACTGTACAGTATTATTCAATCCAACATACCCCTAAAGAAAGTGCAGAGCAAGCATGGTGGTAAAAAGAAAGTGCAGAGGGGTAATTAATTTACATATGGTTCAGAATGGATTAACCTAATTTACATTGAACCTTATGGGGAAATTTGATTCGGTTCACGACTAGAATTGTGGAACAAATTAAGTCAGTGAGCCGAGGTACCACTGTACTTGGGTTTAAATACACTTAAGCGGACAATAGCATTACAAGCATATTTCTAATAACATGATCTTTTCAACAAATGGATGTAGTTCCTCACATATATAATGCTGTTTTTCAAAAGGGAGGTAAAGGGTTAAAGGGTTACATTTGTTTCACAAGCATTTTTGTGAAACATTGTTGTGCATGCACTACATATTTACATGAAACAAATTTTCTATCAGCTTGTGGTTTCTATTGTAAATTTCCCCATCTGGTGGTCAAAAGTATCACTGCACTACTTTATATCATGCCACTGATCATGTCCAAGATGTCCGCAAAAGTCTATATAACATTTCTAAAAAAAAAAGCCACTGCTATCCCCAGGGCTGTTCCACAAAACTCAGCAGTGTGGAGTTTTCTTTAAAGTATTTGGTGCTAGAGCAGAAGCAAAAATGTCCCTAAGTCACCCCCATGCCCAACATCTTAATACCAGCTTGGCAAAACTGGCTTACAGCTGCTCCCTTTCCAGCTTGTAAATTAACCCCTTTATGCAAATGTGTGACTTGTGCTACCACACAGTGGCCTCTTTCCATTATTTTGTCTAGAAGGGCATCTACTGTGAGGAGGGACCATTTCCAGTCGGGAGGAGGAGGATATATAGCAGGCTTAAGCTGCCTGCTCTTCCACAACACAGGGAGAAAAGAAGCAGCAGCAAATGGAGGGGGGGGGGGGAAAATTTCAAAGGCCAGGCACTATGGTTACTATGGCGAATACCCACATGAGGTCGCCAGGTCCACGAACTGGTAACACACTGGGGTCTATTCACGAAGCTGCCGAAGGATCTAGCCGTAGCTTCGGCTGATCCTTCGGCTAGTTTGGCCGACCCGAAGCCAGCCAAAACCACCCGATCTACGGCTGATTTCAGCCAATATACGGCTGGAATCAGCCGTACCAGCCTGAAGTGAATAGCCGAACAGCGTTCGGCTCACTTCGCTTCAGGTCGTCGTTCACCCCACAGGGTTCATCTCAAACCCAGGTAATGGCCAACCTGTATCTCCTTAGTTCAGTCTCTTCTATATTCTGGACTCCAGAACTGGGTCTTTCTTCGCATACTGACGTTGCTGCCTGGATGCAAAGGACACTTTCTATTGGCTATCCATTGGCAGGATGCTTACAGGCTTCCACAGACTATAGCATTATGTTGAGCAGACCAGAGAGCAGAGAGCAGGGACTGCAAAGCAGGATCACCGGTCTACACTCCCGGAAGACATGCCAGCGAGGGATGCATAAAAGTGGACACATTAAGTGGTGAGTAAAAATACTGGTTCAATCATTTTTATACCTTTTGATGTCACTTGCTCAATTTGTAATTCTGCAAAGCAACCAATTAGATTTCAGCTTTCAGAATATAAATATTATTAATGGAGTTTACACATTGTCCTTTGCCTTATTAAATATATCTACTAGTATAGGGCTATGGAATTTGAAATCTAATTACTGTAAACCTTTTTTTTTTTAAAGATATGATTGGTTTCTAAGGACATGAGTTAATATTAGGTTCATAATAATGGAAGCTATTTTTTGCCAGCAGTGACAGGTAATTTGCTTCAGCCAAACCTACCTAAATGTGACAGCTAACAATGTAAGTGTGGAAATATATTTTAGGCCTGATTGTGGCACAAAGACTTCACCAGCTCCCCTTTTTCTTGAAATTTTAGTGCTTTTCTAATATTCAGCTCCTTCCTTGGTCAATTTTTGCTAGATTTCTTGTGTTCTCTGGCAAGCAGGGCTAAAACCCAGCATTCTGTTATCATTCGCCATATTAGGTATTCTTCTAGCATGTCAAGGAAACAATCAAATTCCAATCAATTCTTATGTGTGGTTTGTCTGAATTCTCCCAGTAGTCCATTCTAGAAGAGCCTAGAGGGCAAAACATGTACCTAATAATATCTGATCATCATAAACAAGCAGTCTGGGTACTGTGCATTTGGATGCAGTAGATGTATTTATCATGAGCAATCCTGAACATATGGTGTATTTATTTATAATGCTTCTTGTTTGAAGTGTAACAAACAGCAGTCATTTAATTACAATTTAATATTTGTAACTAATGTTTTTACAAGGTTATATATTATGCCGCACAGCAGGAAAACAAGAACTGGAAACAAACAAATATAAATAGAAGTTTGGCCGGTAACAGGAAATGATTTTGTTAGAACAATACATCCATAACTGAACCTTTATTTAAAAACTGAACCTCATTTAAAAATATTTATTACGCTCCATTTATATCAAACTGTATCATACTCTCAGTGCATTTTAAACAATTTGGCAAGAAGATAAACTCTTTAAATGTTGTGATGTCATAGTATTTCCACTACTGTGGAATGATCTCTGGCTGCTGGGAGGAGGGGTCCACCCTAGTAGCACTGATGTTAGGATGTTAGCACTGCCTTGTAAGACTGCAAGGTGCACTGGGGGTGGTAACAAGACCAATCACTCTGCTGAAGGAAAGAGGGACTGGTCTCACACACACACACACACACACACACACACTGGTGAAATAATTAAAAGTGTTCCTATTCATCTTGGACATAAGCAAAGCACAGCTCCTACTGACTCCCAAAAATCTTTAAAGCCCATCTCTGGGCACATGAGGTAAATCTTGCCTCCTGTGCATGGAACAAAATGGATGACTTGGGACTAGAAACATGACCATGGAGAGTAAATAGGGTAATTTTTGTTGTCTTCTTATTTTTTTCTGCCAGCAATTAGTTACAGGGGGTGGAGGGAGTAGACGTGTGTGGGGGTAAGCTCTTGGGAAGGGTGGGCACAGACAAAACGTTTTGGGTATGTGTTTTTATACTTCCTTCCTTCCTCTCCTCTTTCTCTTCTTCTTTTCCTTCATCCCTTCAATTCATAACCCAGATGTACCTGGGTTGCTAATGGTTGCTAAGCAGCCACTGGCTTCCTGGCAACCTGAAGCCCTGAGCGGGCAGCTGTCACTTTTAGCAGCAGTAGTAATAACGCTCATAAATGTAACACTTCCCTCTGCGGCTGGAGGTTTGACTCAGCGGGCAGACTAATACTCCATTTAGTTCACTTGAATGCAAAGAGCCAAAGTTCATACTGAATACTACATCACTCCTAAAACAAACTGCTTTGCTATACTTTGCCCTCCCTTCTATTCTTCACTGCTTCCTTTTCTTTAGAGATCTGGGTTCAGGTCACACAAGGGCTGGAGGCAAACCCAGCCCATTTTCCATTTGAGGACCTGCTGAGCTATTGTGCCCATTTGCGCCCGTTCCCCCGCCCAAAATGCTGCTTTAATGTAAACACAGTACTGGGGATCTGTCATTTTGCAACAAGAGTGCTACATGTACACAATGGTGGGCATATAGTCATCATAATGGACGAGTATCTCTATGGATGGATGACGTGATGGATGATGGATTTACATCGGCAGATATTAGTGACTTTTTTAACTGTATTTTTTAGTAATATAATTGAAGTAAGTTTTTCTAAGGTGTTAGTGTGTTTAGTTTTTGTATTATTTGTGGTATTGTCTGGTTGGAAATATAAGGTTAACCCCTTAAAGGGGCAGTACACTTTTTTTAAAAAATGGTGTGGGTTTCTCCTTAATATTCCAATCAGACTCTAATCCAGCCATGCAGTCTGGGTGGCCAGGAAAGGAAGGTAATGAGCCTGCAGCTCGCAAACCAGGCCACATGCATTTCAACATTTGGGGGGAGCAGCAGAGCTTCCCCACCCTTATTAACAGGGGCTGACTGCAACTTTTAGCCCAGGGGGCAAGTACAACCCAGAGGCTCCTGTTGCAGCGACTTGGGCCACCCCCCGCTTTGCCTCTTCCTCTCCCCCCACTTGCCACATTTGCCATCCTTGTAACAGTAGTGTTAATGGCCGGGTGGTATGAGGACTCACTAGGAAGTCCATGAAAGGGGTGATTGGCTGGGGGATGGTGCTCTAGGCTGTGAGCTGTTGGGAGGATAGTGGGAGGATAGTGGGAGGAGCCGGACAGTGTCAAAGTCAGTGTTCTACAATTTTTCTCAACCCCATAAATTTTCTTGACCGCTTCACTTCGAGTGGGGCCGAGTCATCCGAATCAGCTGTTTTCATGACCCCCTTGCTTCATGACATACACACCTGGAAGTAACGCAGTAGATACATTTCTGGGTTGAGAAAAATTATAGCACACCGATAGTCGAGGGATGCCCCGTCAGTGCGCTGCACGACCACTGCAACCCTGGTAGTTCTGCCACTGACTCCAAGTTGCAGAGGGACTACAAATCTCAGCACATTATATAGCAATGTAGATTAATACCATCAGCTACAGAGGACTACAATTCCCAGCAATACATTATACAGCAATGCAGAATACAATCAGCTATAGAGGACTACAAATCCCAGAAATATATTATACCGCAATGCAGAATGGTACCTGCTATAGAGAACTACAAATCCCAGCAATACATTATACAGCAACGCAGAAAATTTCCTACATACTCTTTGCTGCTGCTCTGCTCTGGGGTGTCAGCCTCATGTCTTGGTCAGAGGGTATCAGGAGGGGTGTGGCAGGTCTCAACAGGGGGAGGTGTGAGAGCGGCTGAAGAGCTGTAAGCAGGCACCATGTGGTTCCCCAGAAGGCTGCCGCAAGGTCCCCAGCAAACGTGGGATCTAACACAGCCGAATCAATTTGAAAAATTAAATTGCCGGTATCGTTTTTTAGAATCAGGGCACTTTCACCAATACTGGTATCAGGGCGTCCCTGGTTTAAAGGCCTTTTTGAGATGTCAAAAATCATGTGTAATAACACTAGCTAGGACTCTGTCACCAGCATGTGCACCCAGTCTTGCTCCGCTCCCCCTCTGCTTTCTCTGTGAAGAGTTTACAACACAGAGAGCAGAAGTCAGCAATGTAATGCACAGTGCAGTGGTCAGAGGTGTAACACACAGTACAGAAGTCAGTAGTGTAATACAGTGTGCAGTGGTCAATGGTGTGATATGCAGTGCAGAGGTTAGCAGTGTAACGCAGAGTGTAGAGGTCAGTGGTGTAACTCAAAGTGCAGAGGTTAGCAGTGTAACACAGAGTACAGAAGTCAGTGGTGTTCAGCAGTTCGATGCATAGTACAGAGGCCAGCAATGTAATTCAGAGTGCAGAAGTCAGCGATATGATGCACAATAAAGAGGTCAGCAATAACGCAGAGTACAGAAGTCAGCTGTGTGACGTAGGGTACAAAGATCAGTAATAACTAACAGTACAGAGGCCAGTGGTGCAGAGGTCAGAGATCAGTATGTATGCAGTGCAGAGGCCAGCAATGTAATGTAGATGTCAGTATGTACGCAGTGCAGATGTCAGCGATGTAATGTACAGGTCAGAGGTCAGTATGTACGCAGTGCAGAGGCCAGCGGTATAATGTAGAGGTCAGTATGTATGCAGTGCAGAGGCCAGTGGTGTAATGTAGAGGTCAGAGATCAGTATGTACGCAGTGCAGAGGCCAGCGGTATAATGCAGAGGTCAGAATGTATGCAGTGCAGAGGTCAGCGGTGTAATGTAGAGGTCAGAATGTAAGCAGTGCAGAGGCCAGCGGTGTAATGTAGAGGTCAGAATGTACGCCGTGCAGAGGCCAGCGGTGTAATGTAGAGGTCAGAGATCAGTATGTACGCAGTGCAGAGTCCAGTGGTATAATGTAGAGGTCAGAATGTATGCAGTGCAGAGGCCAGCGGCATAATGTAGAGGTCAGAGGTCAGCATGCACGTAGTGCAGAGGCCAACGGTGTAATGTAGAGGACAGAGGTCAGAATGTACGCAGTGCAGAGGCCAGCAGTTTAATGTAGAGGTCAGTAGGTACGCAGTGCAGGGGCCAGCAGTGTAATGTAGAGGTCAGCATGTACGCAGTGCAGAGGCCAACGGTGTAATGTAGAGGACAGAGGTCAGAATGTACACAGTGCAGAGGCCAGCGGTGTAATGTAGAGGTCAGAATGTATGCAGTGCAGAGGCCAGCAGTGTAATGTAGAGGTCAGAGATCAGTATGTACGCAGTGCAGAGGCCAGCGGTATAATGTAGAGGTCAGTATGTATGCAGTGCAGAGGCCAGCGGTGTAATGTAGAGGTCAGAGGTCAGAATGTATGCAGTGCCGAGGCCAGCAGTGTAATGTAGAGGTCAGCATGTACGCAGTGCAGAAGTCAGCGGTGTAGTTTAGAGGTCAGCATGTACGCAGTGCAGAAGTCAGCGGTGTAGTTTAGAGGTCAGCATGTATGCAGTGCAGAGCTCAGCGGTGTAATGTAGAGGTCAGAGGTCAGAATGATCGCAGTGCAGAGGTCACGCACAAAGAACAGGTACTTACAGTAGCACTTTTCCTTCCTTATTCAGGTGCTGTGCCCTCTTCTCTTAAGGTGCCCATACACTGCACAATTCGATTGTACGAGAATCGTGCAGTGTGAATGAAGACATGCGACCGTTTCTACTGTACGGTCGCACGTCTTTTGTCTAAGGAGCATGCTAGAAAACCAGCCGAAAATCTTACGATTTTCGGATGGTTTGAATGATGCTCGGGAGACAAATGCCGAACGGGCCGGTGTGCGCACGCGCACACTGCCCATTCAGCATTGCGGTCATCGCAAGTCTGCCCCTCAGGGGGGCGGGCTTGCGATGATCGCAAGTACGATCTGCCTGTCCAAGATGGGCAGATCGTATGTTTTTTAAATTACTTTACAACCATCGCTAGGCTAGGGTCTTGCGATGGTTGTAAAGTGTATGGCCACCTTTACTCTCCTGGCGGTGGGGGAGGGGAAGAGCAGCAAGGTTTCCTTCAGCCGCCTTGTGGTGTCTCCTGCTCAGTGGCTTTAGGGTTGAAAGGTTTCTTCTCCTCCTTCTTTAACAACGGCCCCTGCCGGCGCCGCTGCAGCAGCAATCACTTCTTTTATCTCTCCACTTTCGGCCGCTGCAGCAGAATGGCTGAGAGGGGAGAGATTTAAAAAAAAGTGATTGCGGCTGCGCCGGCGGGGGCTGTTTGTAAAGGCATCAGAGACTGCCGGGGGGCAATTGCCACCCTGCCCCCGGCCTAGTCCGCCCCTGCTTACAAAGCACCTTGTCCCAATGTTGGGAGACAAGGGCCTATTGTCCACATTTGGTTCCCAAAAAAGCATGTGGGGGGTTTTAATGGGGACTTATAATGGAATCTAGAAGTCCTTCTTATAATAAGGGGATCCTCAGATATCCACCCCCTCCCAGGTGAATGAGTACAGGGTACATTGGTACCCATTATGTCAATAAACACACCAACACCTTAGGAAAAAGTGCTTTACTAATGTTTCCCGATGTATTATTATTATACAAGATTTATATAGCGCCAACGGTTTGTGCAGCGCTTTACAATATAAGGAAGACATTACAATCACAATACAAATCAAGACAAGATGGTAAGGAGGGCCCTGCCCCTGAGGGCTTACAATCTAAAATATGTAAATATATCTTCAATCACGGCACCCAGAAATGCAAATCCTTGTAAGTCACAATGATCCAACGCTGATGATTTTGCTTGCCGCATTTCCATTGCTAAATGACAGATCCTCAGCTTTGTGGTATCATAAGCACAGCTTTGGGGGCCATAATTAGTCAATGAGGAAGGAAAGAAGTAAGGAGGGAAGGATCGAATAGAAATGGAAAACAGAAAAGCAAAAGAAAATTAAATAAAAGGAAATAATAGGAAGAAAAAGGTAGATGGGAGAAAGGGGAAGAAAAGAGAAGAAAGAAAGCAAGGAAGGGGCATGCAGGAAAGGTTTGAGGGAGGAGAGAAGGATGGAAAGATGAAACAAGAAAAGAGGGTTAAAGGAAGAGAGGAAGGAAGGGAGTGTATATGGGCGGGGAAGGGAGGGTACATGGGCGGGGAAGGGAGGGAGGAAGGAAGGAAGTTAGGAAGGAAGCAAGAAAGGGTAGTTGAGGAGGAAATGTTGTGCAAGAGAAGAAGTAAGTTGCATAGAGCAGAATAAGGGAAGGAGAATTGGCTTGGAAACAAGGGAGGGCAGAAGGAATTAATAAAGGAAGGCAAGAAGGAATTGAAAGAAATCTAAATTAATGAAAGGAATTATGAGGAAAGAAAAGGAAGTATGGAAGGAAGGAGGAAAAGGAGTGGGGAAAGAAAAGTAATTAACCGGATAGGAATAGTGGGGAAGGAAGGAAGGAAGGGATAGATGGAAGAAAGAGGAAGAAAATATGGTGGATGAGGAAAGGTGGTGGAGGAGAAAGAAAGCAAGTAAGGGGCATAGAGGAGGATAAGGGAATAAAACATTGGCTAGGAAAGAAGGGAGGGAGAGAGAGAAAAAAGAGAGAGAAGGAAAGAGGGAAGGAAGGAAGAGGAATGGGGAAAAAAAAGCAATTTTAAAAAAAGAATAGATGGG
>NW_017306432.1:1146768-1188056 GCF_000935625.1 Nanorana parkeri
TATATATATATATATATACACACACATATATATACACACACATATATATACACACATATTCTGTATGTATATATATATACACTAACTCACTGGCAACTTTATTAGGTACACCGATTGCTCGTCACCTGCTCGTTAAAACAAATACCTAATCAGCCAATCGCATGGCAGCAAATCAATGCATTTAGTAGGCATGCAGACATGGTCAAGGCAATCTGCTGAAGTTGTCTACAAAACATCCAAAAACAGATTTTTTTTGACAGACTGTTCATTTTGAAATAAAACAAATGGAAAACCTTGCATATTCATTTTTATATTGTTCTGAAAATATGACATTTAAATACCATAAGTGCCAACTAGCAGTCAGGTAAAAAAAAAAAAAAGTCCATGTGCAAAAAGGTTAAGGTTTTTTTTAATTTTCATTTGTAAAATCACTAAAATGTTTTGTGTGAACAAAAGGAAAATGAAATATTATGTGTGTGAATTTGTATGTATGATGATGGAAGTGAGTGTATCCATTATTCAGCTCAGGTCCTGTTCATTTACTCTGGAGAAGCAGAGAGTAGCAGATGACATAGAGGGAGAGGTGTGTCTAAATGTTGATGTGGAGGTTGAGACTGTGCTGAATTGGGGCTGTACTGTGCTGATGTGGTGCTGTGAACAGCTGAATATCTACTCCCAGCAGCTGAAATGATCAAAAAATGAGCCTCGGCTGGACAGACACATCCATATCAGGTAGGAGTTCTTTTACATCCATTGATAAAAAGTTTGCATTTAAAGGAAAAAAGGCATGATTTCTATACAGTGGAGGCAATGAAATATGTTTCACCCAGCATTATGCTGGGGAAATGTATTTACATATATAGTGACTGTAGCAGGATTTATGAGATGAGACAGGTATGAATATTGGAGACAGTCTCATACACATTTACATGCTTTTCAGCTTGCATGACAATCTCATTTATTTCTCCCAACTGGACATTGCGTGTGAGGATTTGATTCAGGGTAGACAGCTTGGAAAATTTAAAGTGTATGATATTCAAAGTGTTGAAACGTTCTAGGTGTGCTGTTCTTCCGTTGCAGGTGTTCAGATCAGTGTCAGTAGGGAATCTAGCCCGGCAGGATGCATTATGTCATTCTACTGTTTCAAAGTTAACAGACACACTGCTTCTGGGAAAATAAAACGTGTAGAGCAGTAACCTTTACATAGCTGTATATACAAGCAGCGTCACTGCTTATGTATTGCATACATTTTTTGTTTACCTAGCTAAAAAATAATGCATTCTAATTAATTTAAAAAATAAAAATTATGGTCTATTTTTGTTTTATTTTTTTATTTTTATTACAAAAATATTTAAATTAACCAGATAAAAACTGCAGTCAATATGATCCAATAATACCGTGATTGTTTAATTATGCATGTCTCTTACCTTTAAATGTTTTGGAGTTTATTTCTGTAAAGATGAATACAGTTTTGAATGCATAATAACATAGCAGCTGTGAATACATACATGTTGTGGTGACGTTAAATATTTTAAACAAAATAAATTCAGTTTGTGCCGAATCGTTAACAAAAAAATAACCAAATTCTCTATTGAAAATAAGAGCTTTTCTATGAGGTCAGTTTTATTATTAGAAAATAGAGTCCAATGAAGAGACAAGGTTCAAGTCTTTAATATTTTACAAGGTATGCATGTGCAGGCATTAACATCACCAAGTTATGGATGTAAGTGATTAGGTCTCTGCACTGAGCTAGTTGTTCTCTGTCTGTTGTGACTGCTCTGTTTGTCTTGCTCATTTTAATTCAGTGGAACAGAGGCTGGTTTGGCTGAGCTGTGTTCGTAGTACTGAAGGTATTGGCATATATCTTCAATACACCATGTATTTATATTTCATTTAAGCATTGAAAAATCCTGTAGAGCTTTTAATCTAATTTTAATTTAACAGCAGCCACATTTCCTAGAAAAAGCTTTTATTGTAGGGGATTAACATTTGAATTTTAGCAAATGAACAGCTACAATTAATGTATGCAAATGTATATGACAGCTTGCAGTAGCGAGGTTGTCTTGCTGTTATTAATATATCGCATTAAAAGGTACATATATTTTTCTACTTTAACTTCATGGACCATCAGTCTATTCTTGTTTTAAAAGAAACTGGGTCAGTTATTGCTTCTGACATGTTTCCCTTTCTTCAAAAAGCCCAAGGTCATCAATGCTTTGCTTCTCATCGTCAAGGACATGGAACGGTGGTATTCTTTGTTTAGTGATGACATTGAAACAAATCAGAATTTAGAACTAAAACTGCAAACTTTATTTAGAATGTTAATCTTTTCTATTCAATAGTTGAAGTATCTCCTAGCTTTGAGGAACCAATGTCTGTCAACTCATTGATATTTAGAATTTTCCGTTGGTTCTTGAAAATGTCCGCCAACCAGTTATTCGGTGGCAGACACTTTGGATGGTGTTGTTTGACTTTAAAAGCTTTAAGGGTTGTGTGTTGTTTTTAGGTTTCAATTGAAAGGTTATGTGGAAACATCATTGAAGCTATTATATGGATCCTAGTACACCTGTAGCTTCATAGATATGTCCACCATATTGTCTTCATGCCTATTCATATGTTAATCAATGCATGATCTATACCTATACTGTAGGCATCTGCAGATCTGCAGTTTTGCAAGGATTAAATTATATTCTTCACACAAAACTACAGCACTGAAAAATGTGTATGCAAAAAAAAAAAAAGAGTATATATATAAATAATACCAGATTGACAAAAATTAAAAGATGTGTAATTTTTTTGTGCCGCACACATAATTCTTCTATTTTTTATGAACCCGAACCTTGAATTAGATAGTGTATTTTACTTACTACACAGAATATTTGAGATTTATTGTAGCATGCTGCTATAAATTTTGCGCTAGCTACTGGTTTAACACTGTATGCTTTTTAAAGAACATTTTTTCTTTTTTACGTGTATCATTTCAATTTGTTGATTGTTCTTTTTTTCTAAAGCAACTGTTGACAGTGCTTGCACCTGTGCATAAAACTGTTTCTTTATCCTTTTGTGTAGTAGAGAAAATTGCAGCATAGGAAAAAAAATAGGGAGAGGGAAAGTATTTTACACAACAACCAAGCTGACTCCAGTACAATTGACTGGTAGCTATGAGAAACACCCTCATTTTGTCATCCTCCTATATAAATTAGTCTGTGTGGATGGAATATTTTAGGGTTGTCCATGGCTAATCACAGACTTTAGTGTCATTCTTGCATTTTTTAAATGTATGTGCTCTATATTATCATATGAATAAACAAATCCATAGTTTACGCTTTGGATGGATTGAGTATGAATGGGCAAAGCAGATACTTTCCAGGTAAATTGCTGTGCTATATTTATTGGCTCATTGTTCCCATTGAACATGCATGCACATTTTGCATAAACCATGGTGAAGTGGCAATTTATGAATCCCAGAACCTAGGCTTCATTATTTCCGTATTCACCAAGAGTGATACAAATTGGCATGCATTTATTCCAAGAACTGTTATTGTCCTGGAAAATATCTCATCTAACCATATATTTTAATGAAAAAATCTGTAATCCTATCCTCATAATCATATACTTTACAGAGCATTAAGTCACCATACAGAGATTTTTGTGTAATACAGATAACTTTAGCTCAACCTTACAACAACCTCGCTCTGGAAGGAGCAATAGCAACCATATTTTGGACTGATCAGAAATTGAAATGAAATGAGTAGATTTTGTTGCTTGGAAGTTGTAATACAATTTGTTATTGTTTCCTGTTTGCTCACTGGAGATGAGAATATGTGTAAGTGTTGTCTGCAGCAGGGACCTCATCCTGGTGTGCCCTGAACAATAAATTTGCATGGCAAAGGAGAATAAGAACTGGATCCTGGATCTGATCCTTTGAGAATAAGCAATCTCTGCCCCTGGTATATAGCAGATCTATCATTAAGGACAATGGTTAATGAGATTTCTCTAAGTTTATTCAACTGCTTCACTTACCAGATAACTACTGCAACCTTTCTCCTTCATTTGGCTGATGTAGGAATGAAGGACATGCACAGTAAAGGGTTTGTTTCCTTTCTATATCAGTGTATAATCACAGAGAATGTGTTACATATTTAAAAAAGACTCTCTGTATTGAGCACTTCCAGTACTTGAAGTGCTAATTATTATTTGTGAATTAATAACTAGAGAGCACAATTGTCACAAGCATTAACTGAGCTACTCACATCATCAACAAATGGTGGCCTATGGCCACTCCTAAACAACTAGTTCAGGAACATCTTTTTATGTCAGATGTTTATTTATATGTAAGTAAATTAAATATAACAAAATAGAATGTAAGGAACTCATTGGGCATGGGGTAAAGTCAATGAGTAAGAAAATCCATGAATGAAAACGTAATTTGAATTAATAGCACGACATAGGACTTAACTGATTAAAGGTCATTTTGAAATTGCCAATTATTGGCTACAGAGGTTTTGCTTTCCCAGTGCTGGTTTGGCTAATGCCATCAACTGAAAGCATCCTCAGAAATTCAGAAATATTGCTACCTTTTTGGACCTTCAGGTCTTAAATATTGATCCTCACTGATTCTTGTACATATACGGTTGTGAAAACAAGAGTGAACATTACCTAAGCCAGTAAATGGTCGGCTCACACAATCCTTTACCCATATAGTCTGCCTAACTTGTGTGAAATCCATTCATATCGTAAATGTGAGGAGGATGAAGAGTGATAGGCTGATAGGCTGGGTTGGGTTCCTGACCAGCCTATATTGTTTAACAGCAGTGTAGTCTGCATGGATGTCAGCCTGGTATAGTTCACTGGCATTAGTGCATGGATTACAAATGAAAATTATTTTTTAGTAATAAAACAGTTCTCATATATATAAATATTTCAACTGTGTATTAAGCTGTTTTCACAAAAATGGAGGTCTACTAGGTATGGGTTTAGGGATTAGGATGAGGATTATGGATTAATGTCTGAATTAGGTATTATGCTGAAAGTTAGAGGCTGGTGTTGATGGTAATGTTGACATTTTCAGTGTGGAGTCATAGGTTAGGTTGAGTTTAGGACTAGGGTTAGGTTGAATGCTGCTTCACTAAAATATTCTGCGTGCTATACTTGTAAATGTCAAACGCATATCAGGAATGAAAATTACTCTAATTTATTGGCACTGAAACATCACATGCTGAACATTTCTATATGATTTAAGAACTTGCATATATCTTCTCATACCAAAAACAAATGCACCAATTATCAAAAGCTGATTATCAATAAGCCACATGTTGCAAGGGTAACTCAAGGTATGCCTTGTGTGTTATCTATGCAGCCAGAGTCTGTGATGTGAATGTGACATCTATCAGAGTCATTTACAGACAATAGGCTCATTGAATTGCACTGTAATACATGGCTTTCTTATTACTGCAATATGTTATCTCCTTCTGCCACAGCATGCACCTACTTATTGATGGATTCACTGTAGTAATTGCAATTGATCTTTGTGACTGACAGCATGATGTGAAAGGTGTATAACAAATGGAAAAACTGGACTCAGACTCTTGCATTATCCAAACACGTTCCAGTCCTAGAGTCTCTTTAAATATTTGTGGCTACAAGAATCTGTTATGTTTAGGAGGATCTAAACCTGCACCTTTGAAGGTGAGTAAAATCATAAAACAAGAGGCTACAGTGCCAGCAGAGGCAATTCAGTGAGCCTGCAAAATACAATTAGCTGTGAATTGTGTACAACTCAGATGAAAGTTATATTGATAGGTTTTCTGACTTCAGTGCTGTTTGCTCCCCATAAAGTATTAGCAGTTGACTGAAATGACTGACTGAAATGACTGAAATGACTAAATACCTACCTGCAGATACTCTATATTTATTGTCTGTTTGTCACATGCTGGCTAGTGCTTGAGTGGCCTTTAATTAGCCTGGAAAGAATTGTCAGATCTGTATAGCTTGTTTCTTCTGATATTGTTTTAAGATGTCTATAAATTGTTTGGGATCCCATACATGTCTTGATGGATCAGGGTAGGCATTGTAGATCCTGTCACCTTTAAGATGTGCCAAGCTGTGCCAGTTCCAGCAATTACAACAGTATTTGTAAGAATATATAATTTTATTTTTATGTAGACTTGGGAACAACAGGATAGATGAGTTAATTGCTTACTTTAAAAATGGTGCATTAATTTTCCTAAAGGTACATGCCAACTGAAGTTAAAAATTAAGCCTTAAATGCATATAGGCATCCATCCATTGATTTGCTATAGTCAGAGCTGGATTTCTACACAGCCAACATAGGATGTGGCCTAATGTAGCATGGCTACCTGGTGCAGTGCATATGCATCCATGCATCATGTTGCTGACTGTCAACAACACATTCTTGTGTATTATAAAAGGTTTCATGCTGAGGCCTTGCTCTGCAAAATACTCTGGTTATGTCCTCATTCTTGCTTTTTCTGTGCATTTTGTTCAGTGGAAAATGCACTGTGTACTTATAGTACTTCACTGTGGTTGAAATGCTAGCAACATAGGGTGACAGTATGCCTACTCTTCTAGCTATAAGGTCTAGGTGCACTAAAGCAATGTAGATAAACTGCTGCTTTCAGCCTCTCTAATGCCAGACTTGGCATGCCTTGTGTGTAAAACACATCTAATCTTCTTACTAAGAAGATACTAAGCCTAACCTGGCTTCATATATTTCTCAGGAACTGATACTGAAGAAGTCCTCACAAGCGTTTTAGGAATGCATTGCCATGAAACAGTGCTTATGCCCAGTAACAATAACCACAGCAACCCATAAGGCTCCTATGGGGCCTGGGACAGATGGGGGCCCCATTAAGTAGCTGTTAAGAAAAATCTAAACTAATAGGTTTCCAGTATAGAAGAGCTGAAGACAGATCTTAGGATTATTGCTAGTCACAGATTCCTGTCTCTGAAGTAAGAAGAATTTGCTTAACTGTTCTTCTAATCTGCATGGTTGCAGTGTAGATTTATTGCCCTCTGAACTTCTGCTACAGACTGAAATTAATCCCTGACTGCCTAATGCAGTCACTAATCTCAGAGTTTCTCCTCAGATAAAACCTTATAGGAGGACTGATATTGTTATTATTATTGCCACTACAACTATAACTATAATGTTTATCCACTGCACTGGTCCCTTGCAGTATACTCACTATGTTGAAAGGTCTCCTGCCGCCTGTCCTTAATTTAGGCATAAATTGCACATATTGCACAGTTGATGCTGCAAGCTGCTACATAGAGAGTTAGCCTGCTTGGCCCATTATAAAAGCAAATCTAACCCTGGTGGCCTGCGTGCCTTACAACAAATTTCAGCTATAGTTGCAAGGTATTTTAAAGTGGAACTGAAACATAAAAAGAAATGAACAAACAAAATGCACTTCAATCAAAACACGAGTGCTAAAAAAGTATATAGATGCATATTTCCCTCCCTACCACTGTATGAGTTGGCTATTCATTGTACAGACACTAGCTCCATTTTCCTCTCCAATGTTCTTTGACCAACTTCCCTTTCTAAATTAGAAGGCTAATCCATAAATAGCAAAAAAAATTTGCACAAGGCAATCTGAACCTAGTCACAATTTTCTGTGCACACTAGACCCAGGAAAGCATACGTTGTGTGGAAGTCATGTGACTAAGAGCCTAGGGCTGCATTTTTGCATGGTCTTATTTACACCTGCTGCTATTCAGCATCTCACAGATGAGGGCAGCAATGCGTATGCACAATAATTAGAAAGATAAACAGAAAGGTATTGGACAACACTGACAACAGCCCTGAAAACTATAACTTACAAGTCACTTAGATCATTTAGACTTTTTACTAAAACTCTGCATGACATTGGCAGTATAGGAAGATGGCCTGCTTTAGACTACTATGTCTATGTTTTAAGGTGGAAAAATGTGCAACTGGTATACTGCTGCCCCTTTCTTTTCAGAGAGCACAATAGTACACTGGCACATAGAACTCATTCGGCAAACCTTTTGCTCTGGTTTATAAGCAATTAGGGCTGGTAATGATTAATGAAAATTTTCATGTTCGATTAATCGAAATTGTTTTTAATCGATTAATCGATTAATTTTGATTAATGATAACGCACATACAGATCCAACTACATTGGCCTATACACATACAGCACAGCAATGAAGTAATAAAATGAACTAGGATCACACTAACCCAGCACGTTATTAATCTCACGTGCCCCACTCAATATGGCCGCCGCTTGAGTGGGGCAACTCAGAATAATAACGTGCTGGATTAGTGTGATCCTAGATCATTTTATTACTTCATTGCTGTGCTGTTTGTGTATAGGCCAATGCCTTGGCTGGCGCTCATGCAGAAAGTTTCAAAAATGTTTTAATCGATCAAAAAGATTAACGATTAATCAAGAAATTAATCGTTAATTTGCACAGCCCTATAAGCAATTGATTCCTAATATGGCTGCTCATTTGAAGGCTTGCAATTTCCAGCCAGTTGGACCATAAAGTCAAACAATCCATAATATTTTAGTAGTCACATTTTTACTAGAAATAGAAGCATAGGAACAATGCAACTATGTCAGTTCAGCACTTGTTTTCTTACATAGACTTTCTAGATGTGACAGTGTTCTTTTTTTTGTGTGCATCTTTTGTATACATTAACCACTGATATCAATTAAACTGCTGTAAAAGAGAAAGGTATGACCCACGTACTATATTATAAGTCATATTTGTACATCATAACACTTTATAACCTTTTTATGACCAGTCCTTTGTTGTGATTAAAAAGGAGTGGAATTAACTTCCTTGTCGCCCTTGGTACCCCCCTCCCCCCTTTCCTTTAGGCACTTCTTTCTTTTGTTAGTGGTGCTCCATACCATCTTAACCAGAATCACCACCAAACCACACATCATACCTAGAGCAGTGTCAATACACCTTTTGACCAAATGATGGCAATAAAGTGCCAAGCAAATTTTAGTCAGATATATTTCTCTTTTATAACAAACACATATTCTGCAAATTTGTTCAGTGGGTAGACAAATAAACACAAAGATGGAATGAATAAAATAAGCAGACTAAGAGTTTTACATACAAGAGCTTAGCGCAGCTTTCGCAAATTAGATGTAGCTGGAGAAATCTAGCTAATATCTTTCATGTTGAAATTGGCAAAATCCCGGTCGTTCCTGGGTGCAATATTTCTTAGTCACTGACATGGAACAAGAATGCAGAACAACCATGCAGATTAGAAAGCCAGAGTGAATTCACTGGGTTAGCATGACAGCCAGGTGAATAGAATATTCAGAAAGGTCAGCAATGACAACCTACATATTCTCACTTTTCACCTATTGTATATAGAAGATACTGGTAGTTAATAATGATTAAAGATTATATGGATATCTAAAAAATAAATTATATATTTATTAGCCTTTCTTCTCTTTTTGGCTGCTTCAAATTATTCAAGTTCAGTCCCTTTATTTTTCTTAAGGAAATTCTGTGTTGCATCTCTCTTATTCCTTGCTAAATCTCTAATGTCCCTAATAGGACAATGCTGTAAGCCTAAGGCCCCATTCACATGGGGTGATTTGGGGTTTCTGCAGAAGGACCCTACAGATTCCTGTAGCAGGAATGCCATGCCTCCCATTCAGATACAGCCACTGTACCCATTCAAGTTAATGACTGGGTGATAGCGGCCACATCTGTAAGCAGCAGTCCTCATGTAATTATAAATAATACGATTATGTGCGGTTGGAATAGATCACTGTCGCTGAATGCATCTATCCTGCATCCTGGGATAGTGATCTATTCCAAGCCACAAGTAATCATATCATATATTATTATATGCCACTTACAAGTGCGACCGCTGTCTCCCAGTCATTATGGAATGGACAAATCGACCAAATCTAAATGGGGACACATGGAATTCCAGCCACAGGAATACATAGGTTCCTGCCACAGGAATGCTAGAACACCCATTTGAACAAGGCATAAGCAGCTGATTACCAAAACAAAGTGATGTCATATGGGAGAAAGGGCGGTTAGACGCACACTCACTATATCTGGGAGTACTGGGAAGTGTGGCACTTCAGTAAACCTGTTGCTTTGCCCTGCATTGGCAATGAATACGCTCAAATTAAGTGCACTATCTCAATTCTTCTGTCACTTTTAACATGGGCAGCCGAGTGAACAAAAGCAGCCATTCGGTTCTACTGAACCGAAGGGTTCCTGGGGCCGAAGCTAGCCGAAGGATCGACCGAAGCTACGGCTAGTTTCTTCGGCAGCTTAGTGAATAGAGCCCATAGTCTTTTTATATGTACATAACTCAAAACTCTTCTTCGTATGATCATCCAATAGGGAGCTGTAGGGAGCTGCACTGGTACCAGCACATATTTGGGTTCCATCACTGGTCCCTCCTTGCACATGATCACACAGGCCAGCACAAGGCAGGAAGGAGCCTTATTAAACAGCGAAGTGATTTAAGGATGGTAGGCAGATTCTTCTTCTGGTTGGTCTTACATTTCCTGCACTTATTTTTTATCTTCTTTGAAGAGTGTTCCAGTAGCCTGAAATCCTGGGGTACTCTAGAAAGAAAATTAAAGCTACAGCGTGTTTATAGCTCTTCCTATTATCTGTGTGTTCCTATGTGTTAGCAATATCATGACTGTTGCGCTGGCCAATAGGAGGGAAAGTGGAACTATGCTTCAGGAAGCAGGATCTTTACGTAAAAGCACTAAAAGGTCTGATGAATCTGGCAGCAATAGTCTATAGAAAATCTAGATTAAAAGTAAATTAGGTGGATTTTAGCACAGATACAATATTTCCTGAAACACAGCTGTTTGCTGAGTGATTGTACTTGTTAAAGGTAGTTGCTCTTGATGACTATAAAGAAATGGATGTGTTTTAGGAAAATGTAGGTTCTAAGGTGGCGAATTCAACTGGCAATAGCTGACACTGGGAAATATGGGCAATATGTCAAAGAGCCTCCTTGGATAAGCTCTGATGATTGAAGGAAAATAGATCAATAGCCAATAAATAGGAGAGAATAGCACATTATCTACCCATTAAAACTCAGGGTAAAAATGTCGAAGGTTGCCGTAGATGCCATATAGTGTTGTCTCTTTAGTAAATCAATCCTATCACATTCCACATTGAGCTGCTACTGATTTTCTGAACAGCCATAGATAAAGCTTTCCTCGCTTCATTTAATCAAGGACCTCTGCTGTTAAGTATGCCAAACCAGCTAATGTAGAATCTCCCATGTTTAACTATACAGGGAAAACTCTGTGAGAAGCATTCATATTTCTGGAAATAAAAGTTTGTCTATTTAAACTGTTAAATGAAGATATCATAATACATACTGTAGTAAATAGAATATGGAGACTGCAATTGCTTTCTTCCTTCTCCTTCTTGTTTGCCTACCTGTCATGCTGATCCAATGGCTTAATTACTTTCCAAGGTATGCATATCAGAAGTATTGACTTCACTCAGTTTTTCATACGCATGCTTCTACCTGGTCAGAGATACAGAAAGTATTCATGCAAGAGACAGCCAGAAATCTGTTTAGTTACTGTAAAAGGAGGTCATTAATATATATATATATACACACACACACACACACACACAAAGGTATTTCTTAGTGCAGGATTTCTTTATTGAAAGGGGAAAATTATAATTTGCCAATATCTGAACAAAGAAATGTAAGTAATAGAGGGTTAGACGCTAAAAAAAACGTGTATCTCGTCTTTCTGGTGTTCTAACAAATCATAGCTATAGCTTGTAGAAGCCAATCAATTTTTTTTTAAAGCAACACTGGGTAGTGACAGCTAAAAAATTAGAGTTGGAATCTTATTGGCAGCTACTCACTGTCTAAAAAAGATTTTCCCTTTTAGCAATTACATTAAAAAAAGGCCTTTGAAGCAGCCAAAAATAATGCAATGCAAATAATAGCTTATAGAAGATACATTTAAAAAAGCAGCTTTTCTACAATATAAACGTTCAGTCCACCAGTTGATATCCTCAATTTGATGTTCAGCTTTATTCAATCCACTTCCTCTGAGCCCAGGCCATCTAGGACCCACCCCAGCCTGTACCTGGACAGTGAAAGAAGTGATGAGCGTGTCTCTCATATATGTCTTTCACTCTGTCCCACTATCAGCATGCTCACTGTCAGCACATGAACAGATTGGCTGTTTGTACTGCTTCTTTCTCTCACACTTAATTCCTGTTGTACAGGAGAATGCAAAATGCTTATACCAGGGCAAATTCAGGTACTTACACCGTTTGCATTTAAAAGATAGATTTAATGTTATAATAATGCTTACAGAGCTGCACTGATTTGTGTACTTTATATCTGCCTTCAACTTTAAGTGATTATCATTTTTCCATTAATGATATCAATGTAATTCCGAATATTATTGGTCGAATTAAAAAAAAAAGAAGGTTTTTCAGATCCCTTCATAAAATGAAATTTAAGGATCATTTTTGCTTCACAAATGTGGTTGAGGTCCACTAAGGCCCACCAGTTTTTAAAAGTTCTAAACTTCCTAAACAACCTTCCCTTCTCGTGTTCTTCTTACACATTTTGCCCGAAGAGTCCTCCTGTGTGTTTAGAAAACACAAGGGGTATGAAGTGCCAAGAGGGGATTAATCAATTTAGTGACCTAAAACTTTTTCCTCAGCATGTTCTGGATATTTAGGAAAAATTTGGTAACATATTATGTTATAGAAAATATAAACTCTACTGTAAAAGCATCCTCCAAAAATTCCAAACTGGAATGTAAGGGTGAGCGAATTGACTATGATTCTCACCTATGTATGTGATTCACACATTACAGGATCTAGCTTGTAGGTCATGTCAGAGGAGGGCTAAGAACATTTAACTGCCCCTTTTATGGTAGGGGCAATTTGCTGTGGTCTAGGGAGTGCATCACATACACACACTTAGCCAAAGTAATTAGGTGCAGTTTTAATTCTAGCACACCTTTTCAAATATGTATGCTGTGGGAAAATAAGGGATTTATTGTAAGCCAAAAAATATTTTACAAGATACCTGCTGCTTTGTGAAAATGACATGAACTCACCTAATAAAATAATAAAATACAATGACATCATCACAAATAATCATTTTCATTCAGCTTCTTTTAGTAAATGAGCACAGCACATTTAACAGTTCTTTCTTCCAGCTCTCATTTGGACAAAAAATATCACAGATCCACAAAAAAATATGTACTGGAAGATTTTCTTATTCCGGGCCCTGTAATCAGAGGCCTCAACAGGGATTGAGGTGAATGGAGGAGTATGACCACTCAAGGCCACCAGCCCAAAATAGAAAAATGTGCACAGTCTCAGGAGTGGTAAATCCTCCCCAACCCTGTCCTTCCCTGGCTGTGCTCTTTTGAGGGCTTTAATTGAGGCATACAAAAACACATTACTCCCCTCCTACAGCATCTTGCAATAATCACTCCTGCCCCTGTTAAATTGTACCCTCATGAATGTGGCTGATTCATATGCAAATCCCACTATGGCTGATTCATATGCAAATTCCCTCCAACACTCCAAGGGAATTTAGTGTTGGCGGAGAAGGGACAGTGCTTCCTTAGGATGGAAGCAGAGAGAAAGCTCACTCACACTGGGCACCTACCCTATCCACAATGTGCACCCACACAGACACCCGGACACTGGGGGTCCTTTGTGGGGGGAGGCAAAGAGGAGTTAGCCTTTTTAGGATGGATTCTGGATTCTTATCAAAACTGCTGCAGGTATATCTTTAAACCACACCCATATGGCCATACTTTTTGCCATGGCACGCTATGCGCAGTGCATTTCTCCCTTTTTAACATTGTCCCTCTTTGTAAAGTTCAATAGTTAGGAGGTATGAATGTATAAGCTATATTTTTAATAAGTTATAGTTAGGGATGCACCGATACTGATACTAGTATCGGTGCCTATCCCGAGTATTTGGGCAAGTACAATACTTACCTCCGCAGGGGGAGATCTCCCTCTCACCGGCAGTCCTGAGGGAGCAAAGAGCCCCCTTTCTTTCCAATTTGGAAGCCGGGAGGCCAATTATGACCCACCTCCTAGCTTACTGATTGGCTAGGAAGCCAGCTTCTTTTGTTGCTAGGCAGCCTGGCTTCCCAACCAATCAGGAAGCCGGGAGGTAGATCATTACATGCCGCCCAGCTTCCTGATTGGTTAGGAAGCCAGGCTGCCTAGCAACAAGTGAAGCTGGCTTCCTAGCCCATCAGGAAACCGGGAGGTGGGTCATGACATTGGCTAGGAAGCTGGCTTTACTTGTTGGTAGGCAGCCTAGCTTCCTAACCAATCAGGAATCTGGGCAGCACCTCATGACCTGTCACCCGGCTTCCTGATTAGTCAGGAAGCCGGGCAGCCTAGCAAAAAGAGAAGCCAGCTTCCTAGCCAATCAGGAACATGCCGCCTGGCTTCCTGATTGGCTAGGATGCTGGGTTCACTTGATGCTAGACAGCCTGGCTTCCTGACTAATCAGGAAGCCGGAAGGCACTTCATGACCATCCTTTCGATAAAACACGGGCTTCCCAGGCAATCAGGAAGCCTGGCGGTGGGTCATGATCCGCCGCCCAGCTTCCTTATAATCGGAGCACATGGCATTAGTATCAGTACTTGGTATCGGTGAGTACCGGAAAAAAAAATATCAGTACTCGTACTCGATACTATAAAAATGGTATTGGTGCATCCCTAGTTATTGTACATTGTATATTTTGTTACAAAGGGATTATGAAAGAAATGCAAAGATAGTAGACTTGATGAAAATGGCAGTGATATTTGTGAGGTTATTTCTTGATAGACTATGATCAAGCCTAGATAAACTGGTCAAGAATATGCAACATCAAAAAAGTTCTTGTTCACTATATCAACCATCACTTCTTAAAACAAGATTGGCCGAAAAGGGCATTTAAACCCTTGTTGTTCACTGCTTGTCAAGTAGGAATCATAATTCTCAAGTTACACCAACTCGAAGGGATGACTTGTTGACAATGCAATCTAAACATTTAACTAGTACTTTATTTAAATGTAGTCTTTTTTTATTCAAGGTTCTTTTCTGCAAATGTGCTGTTTTAAGTAATAATAAAATTACTCTTTAACAGTCGATGGCTAATATCAGTGCATGCTGGGAGCAGTAGCTATCTTTGCTAACCTATGGTGTAAACTCTGTAAAACTGCCTGAATGTTTATATATGTTAGAAGTCACTTTTTTATAACTTAATCTCTCCTTCAGAAGTTAGAGAAATATGTGTAAGCAATTAGTTCATGATAATTTTATAATACCACAAATCCATCAGAGGTGCTGAGGTTTTGACTTAAAACTGACTTTTTGGAGTTTATAGAAGTTCATTGGAATATGGAAATTTCGTAATCTGTAGAGTATCAACTTGACTGAGTTGCCGGTCAGAATATTTAGCAGTATGATGCGTGCTTAAAACGAAGGTGGATTTTATTTGCATCAAACGAGTCTTCATTTCTAAATCTTCTTTAATATCAGATTTTGTGCTTTTGTGCTTAGCACCTTCGGGACTTTTACTTCTGTGTATATAATACTGTAAATTCTAATTGACACAGCATGTGTCTTCTGAGGTATCCGTACTAAACTTTCTTAAGGTGACACTGACACCAAAAGGTAACCAGTTGTCAACAGTGGCTCACAAGTAATGTTTATCTCTCCAGAGTCTGGTTATTTCCTCAGACTACTGCATACCATGTAATACCCATCTTTAACCCTTAGTGCAAGATTTTTTTTTTTTCTTACCTGGTGAAGCAAGTTATTCTTATCTAAGTCCACCATCAAGTTCCCTCATTGGAGCCATTTCCAGGAGAGGGGGCCACTAACTCAGATGGCCCCTCTCTGGCTGGGCCCTGAGAGTTCTCCTGTGATGTTGTCACTCTTCTGGATCATGAGAGGACTCCAGCACTGAACAGACAATAGCAACACATCACACAGGCAGAGACATGGACACCCAAGAAAGGACCCCAGTGGAAGCAAATAGCAGAAAAGAGAAGGTCATTTTAGATTAGACTTGGAGAGAGAGAAATAACCCAAGGAACCAATCTCTTGTGCTGCAGTGCTCACATGCTAAGAACATGCTAATAGAAGAAGAAAGCAGAGTAAAAAAGAGTAAAAAAGAGATGAGCTCATCTAAGTTGTGCTTCTCATTTTACTGTCCAGTCACAG
This sequence comes from Nanorana parkeri, assembly GCF_000935625.1. NCBI lineage: Eukaryota > Metazoa > Chordata > Amphibia > Anura > Dicroglossidae > Nanorana > Nanorana parkeri. Next base: position 1,163,003 of record NW_017306432.1, read on the forward strand.
GCTGGAGCAGGGACAAAACTTGTAGGTGTTACCTAACTGCAGCAGAGAAAAAGCAGGCCTGCTGCCCTGCCAGGCAGTGCTGTGCAGCAGAGCTGTGTACATTTTAAAAGTGGATGGACAGAAATACCCTTTGGCAAGTAAAAACAGGTTGCTTATAGGTAACTTGTGTTTGTGTAGTTAGCTGAGTTTAGCTTAAATGCTGCATTCACACCTGTATGTTTAGATGAGATTATGGATTCCTGCATCAGGAACTTGCATTTCCCTGCAGCAGGAATCCCTAGTCTGCCGTTAACAAGTGTCAGCTGTCACCCGTTCAAGTTAATGATCGGGTGACAGCCGTTGCCTTTAAACGATGGCACAGCGCATGTAATCGTATGTGATACGATTACATGCGGTTAGGAATTAATCACTTTCCCTGGATGCATCGTCCTTGTAAGTGATTTAATCACTATTTGGAATAGCTTAAAACCCTTTTGACTTTAATATCACTTTAAGCTTTAAGGAAAATATCTATACTCATCAGTGACAACCAGGGGCACTAGTGCCATGCTCACGGCATACCCAGATGGAACTTAGGCCGATGATGAAAATGCCCTTCTTGGCTCAACTTGTATATGAGTGAGCTTTTCATTCAGGAACCAGACTTGTGGTCCTAATGTCCACTCCTTGCTGCTAAACTCTGGTTCTGTCAGCACTATATTGCAGCAAATGCATCCATGAAATAGATGCCAATCCAAACATCTACCTTAATAAGCCTAAAATATATCTAAACCCAAGAAAAAAAATATAATGTATTGCAGCTTAGCAGTCCTTTGCTGCGGCGGCTACATTTTTCTGCAAGTACAGAAACATACCTGTGGATCCTGATAGAAATCCGGTGTATTTGTCACTTCATGTGTACTGAAATGATATTTAAAATTATGTTATTTGTTTTCCAAGCTATTGTCTGTGAACTACACAATCCCTCATCCCAATTTAATGGAGATAACGAGAGTGGGAAATGTGTGTTGTCTCTCAAAGCAGGAGAGTAGCCTAAGGTGACAATGCTACATCTCCATAGATACAATATAGTGAGTATGTGTTGTCACCCTCAGACAGTATAAACCTAACTGGCAGGATCCGCAGGTTAAAAGAAACAAAAAAAAAAACCTGAAGGCCTCATTCACACTGGAATCGGCTGGCACGTACAGCTCCGCGCTGCGTGCAGGGCCGTATCGAGCAGCTCCTCGGAAGGACAGGTGCTGTGTGTGATTAATATGCAGCCCCCCTCCTTCTCTATGGGACTACGCGGCCGTATGCCCCCCTACGCTCACCCGCCCTGCACGTCCGCGCGGGTGCAGGTCGGTGTACTCGTACGCTGACAGGATGGATCCTGTCTGCGTCCGAGCCATGAAACACGCACCCCTACGGACCTGCACTTGAGGTGAGCGTAGGGGGGCATACGGCCGTGTAGTCCCATAGTGAAGAATGGGGGCTGCGTACTAATCACACGCAGCACCTGTCCTTCCCGGGAGCTGCTCGATAGGGCCCTGCACGCAGCACGGACCTGTACGTGCCGGCCGATTCCAGTGTGAATGAGGCCGAAAAAGGAAACTAATGAAGCCACCACATCTAAGGACTGATAAGCTGCAATATATTACATTTTTGTTTTGGGGTTTAGATATGCATAAAGGCATTCCTATATCTAGCCAATTCAAGTAGACTGGAGTAGACACTCTCAAAAACACATGGGGATTATATGTTCTCCAAAACAATATCTGACCTAAACATGTTTATGCACACATTTTTGTAAGAGAAAATAGTTGTAGATGTAGCATTTAATATCTGTACAGAGTCTAAATGCATTGTTTATGATCTTGGGATTATAGCGGGCATTTTTCTTCTATTGTATTAAATGCAGTATACAACATTATCAGCACCAAACGTCATAGACACATAGCTATTTAATTTGATTTATAGCCTATTTCATTGCTGTTTAAACCTCTTCATTGATAAGCCCAACGATATCACTCTATCTGATCAGTTTGACTTAGTAAAACATTTCACATTTTACTAGGAGAAAAAGAAATGAAGAATTCAACATCTACTATATGGTTTCCGTACAATCTGATTGATGATTTGTAGGGAAACAAAATGATTAGTCTTTGTCAGCTTGTTTTGCAAGATCATTTGTCGTGTTGTGTATGAGAGATGACACAAGGAGGTGACAACTGTATTCAGCACAAAGACTACATTTGGAACTATGAATTACGTGTATTACAAATGCAAAGTGTCTTTTTTCAGCTCTAAGATGCTTGATGGAATACATATGTATAAAATTTCTGCCAGTGAGTAGCACGCCTGGAACAATACCATACTCAGCCAGTAATAAGAATGTTTTAAACGACAATGGAGCAATGGCAATTCTATAACACACATAAATGAAAGTTAAATATTAAACTGGACAGCATCTTACTTTTTTTTTAAGTAATATATGTGAACGAGATGTGAACTATATTCAGATCATAAATTAACTTTTTAACAGTTGTTACAGCTGTTGGTGAAAGTGACATATTGTATATGGCGCAGTCTATCATTAGTAAAAACACAACATATATTGTCCCCACCTTTTGCATCAAATAGTGCAAAAGGCACCTTCACCTAGCAGGGTTTTCTTGTACTTCACTGTGGAGTTTCGATAGTGACACTCCAGCCAATGTGCTCTTAGATTGCATTACTGAGTGGGTGCAACCTCTCAGCAGATAACTAAAACAGGGTCCAATAACACCACATTCAACATCTGATAGCAAATAACCTTGGGGCTTGTCCACATCAGATTTGTTGTGATGTATTTGATTCCATTTTGCAGCATAACTAAAATGCATGGACATGAGAAAACTCTTATTTTCAAAGGTCTCTGCTTATAACGACACGCTGCACTGAAGTTCATTAGATAGCCATCATACAGCATTAATCTATTGAAGTCTGCTTATTGAAGTTTTTCAAAAGCAAAGAACAATGCGTCAAATAATGCTTGCTAATGTTAAGGGAACATGCTATTGCAAGCATCATAGAAAACAAAAGTGAACCAGTACTCCATTTTAAACTATTAAAGTGAAAGTTTTTCATCAGAGCACGCACCACAGGATACATTTTTAACTGTCTACTGTCCAATGAGAGCATCCTTCATGACTGCCGAAGCAGTCTTATTGGATAGTGAAATTACAGTTATCAGGGCTTAGCCATTCCATCATGGAAAGTCAGGCCCCAGTAACAAAGTATACGTAATGTTTAAGAGGGGCATAGAAGAGTATTTTCTGCCTCATACCAGTAATAGTAAGATGTTAAGCACATTTAAAATGCAGTACCAGTTCCCATTAGGTGTAATTGAATTTTATTATGATCATATTAAATGGTTAGACTATGATGAGCCTTTACAAAGTTATATGTCTGTAAAGAAAATAATAGAGTTCACTTGTGGTCATTGGTCTTTTTTTAAAACATTAACATAGTTATTCACAAAAGGGTGAAGAGTTTAGAGAAGGCAGGTGAAGTGAACAATCTCGGACAACAATTGGAAAGTGAGCCGAATTGGAGGAGTTTTCCAAATCAGCTATTTTGGCCTAGATTGTTCACTTCTCCTGCCTTCTCCAAACTCTTCACCCTTTTGTGAATAACCCTGTAAGTCTTTATTAAAGTTTAAAACTTTACAGAAAGGATGAAAAGGCAAAAAAAAAAAACCAGAATCAGTACGGTACATCTGAATAACAGGGACATGTACCTGTTGTACAGCTTATAGAAATATGTATAGGAGCGAGGGAGAAGAGAAAAGCGTAGAGTAAGGGGAGGTTACAAAGGGAGGAGTGAAGTCTGTAGAAGAGAGAAGGACCAATGAGAGTAATACAAGTTCCAGTCAAATATCAAGTTAAATATACTGTGCATCGAGTTTCGTCGAGCCAGCATTTCCAGTTTTTGGAGAAGATCTCCCCCTTACATCGTACTTTTGCAAAAATACATTCAAATTGGGCGTGGGTGTTGAGTATGTTAATTATTTCTGGTAGGGTAGGTGTAGTAATCTGTTTCCATTTCCTGGCAATTACCAGTCTAGCAGCTATTAATGTATGAGTTACAAAGGTGCGTTGTGAAAGGGACCAGACATCCAAGCCAACACCTAAGGCCCCGTTCACACTGAGCGATTTATCGCGCGGTAATTCCCGCGATATCGCGGGTATTTACCGCGCGATATCGCTCTCCAATGCTTGTCAATGGGGCAAAGGGTCCTGCTGTCGCGGGTCGTGCGTCGCTACAGCAGGACCCTTTTTGGAGCGGATTTAGCCGCGATTCCAGCTTGCTCAATGCAAGCATTTGTGCGATATCGCGCAAAATGCAAATCGCGCGACAAACACGTGATTTGCGAATCGCGCAGTGTGAATGGGGCCTAAGAGAGCTGGTTGGGGAGAAGGGAAGGAACTGAGGGATGCTAGTAATTGAGAAAATTGTTTCCACTACTGACGTATGTATTCACATGCCCAACAAATATGAAGGAGTGATCCAATTTTTCCACATTCACGCCAGCATAGAGGGGAGGAAGAAGGGAAGATCTTCGCCAATCTCTGGGGAGTGAGGTACCACCAGTGGAAAATCTTTTGCTCAGATTCCCAATGAAAAACACAGTTAGAGGCTTCTCAGAGGCCAAACAATAGTATGATGCCATTGGGATAGTCTTAAGGTGAATTATAGTTCACGTTCCCACCGTAACCTAGGTGGAAGTTTGTCAGTTAGGGCTGTTTCTGTGAGTAATTTGTAGAAAAGGATATGACTTTTGCACAATTCATTCTAATGAGCTATATTACTAAACATTAGCAGTTGAGAATTAAGAACACTATTAAATAAGACCATATATTTTGTATACAGTATAAGCAGAGTAAATAACTGCCTGGAAGAAATAGTAAAGGGGATATCAAACAGTTTTTCTCTTTCTCTTTGTTTCTTCTATATCCATTTTATGTATTCCTTTTTTTCTTTTGCCTTCATTGATGGCATATTTCATTATTAAAATACTAATAACAAAAAAGTGAATGACAATAGACAGTTAGTCATGCGGAGTCTTATTATTTAGATTGTATTAATTCTGTGGGCATCGTTAACTAATTTGGAGCACCATAGACATTAAAGGAATAATAGTCTCCATTTTTAAAGTTGTAAAAGTACTATAAAACGCCACTCCTGTGCCACTCTCTGATTTAGTTTACCTTTGTTACTGGGAGCTGACTTTCTTTGATTTCTTGGCATTAAGATACCAACTGTGATTTCACTGTTCAATGAGACTGACTCAATTGCCAGAAAGACTCTCTTGTGATACAGGAAAATGGCAGATCCAGATGTTTCATAAAATTGTGACTAAATATTTAAAGTAATGTATGCCATCTATGACCTGGTTCCATAAAACTATTTCAAGTGTTTATATTTTTTATTTGAAAAAAAATTGCCTTTCGATCTTTCAATATACAGCATATTAGTGATCAAAGATTTGGCTGTTTCCAATACTGAGTTTATGATTAGGGTTTGTTTTGGGTAAGACCAGGTCATAATAGATTTAGAAAATCGGTTTAATCTAATGCATAATGCCTATTTAAACCTCTCAACATTTAAATATATCTTAAATTTGGGCAGATACCACGGGGTTGCTTTTAATAAAGGCAAATTGGGAGTTCCATCATTCAATCATGTAAAAGCAAAAACACGGTCTTTTTAAAATCTTCCTTGAATGTGATTTGGTATTCTTTGCACAGTAAATTTTCACCACATTCCCTAAGCTAAGGAAAATTCCTTTGCAAAGTGAAAATTCTATTGCAGTGAACAGCCTATTTGCCTTTAATAAATGTGTGTAGTAATTTATACTGAGTTCTTGGCATTTAGAAGACCTAGAGATCTTATAGGAAGCATAAACTATATTTTGTTGTCCTTTACCTGTAAGGGCCTATTTACACTGTTGCGATGCAGTATCACACATTGGTCTAGGTCTGAATGTGCTGTGGTGCGCTGCACTTCCAGAAATGCTGTATGTATGATTTCTGGTTTGTTGTGGCACATTGGCCAGTCCATTCAAATAATTATGTATGTTAACATGAATGCATTTAATAACAGGGTTTTTGTAAAAGCTAGCCCTGTAGGTTCTTTCAAGTTCAGATTCCAATTTAAGTAATGTCTTAATGTTAACTTTGGTTGTTTCTTATAAAAATCTATAATGTATATATTAGATAAGGATACTGAAAAATTATTTTGCAAATTTGTAATGTTCCAGTGCACCTCTGTGCATTGTGTCACTATAAACAGACACCACTGAAGACAAGGTGTTTGGATTTTTGTATGATTTCTTTTATGGTGTCTGCTCTTAGACTTAGACTTTTAAAAGTCTAAGATATAAGACAGATTTACTATAAATATATATGTAAAGATAAGGTGCAGAGTAGTAGAATCTTATGAAAATATTCAATATCCAATCAATACTATTGATAGCAAACAACAATGAAATATAAGCTGTTTTGGTGCATTCTGCCCAACATAGCAGAAAAAAATGCATAGTCAGAAGCTTCTGACTCCGTCGTGTACCTGGAAACTGCAAATATTTAAAATGACAACCCTCATGCTGAATTTAGTTTTCCATTATCAAATTCATCTGAACACTTACATACTCGGCATTGTTTAGCTAGTGCGTGCAATCACTTTACTAGGAGATACTGTAGATTTCTTGTAATATTAGTATATAGCTTAAAGAAGGAGCTGTTTAGTTTAGGCTTTTACAATTATTTTCTATTCACTGATATGTTACCCGCTTTCTCTAATGTACAGTATAGGGGTTCCTCAGCTGCAGAATATAACTCAAGACTGAGCTCATAATGATAATTTATAGACTATTGTCTCCCATTTCATGTTAAATTCATGCTTTAATAAGAACCTAACTGTGCAAGACGAGGGGATGAATAATCTCCAATCAGTTTGATAAATATCATCTGCATTTAAAGTCTGATTATCATAACTCTTTAAACAGAGCATGCATTTGTAAGGATTTGCATAAAATAAATGCAGAACATTAGAAATACGTGTTTGATATTGCAAATGTGTGCCCGCTAGGGGGCGTGCGCGAGCAGAAAAAAAATGCCGTCTGGAGACGGCAACCCGCAGATGCAGCAGTGCCGTCCGTCCGTTTTTTTACTACGGGCGGACGGCAAGAGGTTAAGTCCCTCCTTTATGGTGTTGAAATGTAAAATCATTTTCATCTCAAATGTTTTCCTTTCATGGGCGTTTTAAAAATTCCCTTTCAGTACTTTAATATTGCGGTTTTGGATGGAGTGATCTTTCTGGGAGAAGTGATGTCCTACTGGGGTGCAATATTCGTTTTCTTTGTGGTTCTTGATCGAGCTCCTGTGTAGGTTCATCCTGAGCTGCAGCTTAAGGCCAGTTTCCCCAATGTAACAATCTTTGTCACATGATGAACTCTGTATCATGTACACCAAGTTAGCAGATGTACATGAGTATGATCCCTTAATGGTGTATGTTTTGTTATTGTAACTCGCTGTATTCTTGACACATATACTGTATGTTGGCAAAGTCTGCAGCAGGGTTTATTGCATTGTACTGTGCCATTCTGTGTAAGTTCCTGTTCTGGGGTCAGCTTACTGCGTACCAAACTTCTTCTCAGGTTCAGTGGTTGCTTGAAAGCCAGTATTGGGGACTGAGGGAATATTTCTTGAAGTATGGGGTCTTCTGAGAGTACCGGCTGTAGGTCTTTGATGATTTTGTGTATTACCTCTAGAGTAGGGTTGTAGGTAACTACAAAAGGGGTCATGGTTGTATTTTTCTTCTCTTTGTACTGTGGGAGCCTTTCTTGTGGTGTTCTTAGGGAAGATTAAATTTTTTGGGGATATAGTCTTTTCCCTGTAGCCCTTTCGCCGAAATGCATCAGCCAGTGTGCTCAGGTATTTGTCTCTGCCCTCAGTGTCAGAGAAAATGCGGTGGAATTCATGACCTGTATAAATGCATAAATGTATCATCACTAGCACCAGGATACTAGGACTGATCACATATACAGTATCTGGGGTCAAATGAAGAACAGATAATAACCTGCAAACTCACAATAAATCTTTGATCCTATTTAAATATATTGAATCATCTTCACTGTTTGTCATACACAGCCAACGTTTTGAGGCCACACAGGGCCCCATCCGCAGGGCAACATTGTCACGTCACTATGTCACTCTGAGGAAGGGACCCCGTGTGGCCTCGAAACGTTGGCTGTGTATGACAAACAGTGAAGATGATTCAACATATTTAAAGGATCAAGGATTCATTGCGTGTGTGCTGCGGATTATCTGATTTTCATTTGACCTCAGATATATGCCACCATTTGAGTTCTACACTGCACTATCTGTGTCATCACTACGAGCACCACCATCTTGCAAGATCACAACACTGTATGGAGTGCAGGTGACTAACTACACTATCATTTATCAGAGGTCAGAAATTGAATCACTGTGTCCTACTGCCTACTGCTGGAAAGATGATTTCCTTCTTCAGATCTGCACATACACACACACATTTGGATCACTTCAGCCTGCAAGTTTATAACAAGATGGGATAGAGGAGCACAACACAGCAGAGCACATTGCCAACCAGCTTATTTTAGGAGGACACATTAGCAGAGCAGACCTCTTTTTCCTACAACATTGGTCAGCTGAAGCTGTGGTGAAGTGTAATGGAACCCATCCACCTAAGCGTCAACATGTAATCCATCCAAAATCTGCTGGAATAAGCCATTATCATTTAATTCACTATTAAGCTTGCTATACACTACTAGAATTTAATTTTAAGAATGTTTTTTTCAATTTTTTTTATTAGTTAATGGGCTTAACTCAATGATAATTTTCGACTGTAGTGATGAAAAAAATTGAAGGAGGATAATGAAATTCTTTTTTTTTAAGGAACTCAATTCTAACAGCGAATATGGCTTTTATTCAGTAAACTCCATTCATTCCAAAATCTAATGTTTACACCAAAGAAAATTTCAAATAATATTCATCAAGTCTCTGACAGCAATATTGATTGTTCTGATTAAATTGTTCTAATACACTGTCAAACAAAAATCTACCAGTGCATGGCTAGTTTTACCATATATTAAGGTGTAAATGCTTTGCTTTGTTTTCTATCTATGCTGATATACCTGCAATTAAAGTAGATGTAATCCCTAACTAAATTACATTTAATTTGCTTAAGCACCTGTGTATTGTAAACACCTATCACTTTAAAAAAAAACAATTTTTAACATGTTTTCATCTTTTCCTGCAACTAAGTGCACATTTTTGCTAGTACACTGTAATTTAATTTATTTCCTCCTCCATACGGTTTAGAAACACACACAAAAAATCAGAAATAGATTAAAGTAATAGTTTTTGTATTTTACATATTCATGTTATTGGTAGGGTATGATATTGCTGAGGTGGGTTTCCATGAGCAAAAGCTTGATTTATAGGGCAAAACTTAAAGTGACATTAAACTTAGGAGTTAACTCTTAAAAATGCATTCAAGTAACTTAACTATTAACAAAAATGTAGCTAATTTGTGTATCACTCAGCTATAGCTCCTCAAATAATTTCTGAATTTGTGCTGATGCTATCCTTCCTTCTGGAGGGTGTTGTAAAGTAGCCACCGATCCAAGCTCGCTGCCGTGATGGACTACAATCTCAATACAAATTAGTAAACTAAATGTGAGATTGTAGTCCATCAAGGGAGCAAGCTTGGAGTGGTGGCTACTTTATAAAACACAGGGACCATGGGGAACAAAAGTAGCCACCTTTCAGAAGGAAGGATAGTGTCAGCACAAATTCAGAGATGACTTGAGGATCTACAGCCGAGTGATACACAAAAAAGTATTTTTTTTAACAGTATTGTTAATAGTTAGGGAATGCAATTTAAGATAGAACTCCTGAGTTTAATGTCACTTTAATTGATTATTTAATACCATATGTAGCCTAAGCAGCAAAGGTGGTCTTACAAAATTGAGCCAAGTCATACTAAAGACAAGTGTAAATAAAATCATGTTAGCACTAGGTTACTTTCCTGAAACATATACAGTATGGATTCCCCATCCCGTATTCTGCAGTCCCCTTGTCTCCTACCAATTCCTCTCCTTTTGCCCCACCTTCAGTCCTCTACACCCTTTTACTTTTTTTCTCCTCCTTTTTCTAAAAAAGGACAGTTGGTGGTGAACAATCTGTCCCTGCAGTTTAACATAGAACAGTTTTTCTTTTGATCATACAATGAAAGAGCAACGATTCTAAAATGACAGAAATTGTGATAATCTAACATGGGCATCAATAACTGCTATTTTTTCAAAAGGCAATTACTGTAGTTATTCCGAGCCTTGCATTACATCTCTCAGAATTACTTTTATATCAACTGAAAGTGAAGATTGTAGGACACGGTGATTACATTAAAAAGCATGCACTCAGCGTTCTAGTTATCTAGTATACATAAGAGTGGAAAGACGTGAACTGACTGGTATCCCAACATTATATAGATTGAGTACTAAGACATTGGCATTGGGAGCTCTACTATCTGCAGTTTTTGTGGCATACATATGTGTGAAAAACATTACAAGAGACAGCACAGCATATCTCCATAGTGTAGTAAGTTATAATGGACTTAAATTAAATAACCTCAATTGAATTCACAAGAGAAAAACAACCTGGGGGGTAGTAGAGAATTCACAGCCTGCACTGAAGAAAAAGGAATGAGCTTTCCAGCCTCTGCCTAACCACAGGTCGAGTAAACAGACAACCACAAGAGAGAAAGAATGCTAATGCAGCGTGTATTGCCTACTTAAGGATCATAGTAGGGTTGGAAAGATAATTTGAAGTGATGTAACTAAGAAGTATATTTATCAATGATTCACTAGTGAAAATTACCCATTGAAAAAAAAAATGCTCAATTTGACCAAGTAAGATTGGATGTGTTTTGCCCAACAATTTCAATTTGTCAGGATTCATCTATGTGTTATATGATATTTGTAGGGCAAATCCTGTTAGTTCCTATCTTGCCAGGATGAACCTTGACAGTATAGTAGCAGCTATTTTTCACCTTTTGACAAATCTTTTTGGGCGAATCTTGTTAAATAATAGGAACATAATTTTATTCAAAGCTTGGATTTCACCATGATGTCAATGCCCATAATTGGACTAAAGCCAAATATGGACAATGATGTCAAGGAAACTCCATCCTAAGAATTAATTTAAAACAAGTACCAGTGGCAGGAACTCGGCCTTTTGGCTAAGATCAAGTGTAGTATCTGTTCTTATCAGTTTTCAGGGAAGAAAGGCATCGATCCACCGGGACGGAGAGATGCTCGGTATTCCCTGATGTGATTGGTGGGTACTGGAGGGGCCTCCTTTCCTCCTGGGTTGATTCTGGTCCGGTTATGCCGGGCTTGTCCCCAGTTGTAGGCAGGAGGCTCTGAAGGTGCTAATGCCTCCTGAGAGAATGGGTGCGAAGCTTGGTCGAGGCTAGAGGGTTCGGGGGCGGCAGAAGCCCGTGGTGTTGTGCCCCCTGGGGGTGGCGTCCCAGGGGTGCTCAGAAAGTCACTTGGGTATGGGACCCCACATGACTCACTGTGCACTTGGTCACACACCACATTGCAATTTTCTGCACTTCGCCTCCAAGACAGGCCTTATGGCTAGTCTGGGGCAATATTTTTGCACTCCGGCCCCTAAGGCCTGTCAGAGTGGTGCACTGGCACTTTAGATTATTTAAGCACTCTATCCACGTTTGGCACTTTTTTATTTTAAATTTTGACCGACAGATGCGAAAGGTGCAGGTTTCTTCGGGGCCTATTCCTGACGCTGGGAGGAGATTCTATGCCTCGAACGGGGTTCTCTGTCTCCTCCCACCCAGGAGGTGGGTTTCTCTTCGGGAGATCCCACTTGCCTAGTACTGGGTGGGACCTGTTTCGGCAGGTTCCCAAAGGAAATGGTCCACGGCCTTCGGGTTGGTGGACCACCAGTCTCAACCCCTGTCAGGAGCCTTGCGCCCCGGGGGGTCGGGAAAGTAGGTCCCTTCTTTCGAAGGACCTTGCACCCTTGTGCACGTTTTTTGTGTGCTGTGATTTCACGGTTCACTTTTTTTGTTCACAGGGGGAAGTTTTGATGCACGTCCACGGGCTTCGATAGAAAAACCAGTGGCAGGAACTTGTTCAGCGCTTAAACATAGTTTGTGCAGTGATAAAGAGCACCCCTTGCGCCTCCAAATAAGCCATCACTGAAGAGGACAACGCAGGGCACCTTTGGACTCTGTTGAAAAATGGAAAATAATGGAAAATATTTAAATATAATGAAATATTTTATTGCATTTGGCGTGTGGATTTTTTTACACATGCAACTGTGGACTGGTTAGGGGTCTGAGGCACTCATAAAACCAGTTTACTAGGGAACCACCTACCATACTAGTTTAAGGAACAAAAGAAAAGAGCAAGGAAAGAGCAATTATGCTAGCATTTTGCTGATGTTGTCGGGCAAGAAAAACATTCTTTGTTTTGTGTGCAAGACTTTTGTTCGGCAAAAGTATATTCTTTGGAAATTAAAGGCTTTCAATTTCTGAGTGGTGTTTAGACCACAGTTTTTCCTGTAGTGCTTCAGAAAAACATACATGCAAAGCACACTTCTCCAATGTCAGGGAAAGAAAGATCAATTATTGCATTGTTCCCCCTCGCTGATATACATATATATTAATCCCTCTAAAGTCTATTGGGGGCGAATCTTGATACTAAATTCTGGCCATTTTCAAAGCTAAAAGGTAAGGTATTGTCAAAGAGATGCCTTTATGTATGTGTTGTTACAAAATAGTATGATTTTCACAGACAGCTTTAACAACAGGGTATTCTGGCATCCTGTCACATTCTGCCATCAGTTTACTCTGAAAAAACAAAACTAAAGCCCTTATCTTCATATAAACTAACCAGTGACACACCAGTCAGTATAGTTAGTGAGCTTTTTTTGCAGTGCCACACTGCATTGTCTAAAAAGTTTAATACAATGTCAAAACAGATTCACAAACCAAAATTCCCAGAACCCCCTGCCATCCCTATATCCTCAGTTACTCCCCAATTGTTCTAAATATATACTACTTCAGGTATGTGTTTGGTAGAAATTGGCTAGTGTCAGGATAGAAGCCGTAGAAACTACATTTGTTGCTGGCATACACAAAAAGATTGTCTGAAAAATTACTATTGGGTTTCTGAACTGTGAATACAGGGGCGTACACAAGAATATGAAGCCCACCACACTGCAAATCATAGTATGCGCAATATAGCACTATATAGAAACAAATTCTCTCAATGCAGACTGTCAGCTCTCCATAGACTACTCCAACACCCATTGACAAATGTCTGCTGGGAATCTTTTTATAGTAAGAGGGCTGGCATATAACAAAGTCCCACTCTTGGCCCTTCTAAGTCAGCTGACATTCAAATCAAAGGCCAGGCATTGTATTACCATAACTATTACCATGACTGCTTTGGTCTTTGGTGAATTTCAAACTTGGAACCTGGCTTCCACTATTGCTTTCCATTTGGCCTTTTTCCAAGTTAATGTTCTGCTTTACATCACAGGTGCCTGTCATCTCCTGGATATCATCTGTCTTTTTCTTCTCCCTTTCCCTTTCTTTACCTTGCTCTCTTTCACAATCTTGAATAGATCCTCTCCAGCTGAGCCTGTGATATGGCAAAAACATTGGCTTTTTATTTTTATTATTCCTTCCACCAGGTGGTTTTGCTTAATTGACTTTTTGCATCAGCTCTTCATTTGCGGTCATGTGCAGTTCAAAACTTGTGATCTTCTTCTCTTTGCACGGTACATAAGAATTAACCCAACTGATTGTAGCGATCTTTTCTTTGTGCTTAGAGTAAGATTGTTCCTCACCAGAAACATTGTTTGGCCTTCCATCACTGATGTCAAAATTGTTCTTTAAGTTTTCCTTATTCCGTATTCTAAGATATTTGAAGTTAGTTACTTCCTAATTTTTTATTTTTCAAACATTAGATTTACTTTGTGTCCTTTGTTGGTTACAACCCTATTTTTGTCTTTTGAGTGTTTAATTGATTAGAGGTATTCTGGTCCTTTTTTGCTATTTCAATAAGTAAGTGCTTGAGGTCTTCCTCAGATTCTGTAAGCAACACCATATCATCTGGAAAGCCTATTTTCTCTATGGACCTAAACTCATACACCTTCACAGATACCTTGACAAGCTTCATCTGCATAGGTATTGAATGACAATGGAGACAGTCCACATCCTTGGTGCATGCCTCTTTCTACAGATGACATACACATATATGATTGCCATGACTTTTAACAGGGCCATCCCTATAATAAGGCAGCCTGAGGCAGTTGCCTCAGGTGGCATCTCATTGAAGGGGCAACCAGGTGGTGAGGGCGCAGCAGGGGGGTGGCCACAGCTATGACTAAGGCTGAAACGTGTCAGGGGTTTGTCTTTGTATAGAAGCTAGTGGAATAAAGTTTGAATTTCTTTGGAAGATCGTGTGCTGGTTCTACAGTTTTTTGAGCCTATCGCTCAAAAAGAGAGTCATCTGTGCACCAAATGTGGATTACGAGGAAGCATGCTAGAGGAGAGCTGTGCACTTTGTGCTTCTAGTGGCCACTGCATCCCTTGTTTGGTAGAGCTCTTAGCAACCTGTGACTCTCTGCCAGGCATCCAACCCAGCACACTGACATCACTGGCTGCCTTGAGCTGAACAGGACTCTCTGGCATGCATCCCACTGAGCTCCTGGAAACCAGTGACATCAGTGAGCTGGGCAGGATACCAGACAGAGCCACTGACAGCATGGTCCAGCATCTGCTGCCGCTGCCCCTGTCAGCCACAACCACCCCCACAACCAATAAACTAATGATCATTGCCTGTCAGCACCCTTCTTCCCAATCCCCCACCCCGGGAACGAAATTGCCTCAGGCAGCAAATAACAGGAATGGCCGTGATTTTAAGGTACCAAAATAATATATGTATTTGTAGCTTTAATTACATTTCATACATTTTATTTTGAACAAATTACATTAAAAACTGATATGGCCAAATCACACTGGGCTCATACTCAATTTTACATTACAAGAATATTCATAACATACATGAAGTGAAAACCTACACCTCCTAGCTCATATCATCACCATGTTGCAAATAATGTCATGCTGTCATTACTTTATCAAGATGTTATTACAAATATAATATTCAAATCAAAGTGTAATAACAACAGTAAGAGACTTGATGAGCAGCAACTCTGTGCTTTGTTAAACAACCATCAACTTCTTCAGGAGTATGATGTAGGTCAGTGATGGCTAATGTTTTTGAACCCGCATACCTAAACTGCAACACAAAATCAATTTATTTATCTCAAAATGCCAACATTGAAAATAAGTTTGGTATTGTATTGCAGTTTGGGCACTGGGGTTTAAAAAATGTTCAGCATCACTACCTTACGCAAAATAGGGAAACACATATTCAAACATTTTTTCACTCAGTAAAACACACACATCAAACACTTAATGAAACATACACACATCATACAGATATCACACACTCATTAAAAAACACACACACACACACACACACATCACACACATCATGAAACACACACATATCACACACTCATTAAAAAAAAACACACATCATGAAACACACACACACAGACATCACACACATAACAAAACACTCATTAAAAAACACACACACATCACACATGTAATGAAACACATACACATCACACACACATTAAAACACACACATCACACATTCATTAAAAACACACTTAATAAAACACACACACATCACACACTTATTAAAAACATACACACATATTTTTATTAAACACACACACATCACACACACTTATAAAACACACACAACTATTAACAATGAACATTAATAATAATAATAAAATAAATTGCCCCCTCTCCTCTTTACCTGTTTTGCAGAGAAGGGGCTGCATCCTTGGGGTCCAGTGGGGCACTTGGGGATTATCCGGGTGACCCAGGGTGATCTGCATCTCTGACTGATGCAGACCATACTAATCGCTCCTGCCTGTGATTAGTATAGTCTGCATCGGCAAAAGATGCAGGTCATACTGATCCTCCAATGGACTGCCATGGGATGATTTTCATTAAATAAGATCTGGGAACCTGCCAGGTTTAAAGGTGGCCGCCACCATTCAAGGTGGCCATCTTTAAAAGCTAAATGTGACTTAGAGACACATGGGACACCAGAGGCTCGCATGGAGCACCCCAGGAGAGAACCTGGAGTGTGCGGGCCCCGGCAACCAACACCTAGGCTTGGAGGGGCCTTTGCGTGCCCTCTGTGGCACGCGTGCCGTAGGTTCGCCATCACTGATGTAGGTGATTACTATAATTATATACATAAAACATAAAGAGATATTTTATATATATATATACTGTATATATTATATACAACATATATCAATTTGACAAGTCCAGCAAAGTTCTTTAGTATGTACTTACAAAATCAATAAATGTAACCTGCATTACCACGTGTGTGTTGGTATTCACAAGGCTGACAGAGAGAAGCCTACGGGTCACGAACAAGACTTTTCAAGTTCTTCAATGTGGATTGTCCATACAAAGAATCTAAACAATATGGCAAATGAGGGAAGATTACCCAATGTACATCTTCTCCAATAAGATCCACGTTGGGCAATTCCCACAAAATCTATGATATAGTAAGTTTGCGAGTGTAAAATAGTATATAGGAGTAAAGCGGCTTTGTTTAACAAAAGTATAACCAATATCAGGTCATATTCATAGTCCACATGTTTTTCCAAACAAACAATCCCCTCATGTTTGTGCCATGCAGGAAGAGGCTATAGTGAAGCTCTCTCTTCATTAAGTTCTCCTATTTCTACTTTTACCAAATGTTCATGTTTGATATCCATCTTCATAAACCCTTGGTGTTTGGTTTAGATAGTGGTTATGAGACTGACAACTTTTTCACATCAACAGCTTTTCAAGACTGTTTTAAAGAGGATGTCATGCTCAACTTGAACAATTGCCTGCCACAGTCAATAAAGCATAGATATTTTTGCTGCTGCTTGTTGATCCAATTTGTTTGCAGGGTTTTCAGTGCGGTGATGCTCTTGATGGTGCTGACTTTTGGCCAAAAGCCGCATTACAATGAGTTGACTATGTCTTGGAGTTTTGAACTTATGCAGTTGTACATTACTTTTAATAAAACTTTAATTGCACATGGTATCAGGGCTCTTCACATTTTGTAGTTTTATTTTCTTTCGGAATTGCTACAAAAATAGTCTGTAGTCATTGTTCGGGAATCTCCTCACCATAGTAAATGCTTCTTATGATTTGAGCAAACTCTTCTTTTACATTATGTCTTCCTCTCTTCATCTTATTCACTTAGTACTTCATCAATACCTTGTTGTTACCCAAGCATTGTTTTGCTTTCATTAACTCATTATTCATTATCTCTGCAGTCCCAGGTTGTGGTACATTCTTCCTAGGTCTTCCACTTTCATATAGTTTTATTATGATGTATTATTTTCATCTTCCATGTATCTCACTCTCTGTGGTTAATACCTTTCCCTTTTTATTTTCTATTCCATTAGATTCCATGATTAAATTTTGGTCTTGGTGCAAGTTTCTTTATTTCCATGTATATTTCCCTGAATCAATTTTTCTCTTCTAATTTGTGTATTTCATCAAAGCTATCTTTTTTCTTTTCTTTTGTGATTTCTCTAATGTTTGCTTTGTTTCTATTTCCTTTCACTCATTAGAGCAAATATTTTCTTTGTTTCTTTTCTTTTGGTTGGGTATTGGAATGACAGTGTCTTCTGGATATTAGAGTTTCCCAGCAATTTCTTGCCATGTTTTGCACTCTTGTTGATTCAGTGTTTCTTCAATGTTTTTTACTGTTCTTGTCATATTTTAGCCACACCTTGTTCTCTTGAGTCTCTGGGGAATTTTTTGTTCTATTCATTCTTACCTTTAGTCTTTGGCACGTGATCTGACTACTTTTTGTTGATGGCAATGTAGTCTAGCAAGCTTTTCCCTTTTTCTGTGGTCACCCTTCCAGCTGTATTTTAGCCCTCCTTTAATGCTTTTGTATGTGTTTTTTAAGATAAATCCTTTTTCTTTGCAAAAATGCATCAGTATTTCTCCCTTCCTGTTCATTTAGTCACTTCTGTAGGGTCCACATATACCAACCACTTTATCAGTGCCAATTCAGGTTCACCCATCACAATTACTTGTTTGTTCTTTCCATCATCAAGGTCATGGTTTCTATTATAGGATCAATAAGGATGTATTTGTTTTCTTCTTTAGGGGTCTATTCACAAAGCTGCCGAGGGCAGCCGAGTGAATGACCGATCAGAAGTGAAGTGAGCCGAACACTGTTCGGCTATTCACTTCAGGCTGGTACGGCTGATTTCAGCCGTATATCGGCTGAAATCAGCCGTACCAGCCTGAAGTGAATAGCCGAACAGTGTTCGGCTATTCACTTCAGGCTGGTACGGCTGATTTCAGCCGTATATCGGCTGAAATCAGCCGTACCAGCCTGAAGTGAATAGCCGAACAGTGTTCGGCTATTCACTTCAGGCTGGTACGGCTGATTTCAGCCGTATATCGGCTGAAATCAGCCGTACCAGCCTGAAGTGAATAGCCGAACAGTGTTCGGCTATTCACTTCAGGCTGGTACGGCTGATTTCAGCCGTATATCGGCTGAAATCAGCCGTACCAGCCTGAAGTGAATAGCCGAACAGTGTTCGGCTATTCACTTCAGGCTGGTACGGCTGATTTCAGCCGTATATCGGCTGAAATCAGCCGTACCAGCCTGAAGTGAATAGCCGAACAGTGTTCGGCTATTCACTTCAGGCTGGTACGGCTGATTTCAGCCGTATATCGGCTGAAATCAGCCGTACCAGCCTGAAGTGAATAGCCGAACAGTGTTCGGCTATTCACTTCAGGCTGGTACGGCTGATTTCAGCCGTATATCGGCTGAAATCAGCCGTACCAGCCTGAAGTGAATAGCCGAACAGTGTTCGGCTATTCACTTCAGGCTGGTACGGCTGATTTCAGCCGTATATCGGCTGAAATCAGCCGTACCAGCCTGAAGTGAATAGCCGAACAGTGTTCGGCTATTCACTTCAGGCTGGTACGGCTGATTTCAGCCGTATATCGGCTGAAATCAGCCGTACCAGCCTGAAGTGAATAGCCGAACAGTGTTCGGCTATTCACTTCAGGCTGGTACGGCTGATTTCAGCCGTATATCGGCTGAAATCAGCCGTACCAGCCTGAAGTGAATAGCCGAACAGTGTTCGGCTATTCACTTCAGGCTGGTACGGCTGATTTCAGCCGTATATCGGCTGAAATCAGCCGTACCAGCCTGAAGTGAATAGCCGAACAGTGTTCGGCTATTCACTTCAGGCTGGTACGGCTGATTTCAGCCGTATATCGGCTGAAATCAGCCGTACCAGCCTGAAGTGAATAGCCGAACAGTGTTCGGCTCACTTCACTTCTGATCGGTCATTCACTCGGCTGCCCTCGGCAGCTTTGTGAATAGACCCCTTAGTCTTTTTTTGTGACAGTCCCCTTATGTCAATGTTCAGTCTGTCCATCTCTTCACAAATCATCTGCTGCTTTCCCACTTCCACAATTCTTTTGATAGATGTACCATACATTCATCTGGACCGCAAACCCAAAACATGTAAGGTTAACCTTGAACCCACGTTAGGGGTAAACCTGAACCGTATCCTTAATCACCATGAAGTATATCTGTCATGTTCTTTTTTTTAATGCTTCAGTAATACATATTTTACATCCCCCTTCTTTTTTCTAAGACTTATGTCTGTGATTTAAAAGGAAGACTACACTTTCTTGAAGCTAAATTTAGATCATAAGTCCTACATTCAAATCCAGCCTGCAGTGAGGTATATAAATATCATGGTTTTAAAAGAAAGTTATGTAGAAAATCCCATTATGTTATTTTTTGAAGGCACTAATTTAGAAGTTCAGAACACAGATTAAAGAAGATGCTTAAACTTCAGATGCATTTTTATTTCTTAAAGCTGAACTTTGGGCAGATGTAAATGATACAAATTAATACGGCTATGTGATTATTTATACATAACTAAATTTTCTTTTTTTTTAAACAAGCAGAGTAAGTACCTAAATTTAACATGGTATCAGCCTCAAGCAGTCCCTATATAGCAGAGCTGGAGTGTGAGAGAAAGAAGCAGTACAAGAAGCCAATGAGCTTATGTGGTGACAAGAAACATGCTAATAGGAAGAGAAGGCAGACAGATGAGCATATCACTGTGCTGCTTATCATTTATCTTGCCAGTCACAGGTTGGTGTAGGTTCAGGAAGACCTAGGCTCAAATGAACTGGGTTGAATAATGGTGGCCATCAGACTGAGGACATCTAGCTGCTCAAATAAGTACATTAGGTAAAATCTCTAGATTTAGGCTGACTATTGCCACAAACGCTGATTTTGTATTTTTTACCCTTTAAAAGGCTATTCATTTTAATCCTGTTGTATTTGGCTGAAGTTCTACTTTAAGGGCCCTTTCACACTGTGCATTCGGGCTGTGCTGGATGTTTTTTCAGACCACTGCATTCTGGTGGTGTGCACTTAAAAAAAGTATGACATGCAGTGAAATGCAGTACAAATTGCAAACTGATGAGCCTTATGACATTTCAATAAAGTTCTAACAAAAAAAGAAACAGTGAAATGCATCAGAAACTGTCCAGGCATATGCACACCAGCAGACATGCGGTTGAGCACGGCTGGTAGTGTAAACAAGCCCTAAATGAAGCAGGTAAACAGTTTTTTTTTTTTTAAGTTGCTGAGAAATCAGAATTACTTTAGACTGGATGCTAAATTCACATACGGATTGTTTCTGTGATATACTAAAACATTCCTACTTATGTTCCTCACTACTGATTGCATCAAACCCTAGCACTTTTGTTCTTCCTCTACTTGAGTCTGAAGCCATCCTGTTGAACCACATAACATATGCAAGCTCTATATATAATTGTAAAATAAGTTTTGCGGAGTGTGTAATGCTATTCCATGTGCTTAAAAACCATAATGACATACATCTTTTTTAACCTTCTATGTCAGTGTTATAGAGTACTGGTAAGTGAAGTGCTCTGCCTTTCAATGTAGCAGTTGAGGGTTTGCCTTTTGTGTGTACCAGAAAACATTAAACGAACATTGATGCAGTTAAAACAAGAAGAGGTGAAGCTGGAGAGTTCTTCCAGCATCAGCACATAGTTCAATAAATGGTGTTCTAAAAGGTGCCGTGAGTTTCAAACAGTACCCCTATTCTCAAAAACTACTGGACTGGTAAATGTGCAGACTATTTTAGGCATACATTATCAAAAAAAATTCTACAGACTGAATTCTGAATATACATTACATGAAACATTAAACTACAGGAATTAAAATGGGATATCAGACTATAGGTGTTTCCCATCCCCCTGCTGCTTCTAATTATTCAGAATCCTCTGCTCCCCTCCCCATAATAGAATACTCCTCATCATTCTACTGGCCATTCACCAGTTAACTCTGTCTTGTTCACCGCATATTACAGGCTAGACAAATATTATATCTGAAGAGCTGAATGACCATTGCCCCCCCCCCGAGGAGAAATTTATCTATCTACAAATAGTTCATTGGGTTCATTTACCATCCTGGAATAATTTTAACCCTCACAATATTACTACTCTGAGGTTTTCAGCTTTTCTGTCTTAGGACTCATATCTATGCTTTATTTATTTCTGAGAAAATGTTTGTCTCATACCTCACAAGTGAAATGAGAAGATGATTTAGAACCACAAACTAGGGAAATAAGGCAAAACACAAACTAAGGAAAGATCTAGTCTGTCTTTTCAAAATGCTCTTTGGAATTTGAATACAAAATGTTAGTGGTACTGGAATGCCACATACACTTTATATACAGATGTTTCACAGGTACTAAATAAGACATGTCTTACATATGATTTATTGTGTCCAAGAATAATTATAACTCTATTTTTTTCCTTTTTCTTTGGTTTCTAGACACTTTTATAAAATTATAATCCATAGAGCCACTGATTTTAAAATAGTAAGCCTGCCTTAAATACAACAAAACATATCTCCTTCTGCCTTATAACAATTAAGCAAGCTTTAGTGAAGGCTTAGGAAAAGGACAAAGTTGTACCCCAGTGAAGTACAAAAGAAATGAGGAAACAGCAGCCTAAATCAGCTATTGATGAGCTCTATGCATTCTCACATACTGGACTAACTCTGTTACACTTGTCAAAATGCCATGTTTTTTCCGCCCTCACCCTGCAGCGCCTTAAGGCGGCCGCCTGACTTGCCTTGCGGTAGCGCCGGGTCTGCCCTCGAGATACATTAAATGAAGATGTATATGGACTATTAAATGGAATGTGAAACTTTAATTCACAATCCTGCAATTTGACACTACAAACCAAGGAGATAGTGGAGATCCTCTGGAGTGTAGAAGCTGCCTGTCTGGTAGTCAGATCACCTATACCGACTCTTCAGTACTATAATGGCTGGTGTCATGGTTGATCACATGTGCAGCCCCACGATAACTGCAGATCTAAACAGAGGTTAAGATGGCACCTTTCTTGGTTGTAAAAGGTCAAAGGATTTAGTTCCACTTTAAAGGAGAACTATGAGGTGAGTGCTTTTTACTCACCTCATAGTTCTAGCCGACCTGTGACAATGAGATTGTCACAGGTCGGCTCAGTAGATCGGGAAGGGAGCGAACACATACCGGCATTCGCTCACTTCTCGATCCTGTCACGGCTCTCTGCCGTGAACGGGGGAGGGGCTGGATTCCCCCCTCCCCACTCCGATCCTCCAGCGCTGACTGGCGGAATGGACGGGGGAGGGGGCGGGTACAGCTGGCTCTGCCTCTAGATAGGCAGAGCCAGCTGTCACTCACGCAGCAGACATAATTCTCAGGATCCGCTTCAGCTGCGGCGTCTCAGTATAGCTGCAGCTCGCGGTATACTGAGCTTAGAGTGATGGGAGGACGCTAGTTTGTGTCCTCCCGTTACCCTAAGGAGAACTATGGGGAAAAGCCCTACCCCATAGTTCTCCTTTAAGGCCATCTAGTTTAGCTGAGTTAACAATAATTGTAATGGAGTCGTTTTCCCTTGTTCTCTCCTTACACTGTCTTCTATCCCTTTCTTTTCCCCTCTCCTATCTCTCTACTCTCGCTGCTTGCTCTTATTATTATTTTTCTTCCAGGGGTACTCATTTTTTATTACCCTCTTTCCCCATCCCTATCCATTTTTTCCTGTCTTTTGTTTGGGAGAGATTTTAGTGATTGAGGGAGTAAGACAATCCAAACGTGTCTTTTTTCATGGTAGGACATATCTTCAGCCCTATTTAATAAACAGTGGAATGAGCAAAGCACTAGATGCAAGTGCAGTAATCCATAGCAACCAGGATTTACTTTACTAAAATCACTCCATCACAAAATAAATTCTAATGCGTTGTTATGGGTTTTGCACTAGCGTTTACTCTTTGTGCTGTTTTACTAATCAAGCTAATTTATATGATACAGATATTACCAAGGCTTTGTTGCTTGCACCTTCTAAAGAATGTACATCTTTTCAGTTGCAGCATGTCCTGAATTTACCTACCTAGTGAAAATCGAGTAGCCTTTTTGGGCTCTGGATTTATTTTGTTATTAAAGTAACTACACTGTAGGCTACAGATTGTACAAATGCACAAAGACTACTTTTGGACTGCCACTTGATTAAATATAATTAACATTTTTATAAATAAATATTAAAGGATGTTTTACTGCCATTGTTATTACTTAGCGTGTTTTTTTTCTCCTATGTTAAGGGGTTTTGCTGCTATGATTGTGCAGGAAGAACAAACAAAAACATTATATTCTGCTAGCAAACACATGTCATTTAAAAACTGTCACCATTTGCCAGGGATCTGCCCTGATGGTGGCATACATCTGATATGTTGTGCAATAAAGTAAATTCTTAGTTAACTGATTAAATTTAATTACCCGTGTCAGAATATATGCACCCATCCTAGTTTATCTCCTGGGACTGCATAATTTCCCTTATTTCATGCCTCAGTCCTTGCATCTGTAACATGTTTAAAACTGTTAACTTAAAAGAGCTCAGAATGATAGCCTTGGCACAAGAGAATACAAAAGCTTGTAATAGCCATAATAATAGACTTGCTTGAAGGATACTGGTTGCCTTGACAACAATGTATGTGCAATACAAGATAATGTAACTGCTGGAGTGGAGGGTTCTGAGCTGCATATTAATAATCCCAGTTTGTTGTGAGGATTTGCTGATGTGTGGCTGCGCTTTTCTCTGCTGGCTATGACGATTCATCAGATGGAATGTTATTATTGCTATGCATAGGAAAGAGCAAGGGGAGACAAAAAAAACTATTCATATATGGTAGACACATAAATAACAATTTGTATTGAGATGAAGATGTGTGTAAAAAGGCTTGCTCTGTAGTAGAATGTGTACATTGCATACATTTGCTTTGAATTTTTCTCAACTCAGTTTGAATCTGCTCTGAAGTGTATTTCCTTTTCACATCTTTTTTTATATTTATGTACATTATTAAATTGTAATATACACTTGGCCTGGGAACTAAAGTCAGCAGATACAGAGCTACAACAGTGTTACTAAATATAATTAAAAAAAATATCACAGAGCAAAGTATATAACGTTTAATAGATAATAACCATTACATCAAATATTTCAATCCCATATGTGCAAACAAAAATTCTGTCCAGCATGTCTGCTCATAAATGTTCCAATAATATCTGTATCATCATTCTGCACCTTCGTGGTAAGGTCAGTTGCTTCCAACGAACGATCCTTGTCCCTCCTGGTCCTATAAATAAGAGATGTTTTTTTCAGTTAGTATCAGTTGGTGCCAGCGGCCAAGAAGCAAAAACGCCCCCCCCCTCCCTCCCTTGTCACGGCTGTT
>NW_017306432.1:1188066-1225727 GCF_000935625.1 Nanorana parkeri
ATGGTGGCATACATCTGATATGTTGTGCAATAAAGTAAATTCTTAGTTAACTGATTAAATTTAATTACCCGTGTCAGAATATATGCACCCATCCTAGTTTATCTCCTGGGACTGCATAATTTCCCTTATTTCATGCCTCAGTCCTTGCATCTGTAACATGTTTAAAACTGTTAACTTAAAAGAGCTCAGAATGATAGCCTTGGCACAAGAGAATACAAAAGCTTGTAATAGCCATAATAATAGACTTGCTTGAAGGATACTGGTTGCCTTGACAACAATGTATGTGCAATACAAGATAATGTAACTGCTGGAGTGGAGGGTTCTGAGCTGCATATTAATAATCCCAGTTTGTTGTGAGGATTTGCTGATGTGTGGCTGCGCTTTTCTCTGCTGGCTATGACGATTCATCAGATGGAATGTTATTATTGCTATGCATAGGAAAGAGCAAGGGGAGACAAAAAAAACTATTCATATATGGTAGACACATAAATAACAATTTGTATTGAGATGAAGATGTGTGTAAAAAGGCTTGCTCTGTAGTAGAATGTGTACATTGCATACATTTGCTTTGAATTTTTCTCAACTCAGTTTGAATCTGCTCTGAAGTGTATTTCCTTTTCACATCTTTTTTTATATTTATGTACATTATTAAATTGTAATATACACTTGGCCTGGGAACTAAAGTCAGCAGATACAGAGCTACAACAGTGTTACTAAATATAATTAAAAAAAATATCACAGAGCAAAGTATATAACGTTTAATAGATAATAACCATTACATCAAATATTTCAATCCCATATGTGCAAACAAAAATTCTGTCCAGCATGTCTGCTCATAAATGTTCCAATAATATCTGTATCATCATTCTGCACCTTCGTGGTAAGGTCAGTTGCTTCCAACGAACGATCCTTGTCCCTCCTGGTCCTATAAATAAGAGATGTTTTTTTCAGTTAGTATCAGTTGGTGCCAGCGGCCAAGAAGCAAAAACGCCCCCCCCCTCCCTCCCTTGTCACGGCTGTTCCCCCTTGTTCTGTTTTGTGTAGATTTTATTATCTTTATGTTTTGTTGTCCAATTTGTAGAATATTTGATGTTTTTAGACTGTTTTTATTATTCTGGACCTGAGCTGTAGTGTCTAGGTCCGTGTAATATGATATATATTTAAAAAATATATTTATTAGATTGTAAGATTAGACTCTTATATTTAATACAAATAAAGGCCGTGGACAGTTTTATTCCACTTTATTTATTTGTTTGTTTAGATTATTTATTTACATGTTATATTTTATTTGCTGTCTGCAATCCAATTGGATGGCTCTATGATACCCATCAGTGACCTAAACATGGTATTCTTTTCATATTCATTATCTAGGGTTATGTTCCTAGGGGTAGATTTGTTGTAAGCTGATTGCCTTTCCCCACACAAGTGGAAGAAGTAGGTCTGATAAGTAACACCAGACTTGCTGACAGTGGGGAAACAGGGCAGGTGTGTTAAAAAAAGAAAACACCAGAACTGCATGGGAGCAAACACTTTCAGTGGTGGAGACTATATCGCCATGATTTATAAATCAAAGACCCTCAAAACAAACAAAAATTATGTATGATGCAAAATGCTTTTGCATTTTTCAGTTTTGGGGAAGATAATGACAATAATTGCACAAACTACTTGACTTGGGCTGAGGACTCCCTTTCTACCCCCATGCAACCCTTCTGTACGCCTTATCAGCAAATCATCAAGAACTGATGCTGTTACATGGGAGGAAGGGGAATTTGTCACATGCTCCTAAAAAACTAGAATTACAAAGGAAATCACTGAGCTTACCAAAATTAATAGAACAACTGGACAGCATTTAAATCTATGTAAACCCAAAATCTATTTTTCATTAAGTTTAACATCATACCTTCTGTATACAGTTTGTTAAGCAAATGTATTTTTGTGAATCTTCTAAAACCAAGAGGTAAGGTAAAAATCAGTGGTCAGTACACAGAAAGGTGGTCCAGTGTCAGAGGTCAGTAGGAGAAACACATGGCCCATGCCAGTGGTCATTAGGAGACAAAAAGCCTGTCTGTTAGTGGGAGGAAAGAAAAAATTCCCCCACATTGGTGGTCAGTATGATGAAAAAATGCCCTGGCGTCAGTGTTCAAGGGAGGTAAAAATGTCCTGGTATCAGTTTTCAGTAGCAAGAAGAAAGTGTACTGGTGTCAGTGGTAGGAAAAAATGCCCTGTTGTTAATTGGTAGTAGGAGAAAAAATGCCATTGTGATTGTGGTCAGTAAGAGAAAAAAATTATTCGATCTCAGTTGTCAGTAGGAGATCGACATCAGTGACATCAGATGCTTTGACACTGACCACTGATGCTTTGACATCAGTGGTCAGTAAAGGAAAACATGTCCTGGAATCAGTGGTTTTTATAAGGAAAAAAAGCCCTGACATTAGCAGTCAGTAGGAGGAAAAATATTAGGAAGTCTGTAGGGGGTTGGGGGGACTTTGGGAGACTTTGTTTCTTAGGGACTCTGTAGGTATCTGAAAAGCACTGTGTAGAACTGGGGGCACTATTGGGGCTGCTGAAGCTCCGCAAGGGGCACTGTGGGGGGCTGTGTGGCTATGAGGATAGAGGGGAGCCCTAGGGCCACATACCTTTTAGACCTGTTGTCAGTACAGGTGCTCCAGTGAGAGTGAAGAGAAAGTGAAACTCCCCCTTCATCCTCTTTCCATTAATTTCCTGGCCCTGGTTGGAATTTTAAGGGGGAACGCCAGCCCCAAAAAATGGGGGAAAAAACATTCCTATGAGACCCTTGATCCGAGAACAGGCCCGGGAGGGCAGAAAAGGGAGGGGGCGATCAATGGCCCCCCCTCCCTGCACCTTACCAGGCCACATGCCCTCGGCATTGGGAGGGTATCCGCTTGCCGATGGGTAAAAGGGCCTCTTCCCCACAACCCTGACCCGGTGATTGTGGTGGTCTGTGGGCAAGGGGGCTTATTTGCACCCAGATTAAAGTGGCACCCAGATCCTTGTGAATTAGTAAGGGGTACTTGGATCCCTACCCATTCACTAAAGGGTTAAATTCAAAGTCAATAAAGAAACCTCACTTTTAGAAAGTCCTTTAACTACAAAAAACAAAGAGTACATTGTTGACTATTCCTTTAATTTAAAAAAAAATGGCTCCATCAATGTAATCCAGTGTCAATCATGATGCACGACACCCACGGAAATAAAAAAGTCGCGCCGCATGACGACCGTCCGAAACCGACGAAAACTCGCTGCAAAACGACATTCAGCCCGAAAGTAAAGAGATGGGCGGAGCGAACCGCGATGTCACGGCTCGCTCCGCCCATTTGGCATTCTCAACTGTCAAATACAACATAGCATTCGGGAGCTCCTGAATACTATTCGGGTCTGTGAGCCGAGGTGTCACAATACTTTTCACACCTCGGTTCACAGACCCGAATGGCATGTTGTATTTGAGAATTTCGTACACACTACTGCTAAAAAATGTTGGAATCGGAAATTCAGATTAGTTTGCATTCGTTATATCTGTAATTTGGAATTCAGATACATCCAAATCTCCGAATTTACGAAATTTCGTCCGAACCTCGATTCGGAACTAAATGAATCGCACATGTCTAGTGTGGAGCACTGTTCACTGTGTGGGCAGTATAGCATATGGGAATGTGTTAGGTGAATGGGGCAATACACAGAATATGAAGTACAGTATTTGGAGCAAAAAAAGACACATGGGCATAGAAAAAAAAACAGGATTAGCAGTTTTTAGATCCAGGAGAGGATTGGGCAACCAGTGGCAGGGAGCATTTTCAGAAATCCGGTCATCTTCACGCTTGAGCAAACAAGCCCAGCTGATGCAGGCTACAGTGTAACATGACAAATTGAACATCATACGAAGGACACATCTGGTACTATCCTATCTTCAGCCATACCGAATTTACTTTTATTGATTTAGTCCATAGGGTGGGTCATTTTCTTGTTACCAGTTATCTGAATTATAATGAACATAGGTTGGCAAAGCCATTTCAGAACTTGATTGTACAATGAGCCCATTAGACATAGAATGTGATGCTATTTAGCTGCTTTGTCTAGCCTAACATTTTATGCCCCATTTGCCATAATTTTTTTACACAGATCAGGATTGAAATGTTGCAGTTGACCCCTTTTCCTAATCATTGAATTGCAGTGTTCCTAGTTATTATAGAAGCTGGGTAACACCTGAGGTTTCATCAAAGACTAATAATTTATAGGCTATTGAATGTTTTGATTGTACTGTAGATCAAAATCATGACTTATAAATGTATCTTTGTGTTTCTGTATAATTGTATTCTTCTATAAAACATTGAGTATAAAATTATGTGCCTGAATACAACTATGAATGATCAAAAATAAAATACTGAATTTTAACAGCAATTTGTGTTTTGCAAGAGCAGTCAGTTCAAAATCCCCATTGGTCTTACTTAATGTAATGCTACATGCACATTTTCTTACTATTTGTAAAAAAGAATAGTATCTACCTACATGCTGAAGGTTAAAATTTACAAAGACGATCCTGAGGGTGCATTAATGAGGAGGGTTTACTATTTTATTGAACTGCATACAGGGTCTAGCTTTTTGTTCAGAAACATAAAGCACTGACAGAGCTTTCAACGTGAACCACTCCATCAAGTAGAGAATAATCTATTTTTTTCCTGGTGCTCTCATATTTTGTCTTTCTAAAATAGTCAGACTTGAGCAGATCAGGCTTTATGTGGATGCATTTTCAGGAGACATGGAATATATATCTCAAAAGAAGAAATTATAATGGTTTTTGGACAAGCTTATTTTAGTTAAATTTTTTTAATATACAGCCATGGCCCAAAATATTGGCACCCCTGCATTTCTGTCAGATAATGCACCACTCCACGCAGAAAATTGTTGCAATTACAAATTTTTAGGCATTCTCATGTTTATTACTTTTGTTTGTATTGGTATGACACAAAAAAGTGGACGAAAAAACCCCCAAATCTGACACATTCCATGCAAAACTCCAAAAATGGACTGGACAAAATTATTGGCACCCTCAATTAATATTTGGTAGCACAGCCCTTGGAAAAAATCACTGAAATCAATTGCTTCTTGTAAACATCAACAAGTTTCTTATAGGAATTTTGGACCACTCTTCTTTCGCCAACTGCTCCAGGTCTCTCAGATTGGAAAGGTTCCTTTTCCCAACTGCTGTTATGAGATCTCTCCACAGGAGCTCTATGGGATTCATATCTGGACTCATTGCTGGTCAGTCCTGTACTCTCCAGCACTTAGTCTGAAACCATTTCTGGGTGCTTTTCGATGTGTGCTTTGGGTTATTGTCCTGCTGTAAGACCTATGATGGAGACCCAACTTTCTGACACTGGGTCCTACGTTGCACCCAAGAATTTATCTACTACGGCCGGCCCGGAGGCAGTTAAAGGCCTCATTTATTTTTCTGAAAACAGTAGAATGATGGGCTTTACCAAAAAGCTGTAATTTTGTTTAGTCTGTCCACATCACATTCTCCCAAAGGAATTTTGGCTTCCTCAGGTAGGTTTTGGCAAACTCTAGTTTTTTCAGCTGTCTCCTACCATAGCGTCTCTTTTCATTCAGATGGCGACATATAATGCAAGCTCAAAAAACATACACAACCATTGCACTGCTGACCGGATACATTTTTAGCTTAAATTGATAATTGGTATGTTTTATTATCTTTAGGGAAATGTGCTTAAAACATTGTTTCCTTTATATAAAATGAAATATTGCATACAGACATTTCAGATTAATTTTTTTGAAAGGGTGGAGCTCCACACTCCTGTTCACATGAAATTAATGGTAAAAGCCGCGCTGTGTGAATGAGACCGCAAAGTGTCAGATATAGTAGATACTGACCTTAGAGTAATGTGATACAATGTGTAAAAAGTGCAAAACAAAAAAGAAACGAAAAAGAAATAGAAGATAAATTTACTTAATGGACTATTGAAGATCCAGGATCATGGACATTGTTTAACCATTTATTATTTTCACTGGAGTGCAAGTTACACACATGCGTTTTTCTTGTCGGTATTCTTTGCACATTGCATCACATTGATTCACAGTTAATATTTAGTGCATTACTATATCTGACACTTTGCGGTCTCATTCACACAGCGCGGCTTTTACCATTAATTTCATACGTTATATCTGACCACACAGATTTCAGCTGCTGCTTAACTTGACTAGAGTAGTGGCGCGAGGTTTCACATCATTCACTCCTGTTCACATGTATACCAGCCTCATCTTAGCTGCTCTGCAGAAAAAAAACCTGTCATTTTACAGAACTCAATAGATAAAGGTAATATTTACACACAACTGAAAGAGTCAGATAAGTGACCTTTAACTTCTCCTCCCCCTTTTACTCATTCCTTCCTGCTCTGTCCACATGTAGCAATGAAAAAAAAAAGATTCAAAGTAAACAGCTTCTGGTGTGCTTTCTCTTCAGGAGACCCCTAGGGCTCTTTGACACCAGCTCTTTAACGGTTACCTTTAATTAGGGATGCACTGATACTTTTCGAGTACCAGTGCCGATACTTGGCATTTTCATGAGAACTACCAGGGTTGCAGCGATTGCAGCTGGGACCTGGCTCTGGCACTCCATCAGTGTCCTGAAATCATTAGTCTGTATTGTTTTAGGAAAACTGTCACATGACAATAAACAAAAATGTATCAGTACTTGTACTTGTAAGTACTTGGGTAAGTATCAGTACTTGTACTTGCAAAAATGGTATCGGTGCATCCCTTTATTTATATTTATAAAAACAAAATCATACATTAAAACAGAGATGTACAAATCCCAGGAGCTCCGTATGATCCTTACAAATGACTAGTCTAGTCTTGGAGCTCAAAAAGTATCTGTGCTTGGTATCGGTGTATCTACCTTTAATGATTTATTGTAAAACAAAGATTGTATATAAATAGTAAAAAAAGATAAAGAACATCAGGTTACAAACTGGAATACACACACACAAATACATATATATATAGATAGATAATAGAACGCGCTAATTCTGAGAGACATCAAATGTAAGACTACTGATTAGTGGTTTGCAGATTGCATTATGATATTAGTGTTTATTGGGCAGATCTGTTTACGTGATTAAAAGAAAATTCATTCAGACAACAGGTCATATACTGTATATCATCTTTAATTCTACTTTCAAATTTCTTAAAGAGTAAGTCCACCCATAAACAATATTTAGGTTTTGGGTAGATGTCATCAATTGACATTTTTTGTCTATAAGCATTATAAGCTTAAGTTTTACTGTGTATCTGTCCACTTGCTGATGTCTTCACCTACACTCCCGGTTGGATTTTTCATTGATAGATTGATGTAACACAGGATACCTATTTACCTTGCAGACCATGGGTCACATAAGGTCATATGGGACTTAAGCCCTAAGGCCATGAAACATGAGTAATCTGGTTGCTGGTGACAAGTCCCCAGCAACAGGAGCATCATTGGTAACCACTTACTGCCTCCTATGGCATTGCTCTCTGTCTGGCCTGACCATTATGATGTCACTCCATCACAGTGCCCCTCACATGTGAGCGAAATTCGGCAGCACTCTGAGCAAGTATTGAAAGTCTAGATTGGAAGTTTCATACATGAGGCTAAATGTACCCTCCACATATTATAAAAAAGCTGCACATACTGGATTTTATACCCCACCCACAGTTATACCTAACCCAAGACAGAATGTGACTCTCAAGTTTTCTTCTTGGTAAATACTGTCCATAGCCTTCTATGTGGCTCTTTTGTGTGTCTGAAGCCGCCTCCTTAGGAAGATTGCACTCTCTGTCATAGACTTTCTACTTCAAAGTGGAATACAACTCAATGTTCATATCCATCTTCAGTTCTAGAAAAAGGTTTTATTGCTGTCTGTATCCCAGCTGTTGTTTTTTCCCTTTATTTTCTGTCAGGACATGAACTAATGGGAACTCCGTGAGTCACAAACATGAAAACATTAATTAGAGTTAGGGGAAGTTAAATCTTCTGACAATTATTTTATTGTTGTCTGTGCCTTTTTGTTTTTTATTAACAACCAAACCCCCATTTCATGGGGATAGGAAATCTCTTTCCCACTCTATCCCAGAAAAAAAATTGGCTGGAATTAGGCATTAACAAATCAGTGGGTACCTAAACTTGCCATAGTTGACAATCAATGTCCTCTGTGAATGCATCATGCTAAGTTTATCACAACTCTCTGTAAAGAAAATTACAGGTTGGCAAGTGCATTTTTTTCATTTTTGTTTTTGTGTTGTATACAGACACATACTGTTAAAAGAAGAGGCCAATAAAAAAAAAAAGCCTAAGGGGAAATGCAGACAGATTTTTGGAGATTTTGTGGTGTTCATCAAATGCAACGTGCTAATAACATAGTTTTTCACACACGATAGATTGCACTACATGACTCCATCCAGAGGCTTTTTAATTATCTGCAAATGACAGAAAATAAAATTGACCTATAAACACTGCACTTCAAGATGACTTCCCATGTAGAAATATAAATGCAGGAACAGTATAAAAAGAGTTAGCTATTAAGTTTTACAGAGATTTCTATGGTAATTAGTGCTGGGGTTAGAGCTTGACATAAGTTACTCATGTTTCTTTATAATCTACAAGGCCTAGTACACAGAGGTGGATGTCAACACTGTTAGCGGCATTAGACTGTGCGTAACCCATCATATTTTGCTCATTGTATGTATCATTTAAAGGAAAGTGTAAGAAAATCTTATATATGTAAAGTTTAAGACTGTGTGCTTGCATTCGGCTTTGGCAAAATCTCATATATGCAAAGTATGAGGCTGTTTGCTTGCATTTGGCTTTGGCTCGAAAACAGAAGGGTTAAGCTAGCCATACATGTCTAGATTTCTTATGTTCTGCTCCATGGACTGAAGAAGATAAATTAATCAATTTCCTTATCTACCCTAAACAGCTAGATGAAGGGGTCTCTATTGATGGCTATTGTATTCAGGCAGCCACCGGCACCCACGGAGAGGTTGCAGTCACTGTTCTGCTTAACATATTTCCCATAACTCCTTTGAATTTGAAATTACCTTTTGTTTAACCAAGTGGTGCCAAAACCCATGGCTCAAAATTCAGCCAATTCTGTAGGACGGAAATTCAGCTAGCTTTAGATGGCAGCCAAGGTTATGTCCCATGGGCCACAATGAGATTGGATTGTTATCTGGGATAGGGGAATGAATAAAAACCACAAAAGCCCCTGTAAATATAAGACATATGACATGGCTATAGAAGGAGAAACCTTTTCCAGGGAATGAGAATGTGTAACACATGCAGTAATGGATTGTTCCCATCTCTGTGGACAATTCGGAATAATCACTTCTCCATCCCAAACATTTTTTATTCCCCTTTATGAGAATGGAAAGTCTAAAACGTTCACCAGTTGGCTGGTGTATTAACGTGACACTAATCTCTCTGAATTGAAATCCTAAAAATGTATTAAAGTATCATAACTATTAACACAAATTTATCTTATTTGTGTATCGCTCGGCTTAAATCATCTCTGAATTCCTGCTGCTACTGTCCTTCCTTCTGGAGGGTGGCTACTGTTGCTCCTCATGGTCCCTGTGCGTGTTGTAAAGCAGCCACCACTCCATGCTCGCTCCCGAGATGGACTAAAATCCCATATCAAATAAGTAAACTACAAGTGAGATTATATTAAATGACAGTGGCCACTTTACAACACACCCAGGGACCATGGGGAACAAAAGTAGCCACCCTCCAGAAGGAAGCACCAAT
Source organism: Nanorana parkeri (assembly GCF_000935625.1). Classification (NCBI taxonomy): domain Eukaryota; kingdom Metazoa; phylum Chordata; class Amphibia; order Anura; family Dicroglossidae; genus Nanorana; species Nanorana parkeri. The sequence goes on from NW_017306432.1 coordinate 1,197,881, forward strand.
TTAGAGATGATTTGAGGATCTACAGCCAAGTGATAAACAAATAAGTTACTTTTTTGTTATAATAGGGTACTTGAATGCATTTTGGAGATTTAACTCCTGAGTTAAGTGTCACTCTAAGGCAATGCCCATAATCCAGAAACCATACAAACTGTTTTTTTCTTTGATCAGATTTTAACAACCACACAAACATACAACAACTGTCTCTCAAGTGTGCTTCTCGGGTTTCACACTGTTACATAAGACCCTGGTGGATACTACAAGTGGTCGTGCTGACACACATTTTGCAGGTGTGGTCCATTGTTGTCAGGAAGCTGGCCCAGAGCTATGATGTGCAGTAGACCCTAGAGTGAGAACATGTAGATAGGAAGTGGCTGAAAAAAAACCTGTAGTTGATCTCGGGATTTAAAAAAAGGTGGAAAAAGATTTTATGAAAATGTTTTAAACACTCATGATACTTAGTCTTTTAACAATGTGCTGGGCCTACTTCGCACATGATTGTTTATTTCAAACATTAGCATCAAGCAAAAAGTAGCCATAATGGAAATTGTATTCTGTGAATATATATTAACATACTTCAATTTTTTAAAGTGTTTTTTATTTTATGTTGTTTTTAAAATGTCCTTTATGAGAAAATGTCCTTATGATTATGTTGTTTTTAACTGTATTTGCAATGATGGAATCCATGATGGAAGTATCGCATAGTGTCAAGACATTTTAGTATTAAACTGTGTCCATTATTACCCATTGCAGACACTTGGGAGTAATCTATATATCACCTGGCAATGTATACACATTAAACAATACATTATTTTAATACACAGTACTTACAGTAGGTGTCAGAAGACATCTATAGGGAACTTAGTTTTATTAAAATTCACAGTAAAGTATAGTCAAGAAAACAACCCTCAGCGGATAAAATGAGCTTAAATTGCATGTGGAAATAATTATGGTTATTAATCAAGTGGCAGTAAAGTAATTTTTGCTCCACAGATACTTCAATTAGCATTAAAGTACCAGAGCTAGCATGTTAATGTGCTACATATATTTAGGGATTGTAAGAGTTTCAAAATAAAATTGCGGATACCCAGATATGTGCTGAAATGCCATTCTTATTATTCATTTGCTTGTTTCTTCCTTTTTTCACTTTCTCCAGTTTTCACCATATGCAACACTTAAAGGGAATGCTTGTCGTCTTTTGCTCCTGTGTTCTCTTGCAGTGATAGCAGAACATCCACCAGCCTGCCCCTTGAACAGGCAGAAAAAGCACCATAATTTGAAAAGTGCATGTTATTGGATGGGCTGGGCCTGGGCACCCAATAATTTCCATTATGCTTGATAGTTAAAATGTTATATACTTTATGTATCTAAGGCCGCACATTGTCAAACAGTCAAGCAGACTTATTTTGCATATACTTAGCTAACAGATTGGGGCACGCATAACAGCCCCCCCCCCCATCTCCACTATTGGTTATACTTGCTGCACTATGGAGTTATACTTCCTGCACGCCTATGCCACTTGTCTTGTTCCACTTTTACCAATCCTAGGTCTTCCTAGCCTTAGAAACACACATGACCCAACATTATAATAACAATCCAAGACATGCCACGGAGGTGGTTATGAGGCAAAAAGAGACTGTTTGTACACCAAAGCTGAGCAAAAAAGGGCAAATTTTCACCCACAATCTCCCCAACACCATCATTGCTATCACTCTGTAAATTAAGGAGCAAGAACAGTTTAGAAGGAAGATATTCCCGCCTATAAGGTTAATAGTTGGGATGTGGACTACATTAATTTAGATTTCACTTGCACAGCAGCATCACAATTTTTTTTAAACTAATTACAGATCAGCTTCTTTAAATTTGCATTTACTTTTATAAAGATCTTACATATTCTATGTTGAATCAATATACAACTTCCTTCCTGGAGGGTAAGCAATGAAAAAATAAATATTGGTCATTCACTCGGCTGCCTACGGCAGCTTAGTGAATAGACCCCTTTATTTCAAATTGAAGTACATGTTTTTCTTAGTCTTCGATAACATTGAAAAGGCATAGCTCCCCACTGTACATTATATGGAGGGGTTGTCCATTTTTTTAACTATCTCCCTCTGTCCCTCGTTCCTCCTCAGTTGTCCCCCTATTTTATCTGATGCATAGACCTCTATAAAAGCACTATTTAACGATTAAGGCCCCTTTCACATAGGCTTGTGTGAAAAGACCTGATTGGAAAGCCGTTGTTAGTGTATGATTGGAATGTGTGAAAGGGGTCTAAAAGTGTTATAGTGCAATAAACCTGCATTGTATGCCGCCAAACACTTTCTGCAGGGTTTATTGTATTTTCAATATGTGCATTCTACATATAATATTCAGATGGATTAGTTAAAAAGGCAATACACTGTTTTAAATGTGCATCCCCCAGTCCCCCATACAGATCCTCCTAGTCACATCATTAATATTTGTGTACCCGTTGTATTACAGAACACACTCCCGCTCCTGTCAAAGCTGAACTCAGACACAGGAGATCACTCCACTCTCTGTCCTACACTACACTACACTACACTGTGGCAGGGGAGAGGATTGCAGGTGTCCATAAGTTCAGACTCCCTCCTACTCCTGATTGGGCTTCTTTCTGCCCCAAGCCCATAATGGCCACATGAGCTGCTAAGGCGGTAGTTCTGCACTGTGTGGATCCAGTATTTTTTCTTGTAAATTCTTTTGTTTTTCGTAGGGAAGAGTTAGAACCAATGTCAGGTTTCTATGGTCTGTCTGGGTGTCTGTTGGGGAGATTTCCACTTCCTTCCTTTTTTTTTTACTACAGTAGAAACCCTTTTTTTATTGGAGTGACGAAGAAGAACAACCACTGCAAGGTGTTTTTTTCTTTTGGCTTCATGGTGAGATTGCTTTCAACTTTGTGCCCTAAATACTGGCGTCACCTAGGATATGGGGCAACAACAGTAATATAAACATGACAGAGGTTCTAGCCCCTCCCTATTATAGCCAAAACAAAACAAAAAAAGTTTTCGTTAGACGTCTTAATTAAAATTAACCTTTCCCTTCTGTGGTACCGCCGCAATCTACTTCTCAGCTGTTTCTATGACACGCGTTCTTTCTGCAACATGCACAGTTCAAGCAGACTAACCTCACTGATAACTACTTTCCTCCTAACTTGACCCCCCCCACCATGTATCCTGGGCTCTACTGCAACTGCTGGGTGCCTGGGAGTCCATTGTAGGTGTCAGCAGGGAGAGCGGAGGACAATCAGTGATCATCCATTCACAACAAGCTTCTTGTCACTTCCGGCTTGAGAGCTGTCATTTCTCAGCTGCTGTGGCTGGGGAAGAAGCTAATCAAGACCATTCTTTGCTTGATTATGTTCAGCTGAGTGCAGATGTGACATTAGGGGTCTAATAGACCTAAATGTCTCCCAAAAGATAACCTGGTACTTTGACTGTGCTATCACATAAGAGGAATATCAATAAAAATTTGCATATTTGTAACAGAGAGCTTTGCAACAGAGTGGTCAGTCTACTTAAACATTACATTTTGCAGAAAGCAGTGGAAAGAATGGTCTTGCCACCCACAGAGAGGTAAGTATTCAACATCTTATTTTACAGGGATGCTGACTCAAATGTATGCAACAGGGTAATTTTAAGATACCACAAAAACCAATAATATTATTGTGCAGTAAATGAATCTGGATAAAGCCTACAGTGAACTAAAAACGTAGTTTTTAATTTAAAAAAGTTGATTGTTCACACTAATAAAAAAAAAAAGAATTTATGAATCAAGCCTTTCAAGTACGAAATAATGCTGTAGCATGCATGAATGAATTGAAGCTGTGTTTGCTCTAATCATCCAATCATCAGCAAGAAAAAGTCCTGTTTCCCTTGCACATGATTGGGTATTCAAAGTAAACACTATTTAGTACGCTAAAAGAACATTCAATTGGCTAAGTTGATAGCCTCCACTCCTTTAGTCAACCAACGCCAAACAGTTAATATAGTGATATTAGAAGACTCGTGTTTTCTTTTACTAGCATTGTACATAGCAGCAAGTCATATAAAGGATGAGATTTTTATAAAAAAATGTTGATGTATGGGAATCATTTATTGACTCTTTACCAACATTTACAAAAGGAAAACGTATGCAATCTTTTATTTTGACACCATGGTACACTAATAGGATGTTTTCCAATGATCCCCCAATAATTATAGCTGAATAGAAGGAGAGGTATTTTATTCCTTTTAAGGTCGGTCACACTAAAAAAAAAATTTCCGTCCTTTTTACTTCTGTTACTGTATTTATTTGTGGAGTAATTTTGGAATATACAGTAGATATATTCCTGTTGTACATTTTATTTTTCATAGTATTTTATACATTTTTCCAGAATAGAATAAAACAATAAGATAGCACATGATGCACAAACAGTATAGCATACAATTGCGTCTTCCATGTTAGCATAATCAAGTAGTAAGAGAGGATCACTAGAAACCATGCACACAATGCATAATAATTCTGTGAAACAGAACATATCTATCTACCTATTCTTGCCAAACTATCCCCCATCATCAAAAACAAAATCAAGACAGTATGAGAGGAATATCAGGCATAGGGATCCACCTGTGTCTGACGCAAGCATTTGTTATGATGTCCTCCATATCTATATAGCTATAAGACTTTCTGTCCAACATCAGTGTACTAAACAGCTCACATGTGTGAGCCTAAAGAAGGAAGAAACAGACATAAAGAAGAGGAAAAGGAAAAAGATACTAAAAGAAGCAGAACAGCTTAAGAGTCCGAAAAGAGTAGATCCATCCCCGACCAAATAGCCCAACATCTACTTAAACATAGTACCCAGAGAAAAAAAACCCAGAGAGATTGTACAATGGAAATTACCCGGTTTCCAGCACCCCTGTATGTAACATCCAGGGGGTCCAGGTCAATTCAAAGCATTTTTTAGTATCTTGGAGGATGCTGTGAAGTTTCTCATGGACCATAATCCACAACATTTTTTGTTTGACCAAGTGAAATGGAATTGTTGGCAATTTCCAAGCTATGGTTATTTTGGCTGCCAACAAAAAGAAAGTAATTAATTTATCCAAAGCTTTAGACAGTCCTGGAATCGGGCAATTCAGCAACACATATTGGGGATCTCGTGGGATCCTCACCCCAGTAACCCTAAATATTAGAGCATAAAGCCGGTTCCAAAAGGGTCTCAATTTAGGGCATTCCCACCATATGTGATACATTGTGCCCGGGTGAACACAGCCGCGAAAACAATGAAGAGAAACCTCTGGGTATATTCTCGCTATTCTGGCAGGAACCATATACCACCTAGATAAAACCTTATAATTAGCTTCTATCAGTGAAATATTGAGTAAACCAGATGACACACTGGAACAACATTGATGCCAGACATGAGTATTCCGAAGATGGCATGTGCAAAACCTCCCGACAGTAGGTCAAAGTAAGTGGCTTACAACCTTTAAAGAATTGTGCTATGCGGTACAGGCCTTTGTCTTGCCACCAATGGGACGCTCCAGGAGATCCCCCAGGGGGGAAATAAGGATTATGGAAGATGGGAGCCCTGTTGTACATTTTAGATGTTATTTTGGTTTTGGTTGTTTTGGTTTTTATATTGCTGGTGGTCTTTAATAAAAACAAGAAAGTATGAGATTATACAAGTGTGAGGTCCTTTTCAAGTAAAGTATTTATCTAAACACAAAAGAACATGGGGAGAGAAGGTTCTGTATTTCTAAACCATAGTAACCAATTAGAGTAACCATATTATTTATTTTTATGTGCAGTATAGGATAAAGATAGGAAAAACATAAAGCATTTTTTCCATCAGACCCTTTTTTTTCCCCAGGTTCTAAGGTTTACTGAATATACGTTGTATATTTGTATGTCGTGTATGTAGCTTTTGTAGACATTCTACTGCTGAAAACTGCCAGAACTAGATGTAATGTGGAGGAAGTGAACTGTCTCCCATAGCAAAACCCATCCCCACTTGAAAATAAGCACTGGGAAAATGAAAAATGAAAACTAATTGGTGGCCATGACCAACACACCTACTTGCCTAGCCTCAATCCCCCTGCTAATAGCTATGATGAACATCATCATATTAATCACTACCCAGGTGGCATCATTATTAGAGTTTTAGTCATTTTGGGTCTGGATGTGAGTATTATTGCTTTTGACAGTGAAGAACATGCTTCACTGGAGCTAGAGACAAGTATAGCAATAAAAGTGCCCTTTTAAGTCAAAATAGTTTATGCATAGCAGAAAAGTGGCAGTATTTTACTAGACAGAAGTTTCATTGTTGATGTCTGTAAGTACAATTTGTTCTTCAAGCAATATTGGTCTACAGAGCATAACATAGGCAATAAGAAGCGCAAACAAGTCACTTAAAACCGTGGATATGCATGGTAATGAAGTGTTTGCATGTTTGTTTATTTAAATGTTTTACTTATTTTTAAAGTATAATGATGGTGAACAAATGTAACAGTTTACATTTCTGCTAATCTTATCTTCCTATTGGATTTACTTTCTCTGTTTAATGTTTTTATTATAGTTTATCAGTAAAGAGTATGTAGCAAACTTTATCATAAGGTGTATTTATACAAAATACTTATTTTCTGTAAATACTACTTTCCAATGCTCTTCTTTGGCATCTAGTGCCCATAATGCAGTATTTTCCGATAATTACATTCATTCTGCACCTTATAACATTAAATTCAGCCCCATTGGCACAGAGTGCATGTAAATGTCAGTTTCACAGAATAAATGGCCGGCAAACTTTTACATATACACCCTTATGTGTTGCCTTGTTAATTATAAACACAAGAATGGTGCTCCAAAACTGGTGGGGGAGTTTTACTTTAAAGAAATGTGCTCTTATTAATATTGCTTATATTTAAATATTAACATAAACCTATGTTAGCAGCCTTGCCGAAAGACTTTCCTGGAGAGATTGTTGCTCACCACACTGATTTATGCTGCTTCCTTGTGTTAAGGCCTGAGCCTTTAGTTACCTCAGCTCTGCTGAAGTAAAAGGTCAGGTGATCTAAACTTCATGTGGCACTAAACTCAGGAGTTAAATCTTAAAAATGCATTCAAGTGCCTTACCTGTTAACAAAAACATAGCTTATTTCTTCATCAGTCAGCTGTAGATCCTCAAATCATTTGTGAATTCATGCCAACACTGTCCTTCCTTCTGGAGGGTGGCTACTTTTGTTCCCTGTGTGTTTTGTAAAGTAGCCACTGCCCAAAGTTTGCTCCTGTGATGGACTACAACCTCATGTTCAGTTTTCTAACTTGTATTGAGATTGTAGTCTATCATGGGAGCCAGCTTGGAGTGGTGGCTACTTTACAACCCACACAGGGACCATGGGGAACAAAAGTAGCCACCCCCCAGAAGGAAGGTGAGTGCCAGCACAAATTTAACTCTTGAGTTTAGTGTCCCTTTTAGCATAGATTTCAAGTGTCAAAGCTTTTACTCATAGCAACAATACTGAGGAGAACTTACAGCAGTATTTTCTCCTGGAAAGGTAAATTAGCCTTTTTATGATCCTTGCGGGGTATTTTGATATTTTGAAATTAAATTAACATTTTGAAAATATTATATGAGATTTTAGCAATTGGGTTTACAAATACTGCAAATACATCTGTTAAAGCCCATCTCCTGGATACCCTATTTAACTGCTCATTTTATTTACCTAATGCTGCGGTAACGTGATTCTCCTATACCAAGTCTTCTCTCTTCCTTTGTCCTTCTGGTATCCCTGTCAGCTCCTGCATAATGTGGATACCTCCTATTGGCTGTTCACTGGTGAAGTCCTTAGAGGATCCAGAAGAGGCGTGACATCAGCATTAGGGGATGGTAGGGGATTCGCGTTCTGGGATACATTGGGCGGGTCATATTTTACCTGGAATAGGGCTTTAACAGTCTTTGGGCAGATTAGTACAATCCAACTTAGTATTGTACATAGATTACTTATATATTAATCTGTTGACAAAGGACACAGGTTGTGGTCACTAGAAGTAATGCCTGCTTCTGCTTCTTAAATTAAAGTGACACTAAACTCAGGAGTTAAATCTTAATAATGCATTCAAGTACCCTAACTATTAACCAACATGTACCTTATTTGTGTATCACTCAGCTGTAGATCCTCAAATCATCTCTGAATTAATGTTGATGCTGTCCTTACCTCTGGTGGCTACTTTTGTTCCCCATGGTCCCGGTTTGTGTTGTAAAGTAGCCACCACTCCAATCTTGCTCCTAAGATGGACTATAATCTCAATACAAATTAGTAAACTAAACATGAGATTATAGTCCATGATAGGAGTGAGTTTGGAGCGATGGCAACTTTACAACACACACAGGGACCATGGGCAAAAAAAGTAGCCACCCCCCAGAAGGCAGGACTAGTCACTTTAGTGTCACTTTAATTTAAGAAGCAAAAGCAGGCATGACTTCTAGTGACAGCAAACCTGTGTCCTTTGTCAACAGATTTATGTAATAAGTAATTTATGTACAATAATCAGTTGGAATGTACTAATCTGTCCAAAGACCGCTAAAGCCCTATTTCAGATAAAATATAACTTCCCTAATCCAGCGCTGGAAGGAAGGAAGCACAGTGTCAGCACCAATTCAGAGATGATTTGAGGATCTACAGCTGAGTGATACACAAATAAGCTAAATTTTTGTAGTTAGGGTACTTGAATGCATTTTTAAGGTTTAACTTCTGTGTTTAGTGTAAATTTAAGGACTCATTCAGATGTCATTGTAAGTATTTTTGCCCCAAAAAGTGGAACTACCCCATAGAAACACAAAGGGAATTTCCAGCGCCCACCAATCCTATGTAATCCTTAGTTCTTTTCAATTTTACTGGCTACATGTTAACAAGTACCCGTTGTTAACAGGACAAGTTGCTAACTCTACACCCAACATTTGTGCCTTCTCAGCTACTATAGCAGAATAGGAAAATTCAAACAAGGTACAATTATGTCAGATGCCAGTCATCCAATTACCAGTGTGATTTTTGACTGTGGGAGGACACCTACGCAAGTCCAGGTAGGCAATTCCAGACATTAGCAGGAATGCCATCAGCAGGGTCACTTGATTGGACATACTATAAAAAATGTTTACAAATGCAAAACACGGTTAGTACTTTATGGATAATGTATATTTATGTTGTAAGTTTGATTTCCAGTTAAATATCGACAGAGTTTGCATTTATTACATTTTTATTATCGAAAACAGTATTTAGCTTGGAAGGTACTTAGCTGTGGTTTAAAATAATAATTAAATAAGACTTTGCTGTTTTCAGGAGAAATTAATTTCTGTGATTTTGTAAGATCAGCTTGCTTTAAATCCACAAGCTTTGGAGTGTTACAAGTTTTCATTTTGAAAATCAAGTATGGTATTTGGGTTGGAAATCATAGTTATCCCTTATTTTGTAATGTGTGATTAAATGAATACCTAGTTCCAAAAATTGATGGGCTCTGTTGCCTACCACAGATAAACATCATCAACTAAAGAGTCTGTACTGAAAGTGATGGGTTTATTAGGTCGTTCTGTCTACACTTCTTTTCACAGGATAAATGTAGGGTGATACGCCTTAATTGTGATGACTATCTTACTATTGATTCCAAAGTCAACCTAATAGTTGATGGGCAGAGATGTAAATGTTACTAACCAAAGCGGTAACATAAAAAATGGTGCCTTAAAGCAGTGTTTTTCAACCTTTTTTGTGCAAAGGCACACTTTTTTCATGAAAAAAATCACGAGGCACACCACCATTAGAAAATGTTAAAAAAATTTACCTCTGTGCCTATATTGACTATATATAAAGTAATTCTCTTGAATAGGAATCAAATAAACACAAAGAAATTATTTTATAATTACTTTATTATGAAATAATAAAGTATTTTATAATTGTTCATATTTCTGTTCAATCCATGACTTAACTTCACACTTCACACAAATACGTTTTAAATTCAAACTGTAGCACTGACGTAGCCCTGGTTAAAGTAGGGTTCAGTGGGGTCTCACTAGTCTTGGTTAAACCCCACAGAGCCCTGGTGAGACCCTACCAAGCCCTGCTTTAACCAGGGCTCTGTAGGGTCTCACCAGAGCTATGTGGGGGTCTCACCAGCCTGGTTAGACCCCTCAGAGCCCTGGTGAGATCCCACACTGCCCTGGTTAAACCCGGGCTTTGTAGGGTCTCACCAGCACCAGGGCTCCGTAGGGTCTCACACGGGGCTCTATGGGGTCCCACCATGGCTATGTGCGATTTCACCAGCCTGGTGAGACCCCTCAGGGCCCTGGCAAGACCCCACAGAGCCCTGGCAAGATCCCACAGAGCCCTGGTCTCACCAGGGCTCCATGGGGTCTCACCATGGCTTTGTGGGGTCTCACTAGGGCTCATAGGGGGTCTCACCACACTCCGGGGGGAAACACCTTCACCCCCTTCTCTTTCCTAGGAAGCCGGGTTAGGGGGGGGGCTTTACATTTGGTTCTGCCCTCTGCGGTTAGAATGAGTCACACTTTAATGATCACTTTAATAACTCCTTCATGGCACACCCAGCGTTACCACACAACCCCAAAAGCCCCATGGCTTTGTGGGGTCTCACCAGGGTAGCAGATTTTGCCTTGTACACACATGCGATGACTCACCGGCCCAAGAGTGAGGAGGAGACTCAGCCCAAGTGATTCCGTCAGGTAACGAAGGGAAGGGGGAGGAGTCTATGTCCGTGACGTCACCGGACTCCTCCCTCCTTCCCTTCGTTACCCATCACGGACAACTACATCACCCAACTCCTCCCCCCTTCCCTTCGTTAGCCGACAGAGCCACTCGGGGAAGGGGGGAGGAGTCCGGTGACGTCGATGTCCGTGACGTCACCGGATCTCCGACGGAAGACCCGGAAGCCGGCGGAAAGGTGAGTAACTTTGATCGATTAAAATAATTTTGATCGATCAAAGAAATTAACGATTTATTGACGGCACACCAGAAAATATCTCACGGCACACTAGTGTGCCGCGGCACAGTGGTTGAAAAACGCTGCCTTAAAGTATATGTCAGGGCAAAAAAAAACATTCAGTACATGTTTATAATACATAAACATTTACATTTGTTTTATCTCTTTAGAAGAGGAGAAAAATACCTGTCGATCTGCAGAATTAAATGTACTCAGATCTTTATTTTCTGTGTACTCTGCCTATGCTGCACAAAAATCCAAAGCAATGTTATTAGCCCTACCTACGTGAACTACGTTTCACCACCCTGTTATGGATATGAGGAGAGTGGAAGCTGTTGCACATCTATGAACTTATAATACATTTTTGTTTTTTAATTTAGATATGCTTTATGCATATGCTATCTATTCTAGAATAATGGTATGAATTAGTGTTTTTACTCACTGTGTTTGAGTTACCTAAAGGGGAGTTCCCCTGTTATAAACTTCTTTGGATCAGTCTGTAGTCTACACCACTTTTCTTTATAATTGTTTATCTATTTTCTTTTCATTATGATTGTACAGGGTATTTGTAGAACCAATGCTGTGTCTACAGGAATATAGTATAGGTATTTATCACACATTCATGTATAGATTTATAGCTGTCAGTTAGCATACAGGAAGCATATTAAGTTTGTTTGAGAGTAAGTCAATATCAACCCTGAGTATTCTGTTTTATGTCTGTGAGTTTTTGTTGGTCAAATAATAGGAGTAAAATATACGATTTAACTGGCAGTCTGAAGATGAACATTTATATGGTGTTTATTCTGGAAAATTAGCATCTTGATTCAGATTGGGTTCTCAGAATCTGGCATGACATTAATTTTGGGTTGTGCATAGATAGATGTAAACAGTTGTCATTAGAAAAGTAAGCATTGGAACACTGGATGGTTTGGAACACTGGCCGGATGGAATGACATTTTGCATGGGATAGAGGTGCACTACCATAATAAAATCTCACATGATTCATACCAAAAATATGCAACCAAATATTATATTTTATTAGGCCTTTTAAAGGATAGCTGACCTTTTTATTGCACTCAAGCTTTATTAATCCCTCTTCTGTCCCCCAGGCAGCTTGGTCATTACTCATTATTAGGTTTCAGTCAGATTTCCCCTATAGGCATTGTGAACCATTCCCTTGGGCTCTTCAAAAGGCTACACAGCACGACCTTAATAGGCTGTGGATAGACCTTACATTAAAGAGAAATGAGTCTACAGAATGCATGTAATGTTAGTGCTGTTTGGCATTTTTGAAGTATTTGGAAGAAAGGCTGTGTGTCATAAGACAGGCTGAACAGCGAACATCCGGTAGGAGCTGAGGCATAGGTGGAATAAACTTTGACCAACCCCTGAAGGATAAGCAGTAAAGGATACATGCCTTAATCTAAAAAAAAAGCAAAACAGAAGGGTTGATTTACTAAAGAAGCATAGGCTGTTCACTTGGCAAAGTGATTTTGCACTTTGCAGGGGAATTTTTCCTTGACTTAGTGAATGAGGTGAAGCTCTGCTGAATTCAATCATCCAATCATTTGCAAGCAAATGTCAATTTAAAGAAGAAAACCCTGCACATGTATTCTTTGAAAATTATTTTTTTACCACATTTACTAGAAAGCTAGCCGAAGGATCGGCCAAAGCTACAGCCAGATCCTTCGGCAGCTTTGTGAATAGACCCCTAAGTGAACAGTTCCATGAAAATTCACTTTGCATTGTGAACAGGTGTTCATTTAGAGCATTGACATTGACACTCTGATTGCTTTTTGTTTTTTACAGCTCAATCAAAATTAATCAGAAGTATATTTTAACAGGAACAGTTCCTGTACAAAAACTGTTTAATAAATATTATTGCTCACATTCTTACACTCCTAGCCAGTAGGAGTTTAATTAAATATGTTGTCTACCAATTTTACTGAAAATTATGTTAGCAATGTAACATATCCAGCAATGTCAGATTTAATTTCTACCTTCAACATTTCCTTGCTGTACACAACTCTTTGTAGGCTTGATTCTACAAGGGATAAGAGCACCACAGGAGGGGGCATCCTTGTGGCTTGTGCTTCTAAATAAAAGCTTTAATAGTTTTAATTCACCATGGGTCATAGCTCAGAAATAATAATCATTTTGGGTTGTTTGACATGTGATTTATGCTAGCTCTAATTGACTTGCTCATGTTTTGAAGTGCCTCTAAGGTTCAGCAGTGCAATGTGTGTGTTTTTGTTAAGGGTGAATTAGTATATAGCCAACATTGTGTGTTTTTCATGAGACACCCATGAGACAATAGTTAGGGCAGTAAATGGGACCTTCACTAGCCATTTTCTTGATCAGCTCTAATGATCCTATTTTGATAAGATTGGATCCACAACAGTTTGCAATAAAAAAAAATCTAAATGTCCACTACACCCCCTGCAAGATACACCAGGCATATTGCCTTTTATCCCCATTGCAAAAAAAAAATAACCAACCCGTTGACCCCAGCCCATATGCACATCAGCATCAGGGAAATGTTTTTGACACCCTCTTGTGCTGATAACAACGTATATGCCCCCTCCCCATGAAGTGGTTAAGTGTAGTCTAATTTACTACCTCCTACCCAAGTGAACTGGTAAAGGATTTATCTAGACCTTGTCCCACTTATTAAAGTATAACTAAAGACAAAAGTTTACTGTTTTTTTTCAGATTTGGATCGTGCATTGAAGGGTTAGAACTTGTCAGGTTTTTAAGCTGCCTCTGTTCCTTTTAGGTAGAGTCACTTTCTCTCTAATTGTCCTTATCACCAGTGTCAGAAGGAATGAAAGTTAGGGTAAATCCAAGGTTTTCAGTTGCTAGGAACAGGAATTGAGAAGAAATCTTCCAAAGGGGACATTTGTAAATGCATATGTACACTCCCTAATGAGTGTAAAGGACAAGATTAAAAACTTCATAATATAAATAACACAGACAGCAAAAAGAAAAAAACAAAAACAAAGGGATAGTAGTTTTGACCCTCCCCTTTTATCTCCAAAATAAAGAAAAAAAGTCTTGGCTTTAGATATACTTTAAACTTAAGTAAATGTTAAATTTCATCCCAAACACTTTATGAAAAAGTAAAGAATAGATGTTGGGTCATCATCATCTAAAACAAAAAACAAAAATTCAGAGTTGAAATTCCCTCACACTGCAGTTTCCATTTGTGTTGTGACTGAAGGGAAGGACTCTAATGAAATTGTAGGTTCATTTACATATTCTAGGGCACCATATTCTCTAAAGATCCTATGAATAGCTCCTACTGTAACAAACAGCATCAATAGATATCAATAGATAACTTCTGTGGCTACTTACTGTTTTGTGGTCTTATTACATGTTCAGGATTTCAGACATAGTGGATCCAACATGCATTATAGCAGAGGGAAGATCACAGAAATGGAAGCATCAGCTGAAACTGGTCCTGATATAAAATGTTGAAGCTGTATATTGGATGAACAGAGACAGTGTGGTAAATGTACTATAAACTATACAACTGATTTGCTCTCCTAGGAGTTCTGCTTTCAGAAAGTCTTTAAAACCTAAAAAGAAGAAAAGTATACCCTTTTTAGGACTGATAAAGGGAAACCCTGATTTCGTGGAGTAGAGTGCCACAATAATCAGTTGAGCTTTGGTACCATCCTTATTCCAGTTAATAATATTGTATACCTATTGTATAGATAATTTATCTTTGTTGATTAACCATTATCAAAGGCTTTATTGTTACAACATGAATATATAAATCTTTTATCTTTTTGCAGCTTATCGTTAAATCCTACAACCATTTGGGGATATAAATCTACAATCATCAATACAGTACTTTCCATACACCTTTGTAACCCTAGTGAAGTCATCAGGAGCCGCGAAGCTGCTGTCCACGTGGACTGGTGCTGAAATCTCTCGTCTGGGTACCAGGCACTGCCATTCCAAACCAAGAGACATGGCAACAAATGGAACTAAGGTGGCAGATGGACAAATTTCCACGGAAGTCAGTGAAGCTCCTATCACAAATGATAAGCCCAAGACTTTGGTTGTAAAAGTGCAGAAGAAAAGAAATGAAGATCCTGAAAGAGACACCTGGAAAGGGAGGTTTGACTTCCTTATGTCCTGTGTTGGTTATGCAATTGGCTTAGGAAATGTCTGGAGATTTCCCTACCTCTGTGGAAAGAATGGAGGCGGTAAGTTGCTGTTAAAGATAATTATGCATATAATATTAAAGTAACATTATAATGTTTTGAGTTGACTGACCTTCAAAATATGTTATAGATTGATGTTTTACTTTTTACTTTATTAGGTTTACATCACCTTTTTGTATTTGCTTTTTATCTGAGGATTTGTGAATTGTGGGGCATTTTTATCTGCCCATGTTTATATCCTTCTTCATTTCTGCAGAAGGGATAGTTTACTTCTGGGAGGAACAACTTGATATTGCACATCAGCATCTTCTAAATGTGCCAGAATATTGAACATGCAGGTGATTAAATATTAGTTTTCTTTGTCAATCCAGTAATGGTACTTCCCAGACCCCACCCTAGGTGACCTGAGTCCACACCTCCTACTTAATGAGTTTAGCAATTGTTTACAATATTTCTATTGTGATGGAGTGTGTTTAGAAAGGACTCAGATGTATATAATATGAAAAAATATTTATTTAAATTCTTGTTGGTTTAAAAGATTCATGCAGTTCAATAAAATATTATTTACAACTTCTCTTGTGGTGATATTCATGTGTAATTCAAAGATACATGTATCTAATTCTATGACTATTGCTGATTAGTATATTAGCAAACTGTATTTCAAACATTCTCAATACATTCATGTGGATAAGGATATACACAGAATTGATCCTTTCTAATACAGGTATATTACTAATTGATGAGTCCCCTACGCGTTACGCCCAGATAGGCTTCCTCAGGGGGATATATTCACTCTGTATGTTTGTATATACCGATTTTCAGCAATAATCTGTTTTTTCAAAATAAAAATATCATATAATACCATATAGATTAATATTGAACCACAAGATAGAATCAACATACAGTATATCAGTAAACTTCCATTCATTTCATTTCCAGTTTCTAATTATGTACATAATTCAATCATTTTTCATTTGTCAATGAAATATCAATTTTTATCTTTTTCATGTGTCATTGATAGCTTGACATTCATATTCATGCATGGGGAATCTTATTCACATTGATTGTTTATCCATCAAGATTAATTCATTTTTAGTACATCAATTAGATTGTTTAAATTCATTATTAATTAACTTGTTCAATATATATACAGAGATAATTCATCATTGTTTGTATTTGGTAATAGTATTTTACAGAAACCAAATTCATTGGTCTAAATGTATCAGAAAGTAGTAATTTACCATACATGTATATATATAATTGAATTGTATTACCTTTCTATTCGACTATTTCAACCCGGGACTGCAAGATCCTGGAGAGGATTTTTATCCCCCTCCAGGGTGATGGGGTTACTTTCGTCTACTCTGAAACAGAGTATCACCCGGCGGAACCAGAGACGCACAGGGAATCCAGTGCAACTTCACAGTGCTAGAAAATGATCATAGTGCTTAATTTGTATCAAAGTCTGTGTTTCATTTTATATTCAGATGTAGTGAATTATTCATGTTTGTAGTGCTCTCCCTCTATTCCTAATTATAGTGCCCGATATGTCCGGGCGGTCTCACAGACCATGTCTACCTATATACCTATATTAACGTGATTAGGTTCAAAATCTGTGTAGTCGAGGCTTTAAATAGCCCTTTCTATCCCATTCAGCGGTGTTTGTGTTCATATTTCAAATAAAAGATGCTTAACCCCAGCCCTTTAGAGATCTCTTTGAATTCATAGCCCCACATACCTTGGCTTTATCGGTATGTTATCTATATTTCAAATATTCTATAGCTCCTTACCCCCAAACGCATACTTGAAAATGTTTAGTGCTTCTACAATGCCAATCCACATACACATCATTAGTGCCCCAACGTTACTTTACCTTAAGCAATCACACCCACTGCTATGTTAAGCTTTCTCAGCCGTAGTGAATCAGTATAAAATATCTTGTTTCCTGCGTGTCGATCCGTGTGTATCTCTCCGTTCCCTTTCTCTGCACTGAGAGTTTGTATCCCTTTTTAATGCGTCCACCCTCCCACGATCACCACGCTGACTAGCGTGTGACGTCAATGGGGGGGGTGTGGCAATCCTACAGGCCGCATCTAACTCACTCCCTTCATGCTTGTTATATCTATGTTGCTAAGCAACCTTTGTCGCTTTTTCAAGGCTGAAAAAGCGATACTTTCTTTCCACGATTTGCATTTGTACTGAGTACAGTCTAATCAAAGTACTGATTAGAAAATTATCATGTAAACAGAAAGACCACTCATAACTAATAAGACTTAGGATATAATGTGAACTATGTGACATATATATAAATAGGTTTCAAAAAGAGGAGAGAACTAAAAGAGGATGTAGGACTGAGAGGTCTGATATAGCCATATGGCAGTTCATAAGGAACAGGAGGAAATGGGGGGTTCCCTTCCACATCGCCCAGTTTCTTTCCATCCATATATACAGATGAAATTAAAAATAGAAATATATAGAAGCAAAATACCAAGGTAGGAAAGATAAAAATATATATTACCGAGAATCACAAAATTATACGAACGCATGGAACTATGTGATTATAGAATGGGCTTGCAATTGGAAACATATGCACCCATGTCAGAATAGATATATCTGTGTATGGGGAGGAAAACGGAACTGGGGGATGTGGTGGAGGAACCTTTCATCAAGGGAACATCTATGTATTCATTTATGCACAAATGTAATAATAAAAAACTTTTGTAAACAGTATATACAGTATATTATATGACTAGGATCCCTTGGAGACTGGGGATCAGTGCTGGGGGGAACTTCACACACGGCGGAACCAGATGGCATCCAACTGAGAGGCAAGGCATAACCATAATAGCAAATCTAAGTGAGGATCAAAATTGTTGCTAACGATATATACCAAGTTAAAATAATAATGGGAATCCAAATGCAAATCGTGGAAAGAAAGTATCGCTTTTTCAGCCTTGAAAAAGCGACAAAGGTTGCTTAGCAACATAGATATAACAAGCATGAAGGGAGTGAGTTAGATGCGGCCTGTAGGATTGCCACACCCCCCCATTGACGTCACACACTAGTCAGCGTGGCGATCGCGGGAGGGTGGACGCATAAAAAGGGATACAAACTCTCAGTGCAGAGAAAGGGAACGGAGAGATACACACGGATCGACACGCAGGAAACAAGATATTTTATACTGATTCACTACGGCTGAGAAAGCTTACCATGCAGTGGGTGTGATTGCTTAAGGTAAAGGAACGTTGGGGCACTAATGATGTGTATGTGGATTGGCATTGTAGAAGCACTAAACATTTTCAAGTATGCGTTTGGGGGTAAGGAGCTATAGAATATTTGAAATATAGATAACATACCGATAAAGCCAAGGTATGTGGGGCTATGAATTCAAAGAGATCTCTAAAGGGCTGGGGTTAAGCATGTTTTATTTGAAATATGAACACAAACACCGCTGAATGGCATAGAAAGGGCTATTTAAAGCCTCGACTACACAGATTTTGAACCTAATCACGTTAATATAGGTATATAGGTAGACATGGTCTGTGAGACCGCCTGGACATATCGGCGCACTATAATTAGGAATAGAGGGAGAGCACTACAAACATGAATAATTCACTACATCTGAATATAAAATGAAACACAGACTTTGATACAAATTAAGCACTATGATCATTTTCTAGCACTGTGAAGTTGCACTGGATTCCCTGTGCGTCTCTGGTTTCACCGGGTGATACTCTGTTTCAGAGTAGACGAAAGTAACCCCATCACCCTGGAGGGGGATGAAAATCCTCTCCAGGATCTTGCAGTCCCGGGTTGAAATAGTCGAATAGAAAGGTAATACAATTCAATTATATATATATACATGTATGGTAAATTACTACTTTCTGATACATTTAGACCAATGAATTTGGTTTCTGTAAAATACTATTACCAAATACAAACAATGATGAATTATCTCTGTATATATATTGAACAAGTTAATTAATAATGAATTTAAACAATCTAATTGATGTACTAAAAATGAATTAATCTTGATGGATAAACAATCAATGTGAATAAGATTCCCCATGCATGAATATGAATGTCAAGCTATCAATGACACATGAAAAAGATAAAAATTGATATTTCATTGACAAATGAAAAATGATTGAATTATGTACATAATTAGAAACTGGAAATGAAATGAATGGAAGTTTACTGATATACTGTATGTTGATTTTATCTTGTGGTTCAATATTAATCTATATGGTATTTTATGATATTTTTCTTTTGAAAAAACAGATTATTGCTGAAAGTCGGTATATACAAACATACAGAGTGAATATATCCCCCTGAGGAAGCCTATCTGGGCGTAACGCGTAGGGGACTCATCAATTAGTAATATACCTGTATTAGAAAGGATCAATTATGTGTATATCCTTATCCACATGAATGTATTGAGAATGTTTGAAATACGGTTTGCTAATATACTAATCAGCAATAGTCATAGAATTAGATACATGTATCTTTGAATTACACATGAATATCACCACAAGAGAAGTTGTAAATAATATTTTATTGAACTGCATGAATCTTTTAAACCAACAAGAATTTAAATAAATATTTTTCATATTATATACACATCTGAGTCCTTTCTAAACACACTCCATCACAATAGAAATATTGTAAACAATTGCTAAATATTAGTTTTCAACACTGCCTATGTGCATTCGCTTGGTATTTTTCATAAAGTTTGTCAGCTTTGGGAATGTACTTCTTTTAAGTGGAAATCCAGCCCAAACCCTTGTTTGTTGTTTTGGACAAAAGAGAGGAGAGTTAGAACCTTTATTGCACCCCTCCTTTGGAGGGATTTAATCACACTTCCTACTTTGAGGACACAACAGTACATGAGAGAAAAGCTCCTCCCAGTGAAGGGAATTCCCACCTTAGATAGATATATCCCCAGAAGAAGTGTCCCCATTTAGAGATTTCCCCCTACTCCTGACTCAGTCACAGCTAGTTTCCTCACGTTATCCACTAGTTACAAGGAAACTGTGAATTGCCATGGTGGGGTACAAGCAGTACAGTTGCATTGTCTTAATATGGTAATTACATAGTTTAAGGGCTTGTTGAAAGTTAAGACATCAGTGTTTGGTGGTCCCTATCTTGAAAAGAAAAAAAAACTCTGTCAATGACTCTATGTTATAATAGTACAGTTTATGTATTAGGAGACCACACAGTTTTAAAAATGGGAATACAGAATTAGCTCCAAAAACCACAGGGGATGTGACATAGATCCACCTGGTACTGTTACAGATAGAACGATTTGGTTAAACATCCTGTAAATACTGGCATGTCTAGATATACAGTTGTTGTAATTAATTATATTTATTGTGCACCTTTTTTAGATTTTAAGTCCAGGAACAGCCAAAACAGTTTGTTTAGTTTTGGATAGATAAAGGGAACAATTTAGGAAAATGTGTAGTGATTTTCAGCTGACCAACAGCTACATTTCTATTGTCCAAAGCACTCTTTTATGGCAATATGATCCCAGGCATATTCAACCTCAGACATAGTTCTTTCCCTGTGTGTAAAAAAGAATAGATGCCAGTCACTTTAGTGAGCTTGAAACAAAAACTGGTTTATTACACTTTGCAATATGGGAGGGAGTGTGAGGGGTGAATCAGGATATCCCCAAAACATGGATGATCTTAAAAACCAGACTAAGCTCTGATCATTTCTTAATCTCTCATTTCAGACAAAGTCTCTATGTACCTTCTGAACACCGACTATTCTGATTGGACATTTACAGAGCTATGGGTTCTTAGCAATTGAGGTTCACGTGGTATCTTAAGTGCTTCAATTTCAAGTAGTATGCTACAAGGCAGGTCCACGGGGAAAGGTTCCTGCATATACTTCCAACTCAACCAGCCATTTACCAGATCACTTTTGTAGGGGACAGTTGCAGTTTGTTTCCCCTAGGCCAAACACTTCTTAAACTTCAGCAGATAGAACCTTCAGGAATACCTCCTAGGAGGGAAGATCCCTGTTTCTTTCCAACCGATAGGTGTAAAGACCTGGGGAGAGAGGCGGACCTTTCACAGTGATATCCTCAGAGGGTAGAAGCCCATGAGGAAAGAGAAAGAACAAGAAGTGTCTCAAATATTTAACTGTTCTCCCAACATACATCACCAGGTGGGCCAAGCCTGTTGATTGGCTAGGCAAATAATTATTCATATAACAGAATGATACCTATCTAGCCACGATGCTGGAGCAAGTGGCAGAGAAAATACAATCTGTGCTTAGAGATTACCCCTGCTGAGGTAGAGGGTGACTATAGCCCACTGCTTCCTGCAGAATCACAAAAATAGTATTCAGCAAAAAATACTACATTCCTACACATTTAATATTCAAAAAGGTGAAAAGGTCTGTAGTGTGTGTCAAAAAGTTGTCATAACCATAAGGTGACTTCATCTCTGAAAGGATTACTGAACTGTTGTACATTCGCAGCTACAGTAATGCAGATTGCAGATCTGCCATTTCACATAAAACGTCAAAGCAACAGAATAATGTTCATCATCAAGCCTTACATAAGTGAACAAAGGCTGCCTTGTTTCCTTTTTGTTACTTGCACTTAATCAAAATTACTGTGTCAAATCTCTGCCTTCCAAGCAAGTAATGTGTAGTGCTGAGTAAAGCTGACCTTTATGGAGCAATCTGTTTTTATAAATTCTATCTGACAAAGGGGAATGACTGCACTATAGACACAGTTACCGTGAAATATGATTTATAATGTGTCATGTATAAAAAAAATTAAATAGTGTTCAACACTTAAATATAAAGTCTAAGTAATTTACAACACAAACTTTTTATATGTTTTTTATATGTTCAATAGACATGTAACTCCACAAAAAAATTGTTTTGATTTGGATTTTTATTGCTTTTGTTTTTTGAATCCGAAATTCGGTTCGGTATTCGGATTTCGGATCTGTCCAAATTTTCATTTTTAGATCTATTTGGATGGGGTTCCAATCTGATTGGACAGAGAACAGTCACATGTTTGATTTAGTTTAGTTTTGAACAAAATTTGTACGGATCCAAACTTTCGCTTAACGTACATTCCAATTCGTTTGCATTCAGACGCATTCAAATTTGTAATGAAATTTGTAACAAAACTAAATTTACATGTCTATTGTTCAATATAAACAATTTATGTGCAAGACTGTGATACCAAAATTATGCTCCTAAATCAACAAATAAACATTCAATAAATAAATCATCAAACCACTGCTTCTTTAAGCATAAAGAAAACATGTTTACCTATGTGTGCATTTCACTTGGTAACTCATAAACTCCGTAATCCTTTCTGTGTTGTCTCCACCAAATTGTGGCAATATTATTTGTGAATGAATTCCATCACCACAGTGCTTCACTTCTTAGGGTTTATTCACCAGATAACTTGTTGGCCTAACGCTAAAAGGGTCAGTATTTACTGTACTTTTTAGCAAGCAGTAGATATATTCCTTATGAGTAAAACAAAAATAGAAAATGAGGGAAATACCTAATTACTTACCTGTTCCAGCACCGCTCACTCCTGGCTGAATCATTACTTGCTCCCGGAACAGCTGTGAAGAAGTGTGCAAGGCACATGAGCAGTAGACACATAGATAAATACATACACACACACACACACACAGAATAATACACCCCACCTTGTTTCCCCCTCGTCCCCCGCAGATAAAATAAAAGACATAAGTAATCCTTCCTGTCAGAGCTCTGACTGAAGGAGCTAGTAATTGCCGGCACTGAGAGAAGCAGCTATGCGGTCTGCATCTGACCGTGTAGCTGCGGGCCGTATGGTACCAGTTTGCGGGCCGAAATTGACCTGCATGCTGGTACTTGGAGACCCCTGCAAAGCCTTCCTTTCTGCTGCTGGCCCGGCCTCCCCCCTCTGCCCCGGGCCCCATAGCGGCTGCGTGGGCCACTTTGGCGGGAGTTTTGCCACTGATCTTTCATACACCAGTGCTCTGTAAATACTTCACCTCTCTTTTCCACTGATTTGACAGCATTACTTTCAAATTAGTATCACTCGATCTTCAAAAACAGCAGTGGGGGTAATATTTCTATTAGACCAGTGAAAGAATCCTAAATTTAATCCATTCTTTTATATTAACACAAATGACAATCCCATATAGGGCATGTATACCTTCCTAGATGATGATAAACTGTTAGTACATGTTCATTTCCCTTCCACTAACCAAAATTTTTATAAAATTGTGTTTTATACAAACCCAATTAACCCTTGCTGAACTAAACCAACATATAATAAGTTATAAATCTAAAATAGTAGACATATTGGGATCTAAAAGTAATATTAAAACAGTATATTAATAAATAACAACATAAGATATTAAGCACAGCAGCTATAGGTGGTAGGAATTTAGCAGTTTAAAACTACTGATACATATTCCTTATTGTTTCAAATATGGATCACAATAATACTCTGCAGCTGTGGAATTGCTTAATTTTTCTAAGTAGAAGAGTTAGTAGATGATTTTTTTAATAGAAAAGTGAGGAGATGATTTTCTAAGTAGAAGAGTGAGATTATTTTTTTAAGAACATGCAGAGTGTGTGATGAAGGAAGATTTGGAAAGTATGCTTGACACTTAAAACATACAATGGAAAAACAAGTGTAAAACTTATGGGATTTGATTACATTGCAGAAGTATGTTGAGAAGGGTATTACACCTAGTAGGTTATGGTTGGATATCTCCTCAAATGATGGAATCTATGGAGGAATGGTACTATGAAAGGAAGTTATTGGGTCTACTTGTACAGAGGAAAAAGGAGAAATCGGAGAATGTCGGCAGTAAAATGGAATTTCAAAGAAAAATTAATGCCATTCAAAGAATTGCCTATATATGTGGAAAAAGGTAGAGGGAGGCTCTGATTAAAAAAGACCAGGCGTTAAAAATAAAAAAGTATAGGTAATAAATGAGTGATTGATCAGACTATAAAAAAACAAGAGGTATATTCATTCTCAAAGAGGAAACCAAAAATCTAGAAAAACACATCACCCCAGAATAATCCTCTCTGACTTTTAAGCAAATGAAACACAGAAAATCTCTGGGCTGATTGGCATCACAATGCAATATTATAAAAGCACATGCCATGTCCTTGCGCCATGCTTTGTGTCTGTGTTTTACTTTCAACTCTCTGACTGAAACTCCATCTCACTCCCCTAACCTATAACAGTGCTACATAAAGAGGACAAAGACCATACACACATCATAAGTTATTGACCAATTACACTAATAAATGTAGTCTTGAAGATCTATGCCAAGGTATTAGCGAACTGGCTAACATCCTTTGCATCCAGTGCTCGTATCCCTAGATTAGGTGGGGTTTGTCCTAGAAATGGAGGCCGGGGCCAACACCTCTTAATTTTCATTAATGGTTATAATCACAGAGAATGCAAAGGTTCTTTCTGTCAATGGATGCCAAGAACGCATTGGATAGATTGGCCTGCGATTACATGGAGGCGTTTCTCAAGTCCGTTGTGCTGTCACTAACGGGACAAAGACAGGAATGCCCGCTACCTCCACTAATATTTATATTGACATTAGAATCATGTTTCAGACATAAAAGGTCTTAAAGTGGGCGGTAAAATATAAACTGATGGCGTTTGCAGAAATGCCCTGTTTTTTCCGCCCTCACCCTGCAGCGCCGTAAGGCGGCCGCCTGACTTGCCTTGCAGTAGCGCCGGGACTGGTTTGCAGACTACTTGCTGCTATTCCTTTGAGAACTGCACATTGCTCTCCCTAATCTTGAACATTTTCAATACCTTTCTAATCTGATAATTACCTATTTTAAATGCCATGCTCTAAACGTTTCTTTTTTGGTGGCCACAGTTGTGCAAGGACAACTTTCAGAATATCACTGGGAAGTAAACAATTATTATGATTATTATATAGGATTTATATAGCGCCAACAGTTTGTGCATTGCTTTACAATATAAGGAAAATATTACAATGACAATACAATTCAAGACAAGATGATAAGGAGGGCCCTGCCCCTGAGGGCTTACAATCTAAAAGGGAGGGAGAAGTGATACATGTGGAGGTAGCTGTGTGGGGATAAATTGTTTGAGAACATGATGGTTCAGTGGTTAGGTTGAGGTGGGATAGGCTTCCCTGAAGAGATGAGTCTTAAGGGATCGCCTAAAGGCAGTCAAGGTGGGAGATAGACCAACATGTTGGGGTAAACAGTTCCAGAGGATGGGAGAGACTCTAGAGAAGTCCCAGAGGCGAGTATGGGAGGAGTTGACAAGGAAGCTGGAAAGCAGGAGGTCTTGGGATGAGCGGAGTGGACGGTTAGGGTGATATTTTGAGACAAGGTTTGAAATATATCTGGGGCAGAGTTGTGGATGGCTTTATAAGTGACTGTTAATATTTAGAATTTTATCCTTTGTGCGAGTGGAAGCCAGCGGAGGGATTGACAGAGGGGGGTTGCAGACACTGAGCGGTTGGTTAGGTGGATGAGTCTGGCAGCTGCATTCATGATAGACTGAAGGGGGGATAGCCTGTGTAGTGGAAGGCCAATGAGGAGGGAGTTACAATAGTCAAGACAAGAGATAACAAGTGAGTGGATGAGTAATTTACCGGTTTTGTAACCTCCTCTGTGGTGACAGGGTCAAAAGAGGAGAGTAACAAGTGTGATGGTGGGTCTGGGACATTAATAGGGGAAGGTGACTGCACAGTGGTGATCTGATCCCAAATTGTATCTATTGTTTTTGAAATGAATGGCAATGTCCTTGGCAGTGAGTGAGTTAGTGGGTGGGGGCGGTGGAGAACATAGTAGAGACTTGAAGGTAGAAAAGAGTTGATGAGGTTTGGATGAGAGTGTGTTAATGAGAGTGACAAAATAAGTTTGTTTGGCAGCAAGGAGGGAGGAATTATATTTTAGGAGGGCAGCTTTGTAAAGGGTGAAGTCTTGCAGAGACCTAGTTTTCCGCCAGAGTCGCTCAAGAGTGCGGCTTTGTCTTTTTTGATGTTTGGTTACTTCAGTTTGCACCGGTTGTAGCGGACATGGTCTAAGTCTGCGTGTAGTGAGGGGGGCTAAGGTGTCTAGAGAGGATGAGACTGAGCTGTTAAAATTAGAAGTAGCCAGGTCAGGACAAGGGTGAGAATGTGTCAAAGAGGTAGTCAGTAAGGATGGGCTGCATGTTCTAGCGTTCGCCAAACGCCGAACATTATGGGATGTCCGCGGTCTGTTCGACACCGGCACATCCCAAGAGTTAGAACCGAACACGGGGGTGTTCGGCTCATCACTAGTAGTCAGTAGCAGAGTGGAGAAGAGAAGGATCAAGGTGGCGAAGGTTTCTCCGGGTGACAGTGTGCCGTGTAGGGGGATTCTGGGTTGGGGACAGGGTGAGGGTGAAACTGACAAGGTTGTGGTCTGAGAGGGGGAAAGGGGTGTTGGAGAGGTTGCAAGGAGTGCATAGGTGGGGGAAAACAAGATCAAGCATGTTACCATCAGAGTGAGTAGGAGTCTGTGACCATTGAGTTAGATCAAAAGAAGAGGTTAGGAAATTGAGTGGAAGCTGGAGTGTTAATGTTATTAGCAATGTTAAAGTCACCAAGAATGATAGTGGGTATTTCCGAGGAGAGAATGTAGGGTAGCCAGGCTGGTAACAATGGCAGAAAACGAACAAATAATGTCCCACCCTACCTGAACAGATTATTAATAACTGTCTGGCTAGGTCACTAGGAGAGGGAGACTGTTGGGCAATACCCACAGCTCCATTTCTCACAGAGTGCAGAAACTTATAGAGGTATGATACAAGGGGGTTGATTTACTAACCTTATAAACACACCACGAACATGCATACACCTCTGTAGTGTGTTCCCTCCCAGCATGATCTATGGGTGGAATCTAAACACCTTTGTAGTGTGTACACACCCAGCAGGTGTGTTGTGCAAAGCCCTGCATGAATTACAAGGTGATGTTGTGTAAATTAGCTCTATGTTGTGTTGCTTGCGTTGATGAATGCAGGAATGTAAATGCATGAGCTAACCATTTTTGTCTAAACTGTGAAGCAGCATTATATATGCATCATGTGCATGATTTTTCCATATATGGCATTAGTGGAAATATGCTTTTAGAGACTTTTTGGTTGATAAATACGTTTTGCTGTGTGAAAATCACACGCGCCTAGTGCGTGCGTGTGTTTAGGTTAGTAAATCACCCCCAAGGAATCCATTGAGGATGAGAAATATTTATATACATTGTGGGCATAGAAATAAATAAAAATAAAATAGTGATTAGGCCATCTGACAAGGTGGTGTGTGTGTGTCTGTGTCTGTGTGTGTGTGGGGGGGGTATAATATTAACCTCCCTGGCGGTAATCCCGAGTCTGGCTCGGGGTGAATTTTAAATGCTAGGAGCGGTAACCCCGAGCCAGACTCGGGGCTGCACAGAAAAGTGACACTCACCTTGTCCCTGCGATCCCGCGGCGTCCTCTGCTGTACGCGGCTCGAAAATTAAACTAAAAGCCGGCATCTGACTTTTAGTTTCGTTTTCGAGCGTCACAGCCGGCGGGAAATTCAAAAGTGAAAAGTTGTAATATACACAGAATACACACAATACAATGTAATCTGCTATGATTACACTTATGTATCAAACTATTTCACTTCAATTTTGTCCCTAGAGCT
>NW_017306432.1:1227231-1269800 GCF_000935625.1 Nanorana parkeri
TTATAATTTTTTAATTTCGTGTTTCAAACTTTATCATACCCGGGATGTCTACTGGACTCTTGTTTGGACAGATTTAGGTGAGTTATTCCTAAGATTTACTAAGAATTACAGGCCTACAATATAAACACCAAATTTTTATTAAACAATAATATTAAACATGAAGATGGAAAGCAGCCAAAAGGGACCATGGGGAAATTGTCAAATATCCCTCAGGAACACACTAAGGGGTCTATTCACAAAGCTGCCGAGGGCAGCCGAGTGAATGACCGATCAGAAGTGAAGTGAGCCGAACACTGTTCGGCTATTCACTTCAGGCTGGTACGGCTGATTTCAGCCGTATATCAGCTGAAATCAGCCGTACATCGGCTTGCTTCGTGTGGCTTCGGATCAGCCGAACATGCTCAGCATGTTCGGCTGATCCGAAGTGCAGAAGGAGTTCGACTCAGCCGATCCAACATCTGGATCGGCTGAGCCGAACCTCCGGCAGGCTTCACACTGCTGTTCGGGCTATTCTGAAAGATCCCGAACAGCAGTGAGAGAATAGCCGAATGCCGCCGAGCGGCATTTGGCTCGGCTGTTCTGCTCGGTCCCTCAGAGGCACCGAGCAGAACAGAAAAAGAGTGAAAAAAGTAGAAAAAAGTAAATAGAAAACGATTGTGCAGAGCTAGCAGTGACAGCTAGCTCCGCCCAATAGTTTCCTATTGTCCGGCGGCTCTGCTGCTGTAAAAAAAAAGTTAAAAAAATGTAGAAACTCTCCCTGGCCCCCCGCTCCTGGCCGCCAAGGAGAGAAACACAGCTGTGTCTTTTTTTCTTCATTCTGGCACGAGCGATGTCAGAATAGAGGAAAAAAAAATTCCCATTCAAAAGCATTGAGAGTTTACTATTGGCTATTTCAATTTGCAATAGCCAATAGTAAACTAGCATTGTTCCCGCCCTCTGCTGGTGGACCTGGTGGGGAACTGCAAAAGAGGGCGGGTACAATGCTAGTTTACTATTGGCTATTGCAATAGAAATAGCCAATAGTAATGTCCCAATGCTTTTGAATGGGACTTTTTTTTTTTTTTTTTATTCTGACATCGCTCCGTGTCAGAATAAAGAAAAAAGACACAGCGGGGTTTTTCTCCTTGGCGGCCGGGAGCAGGAGACTCCCGGGGCGCCAGGGAGAGTCAGATGCTTGGAGATCAGTGTCCCTGGTTAGCAACCAGGGACGCTGATCTCTCTGAAAGTGGCCGGAGCCAGCCGTAAGATCACGGCTGGCTCCGCCCAGCTGTCAGAAGCAGGCTGTCGGCCGGCCAATGGCCGGCCGCTCGGCCAGCTTCGGCTTTCAGCACGGCTCAGCGCTCGACTGAGCCGCTCGGCCGTGATCGGGAGCTGTACGGGCTATTGTGAATAGCCCGTACAGCACCCCCTTGGTTCTCCTGAACCGAAGGAGTCCTGGTGCCGAAGCTAGCCGAAGGATCGGCCGAAGCTACGGCCAGATCCTTCGGCAGCTTTGTGAATAGACCCCTAAGTTCATTTTAGGGTGCTTGGAGATTTCTATGAAAATAAATATTTTTTGTACAGAAATAGTTTTCATTTTCAGAGGAAAGAAGTAGCTGTGGTGGCGAAATATGCCCCCAGTCTACTGAACTTCACATGTAAATGGGAGGAGGAATACATATATAATAAAATCTGGCCTAACTTGGTGTCATGGAAGTGTTTCATTTATGACATTTTTGGAATATGGAGAAGGATTGTGGGTATTATGGAAGAGTGTCAACAATACATAAGTAGAAATAAGTATGGGATACAATTTCCTAGTGTAGTTGACCAAAAAGAAATACATTTTCAGATCTAACCATTTAAAATACTTTAGAGGAACATTTGCACTAAAACCTTGTTTTTTTATTTTTAAACAGATGTGCAAGGAAATATATTCCTACATTCAGCTGTCACCATCCTAAGTAGATTTTGGAGATACCTAATCAACAATTGTTGAGAATAAAATGGAATTGTATTTTGAAGATTTTTTACAAATCATTTCAAGATGCATTATGCAGAAAGTATGCAGAAAGTTAAGAAAATTATTAAAAATTTGATAGCCTATACTTCAAAGGGATCAGATAATGG
The DNA here is from genome assembly GCF_000935625.1 of Nanorana parkeri. Lineage (NCBI taxonomy): Eukaryota > Metazoa > Chordata > Amphibia > Anura > Dicroglossidae > Nanorana > Nanorana parkeri. Next base: position 1,229,341 of record NW_017306432.1, read on the forward strand.
GGTCCATGCTACTTAGGAATCCACAAAATATTTATAGGAGGACTTCATCTTTAAGAACCAAACGTGTTTATAATAAACACTATGAGGAAAGGTTTGATAGAAAAAGTGTTTTTAACATGTGGCACTAAAGAATAGATGAACATGTAAATAGTATTAAAAAATGCTATAAAAACCACAACATATCCAAGCATTTCAGAAATTTTCCTAAGAAGGAGCCCAGTGCAATGAATCTTTATTGCATACAGAGTTTTTAAGAACTAAAGGGGCTCAAACTAAGAGAGAAATTTCTAGGAATGAGAAACAAAGGATTTTTATTTTGGATACTCTGCAACGAAATGGGCTTAATGTAGAATTGGATTCAAAATGCCTTTTTTTTAGATGCTTATTTATGCTGAGCTGGTTTGGAACAGTTTATTTGGTTTCATGTTTAATAACTTTTTATATTTTAGAAATATTTAGTTTTATTATTATTTTTAGATTGGTTACATGTTGCTTTAGCACACCAAAGGTAATCGGTATATTATAAACAGGGGTATCCCTAGACAATTTGCTGTGAAAGACCAGGAGGGGGGTTGTGGGATTGCTGATGGTGCACTTTATGGTGGGTGGGGTGTTGTTGGTGGTGCCCATTATGGGGGGGTTGCTTGTGGTGCATGTCATCGGGGGGTAAGCTGTGGGGGGTGGATGGGTGAAGGGAAGTGCTGTTGGAGCACGTTACTGGGGGGAGGGATTGCGCTGAAGCTGCATGGTACCTCTGGCTCTGTCCGGTGTCTTACCCAGCTCGCTGACATCACTGGTTGCCAGGGACAAGGTGAGACCTTGGCCAGAGTGTCACAGGTTGCTAAGAGCTCCAAGAGATCTTAGATCCAATGAGATGCCTCAGGCTGCCTCATGATAGGGACAGCTCTGAATATAAAACCCACTATACTGTATATGTATAAAATACAAACGTAATAACACTCTGCACATTGACTAGGATCTTATACAGTACATGAACCCTATGGGATTTATTTTTGTGTTAATATCACAGGATGGTGTAAATATAAGAATATTTTGTTGGTCTAAAAGGGAGATTATTGATGTTTGTGAAGTTCGGGCGATACTAATTTGGAAAGTGCTGCTGTCAGATCAGCGGAAAGGGTCGGTGGAGTATTTACAGAGCATTGGTGTATAAAAGTAGCTACAATGATGACACTAATGCTGCTCCTCAGGAAGTCCCTAGGATGGAAATGCTTGATGTCCCTAGGGATGTCTTCATGCCCACAGAAGTTTCACACTTACTCTCTGAAGACTAGAACCAGGAGTGTAAGCGGAAGTGATAGCTGTAAATGCTGGTGCTACCTGGAAAACCTGTTTATTGTAAGTGTGATCTGATTTGTTTTAATTTTTTTATTGAAAAAAGGTTTTTTACTATATTGTTTTTTCTTTCCTATTTTTGAACTATGGTATTAATCTGAGGATTGTAAAATGGATTGGACCTGAACTAAAATAGTGGGCCTATTGGTTGCTATTGGGCTGTGTATACTGACCTTTTTAGCATTGAAGGTAAACGTTATCTGGTGAGTCAACCCTAAGAAGGGGGAGGATCGAGGTGATGAAATTCATGAATATTTTTTCCCACAAGTTAGTGGGGACCACACAGAGGGGATTAAGTAGTCCATGGTTACGATGAGTTACCACATGGATTGTACTGTTTACACAAAGGATTGAAAATGTTTTCCTTTATGAAAAGGACTGCACAATAATTTGAGAGGCAATGATTTAATGTTTTATTTAATACAATTATTTGTTGATTCAGAAGCACAACTTTGGTATCACAGTTTTGTACATAAGTTATTGTTCATATGAAAAATATTAAGTATGCATTTGTAAATTAGTTTGACTTTATTTTTAAGTGCTGGGCAATATAAAGTTAATTTATGCATGAATATCAACTTAAGAGATTTAAAACAGAGGCTATAGGTGAAAGGTTTAGGGAATTCGTCACAGAGTTTAAAAACCACTGCTAAATATTGTATTACTTAGCTTAAAGCATTTGCTGCAAAGAAGGGTTAAAACCCAGACATATCTGGAATAAAGAAAGCCTTCATATTTAATGAACAGGTCATGCCTTTATAGGACTTGTAATGGAGCAAGGCTATGAAATTGTTTTGTGTTTTCTTTTTACTTTGCAACCCTTCTCGCTGGGTAAAAAAACAAAGGCTAATAATATCTGCTGGATTCAGTTTTTGTGCTTGTAAACATATGATAAAAATACCTTTATTTTGCTCGTTTTAATTCTGCGCATCAATGGACAGCAGTTTCAGCATTGGTTTGTGGCTTTTTGCGGGTTTCAGGACCTTTCCCCCTCCTGTCTTTTCAAAATACAGAGCTGCGAATCCATTGATACATACACCTATCTTGGTTTCTTCTAGTGAATTCTCACAGACCCTCCTGTGAATTCTCACAGACCCTAATCATCGGAAGTGGCTTTCTCTCAAGACAGTAGGTTGAAGTAGAACCAGTGGTGTAGAAACTGAAATCACAGCAGCTCCAAATGCAGCTTGGCCCCTGCAGCAGCATGGATCAGGACTAGTTCCTAGGGCACCTTTATAACACTCCTGTGAGCTCATCATAATGCAAAGTGCTTAATAGATGGATTAGAAGGCAGAGCTGGCAGAGCTATACGGGGAAGCTAAAGGTTGGGTGGAGGGATGTTCCTGGCATTTGGTCATGTGACATCATTCCTATAGCCCAACTAAGGAATTGCATATCCTCTCAGTGCCTGCTGTGCTATAGTCAGTTGACAGTAGGGAGTACGCGGTAGAGTGCCCATCAAGGAGAATCCCTGCTACAAATTAGTTCTGCAGCCCTTAACTCAGTAGCTACACCTATGAGTAGAACTAACACATATTAATTATTGATAACTAACAAGAACATAAAAACAATAAATATGATCAACATAAGCAGTTCTTATGCTGAAAACAGCATGATAGAAGTTGTAAAATCCCTAAAATAGCACTCTAATATGTGTAAAGGTAATGTATGATTTCTATAATTGTAAAGAACGGAAAGAATGGACACTTATGTAACTTTGCTGTCCAGCTTGTTGTTTCCATATTGGTGGCCACAAGTAGGCTAAATAGGCCAGTAGACTGCAGTTTTTGCCTGATGTGTTCTCAGCCATTTCAGTATGAAGGGATTGTTGAACAGAAAGTACGCTGTGTGTAGAAAAACAGTTTCTTCCCAATAGCAACTATTTGAGTGACTGATGTATCAACAGATTCCATTGTGCAGTGACTCATGACAGAAGTCATTAAATTGGTTTATCTGTACTAATATGTTGAAAAGTAATTTACAATAGGTAGCCACGGGATACCAAACACTAGGTTGCTTTTAAGTAAAACCAGCTGCTTCTAATGTGCAATTTTAAATTGATGGAAAGTTGGATTGATGATGGTTGCAGGTAATGCTTTGCTTAACGTTCGGAGCTATAATATCACCAAAATTTACTTTCCAAATGCAAGGGCGTATTATTCCTTTAAATATCAGATGTCAAGTTGTCAGTTGGTTCAAAAAAGAACTGTATCAAATATGCAATCGGAGAGATAAGAATTTCAAGCTGCTTTAATTACTGAACAGCTCTGAAGTACTTCACTTCTGCACTGAGCTTAATCTTCAGAAAGGATTATGACAATAATGTGCTTCTCAGCAAAATGTCACCTTCCTTATTTTACCAAAATGTGAACTTACTTTCTGACTGAGAGTAAATTAAATATTTTTGAGTATCACTGCTCGAAAATCTTCACTCTGCACTTCTTCAAAGCTGAACTCCTGTCAAACAGCCATAGCTGAAATACACATATGTGATCTGTCATATGTTCCTAAGGATTTGTTATTCAGTATAGACAACATTTGTGATCCATACACCTCTGGGGAAAGATTAGTCCGGAGGATAACACAACTTTTTCTGTTAGAGTTAAGGATCAGTAAGAGTAATAAGTGAAGATGAGCTAGAATTGTGCACTGAAGTTATCCATTTTGCGTTTGCTAAAATTGTCCTCTAATTTCACCTTGCAACATTTTGTTAGGAGTGTGAGACAGGATACTCTCGCACCACAGCCATCACTCAGTAACTCTCTCCTCTCCTTTCTCAGCTGCTGCTCAGCTGTTTCTCTTCCCCAGCCAAGGTTGGTTGCTAGGCAACAGACCCTGCACTACAGGCAATGCCCCCTCCGCTCTCACTGCTCACTGGTGGTGGTGGTGTCCTCATTGCTAGGCAGTGGTTCAGCACTGCCAGATCTGCCTACTCTGCCCTGACAGTCCAGTGGTGATGTGACACTCTAGCTACTCATTAGCTACTTAGTGCTTTGTCTCTAAATGCTTTAGTGTGCTGACTTCCGTGCTTGGACACACATTACCGCTCTGACCTCAGCCTGTCTTGACCCTTGCCTGCACAGTGGATTATGCTACTGTTTACTGCCTGCCCAGACCCTTTCCTGGATAATGGATTATGCTACTGATTGTTACCTACCCTGACCCCTGCTTCGACAATGGATTATGCTACTGATTGCTACCTGCCCTGACACTTGCCTGGATAATGGATATGCTACTGACTACCACCGGCCTTGACACTTACTTGAATTTTGGAATTTGCTACCATCTGCCATACGCCCTAACCAATGCTAGATAAGCATACAGCCGCTTACTAGTCTGGATCTCTCCTGCTCACTGCACCTGCCACATACCATACCACATTTTGATGCCACCTGACGTGGTACGCAAACTCTCTCTCTCTGGGTTGATAGGGAGCATCCAGGTTCTGCAAAAATAGCATTGCATCTTTAGTCCTGGGAGCATCCAAGTACTGGTAGATCTACTTGCCTTAAGAGAAAATAGGCTGCTAAAGGTGAACCTGCACTAAAGTCTGGCTAATTTCAGAAAACAGAATGCAAACTGGTAAACCTTATAAACTTCAAGGCAAAATTAGAAGCGAAAATGCCCATAATTTAAAGATACCCTCAACAAGCATGTAATGATAAAAAAGTAAGAAAACACCCGGCGCCTGTGTTTTCTTTCTTTTCTATGCAGCCTTCAGGATCACTTGTCTGTTAAGGGGCAGCTGTGCTGGATTTCATTTAACCCTTTGGACCAGTGGAGAGCTCTTTTGGTTGTGTACATTTGGCGCTGGTCGTTTCATTTTTGTGACTTAGGAATGATAAAAAAAAGTCCCTTACGATCATAAACAATGGCTGTGTGCAGTACATGATACTTCTTCTCAAATGTTAATTTTGGAAATCATTGGTTAGCCATACTGACCAACCAATTTTCGTTGAGCGATGGAAATAATTTGCTTTTGCGCATTTGTGCTGTGTTCTTGCCATGATTTTTGAGAAATGAAAGCCTCACTGATTCATCAATTTTTAATCAGCCAGAGAAAATTTTTCCAATCTAACCGATCAAAAAATTTCATACACAATATTGAAAACGAAAATCGGTGATTTACCATCAATTGTTCGATTTTTGGTTCGAAAGACGGTTTGTTTATGATTTCCGAACACAGTTCTTAAAATGTAAGGCCACCTTTAGAGAGAATAATTCCCTAACACGGACATAGCAAGTAAAAATGGCTGCGGAGGCCAAGCACCCCTTTATCTTTAGGTCTATTCAGAATTTTGTTGAATAATCTGGGTCATTTCCCATACCGAATATAGGGGCTAATGGTGTGTCTGATCCGATGGAAGAAAATCAGGAGGTTTGGGGCTTCTGTGAGGCCTCTGATTCTAATATTAGAATGTGTACTCATAATTTCCTGGTTATCTAGTTGTAAAAGTACAGATTCTATTTTAAGGTCTTGACTGTGTGAACACTCTTTCAGTAACTCCAGAGAGTGTATGATAGTTACATAGTTACTGTACATAGTTAGTAAAGTTGAGTAAAGATACAGGTTCATCCAGGTCAGCCTTCAATATATGTGTGTGTATGAGTATGTATACATGTCGCTGACAACTCCCATATCCCTGTATATTTTGTGAACTGAGAAACTCATATAATTGTTTTTTGAAGTTCTCAATGCTTTAAGCTGATACAACTAGCTGCAGAAGGGAAGTCTGAAACAAAACTCTTACGTCTCTGAGACTAAAATAAATCTCATCCAACTTCTTGTTATGTCCACGTGTCATCTTCAGAGATCTTAGTTGAACCTGCAGTCCCCATTGATGCGTTTGTAAATTGCATTCATATTGCCTTTTAGTCGTCTCTTCTCCAAGGAGAACAAGTTTAATTTTTGTACTTGATCTTCATGACTCTCCACCACCTTATTAATTTTGCTGCCTTCTTTGAACTTTGTCTAGTTCAAGCAATCCTTTCTGAGGATTGGTGAACAAAAGTGAACTGCATACTCGAGATGTGTTTCATATAGTGGAAGATTTATATTTTAATCTCTTGTAAAAATCCCTCTTTCAATGCAGAATAGTATTCTGTTCGCTTTGTTAGCTGCAACTTGGCATTGCATGCTATTGCTGAATCTGTGGCTATAAAATACCCAAGTCTTTCGCTATCCCTGACTTCCCAGCAGAACATCTCCTTATTAATATTTTGCATGCATGTTCTTAGCTCCCAAGTACACTATTCCAAGTTAAATTTTTCAATACTGAATCACATCTGCCATGTTGCAGTCCACGCCTTGATTTTAATTTTTTATTTTAATGTCCTGCTGTTTTCCAGCGCCTGTGTTCAGTGACTGAGCTGTGTGGTATCAGCTTTAAGATTAGAGTTTAGTTCCTGCTTAAAAGATTCCTGTTTCCCTTTAACAAACCGTTCAGTTTCTTTTTGCAACTCTTAGTGGTGCAAGCATGTTTGTTCACAATAACTTTTATTGTATTTCAAAAAACAAATATAGGAAAGTGCAGAGATGAGAAAATGCAATGGTAATATTACAGTCTAAACTGAGTAAAAAATTAGTCAATAGGTTTTATAGGGTCACAGCTAGCAAAATTCTAATTTCTGAACACCTATTGCATACAATTGACAGTTGAGCTCTGGAGTTTAGTGCTTTAAACAAATAGTTAGTGTGGAACATCAGTCCCCATAAAGAGCCGGTAATACTTGATGTTTAAGACAGAGAGGGCAGAAGTAAATTGAAAAGGCAGAAGGAAGTAAAAGAATGAAACACGTAATTGAAAAAGAAAAGTGAACAAGGGAAGGACCAGATATGGACTGAATGGGTCAGGAAAAGGGGAGGGTGGAAGGGAAAGGGAAAGGAAAATAATTGCTTGGGTAATCTCCTTGCCTCCCATCCCCCACTATTTTACAAGTCTAAATTGTCATTAGCATCATTCCACCTCTGGAGACATATAGTGGGTTATCCAGGGTGCCCGAATTTTGTAAAATGTACGCATAGAGTTGTATTACCTGTTAACTGCTCATTCACTAAATAACACATCTTCCCCTTAATCTGGGAAACAGTTGGGATAAAAAATTTTCAGGCCCTGGCTAGCATTTGCTTACCTGCCATAAATGTAAAGGTTGGAAGTGTAAACTGGGCTGCCATGCAGCCTGCAGGTTATGGTTCAGTAGGGATTCCCAAAGATTTAAAGACCTCTGCCCAGTAGACATGTGCGATTCGTTTCATTCCGAATCGAAATTCGGACAAAATTTTCCCTCTTAAATGTCACTTTGCTGCAACGAACGAACAAAACAACAACGAAACACAATTTCGCACGGATTTCCGCTAACAAATTTAGTCCGAATCCGAATTCCGAAACGAATTGACTTCCGAATTCCGAAAAACAAAATAAAGCAAAATCTGAATCAAAACGAAACTAAACGCAACACATTTTTTGCTGGTGCACATGTCTACTGCCCAGCACTGTGTAGACACATTGATATACCCCCATCCAAAAACACTTGATTTTTAGGAATTCCCAACAATTTAAAGGAGTGTACCTCTGGTGGGGCATTCACAAAGGCAGTTAGGTGAGGACACTGGTATGAATTTAGCTATTCAAAGAGGAACCATATACCATCTAAATAATAGTTTATAGTTTCTACCACCATCAAATTGATGAAGCAGTGAGCCAAGGTATGCCAAATTTGGGTCCAACCTCTCTGATCTATTTGTTTCTGTAAACCCCGTTCCCACTGGTCAACATATGGTAAAAGAGTATAAGAATTTTAACTGAAAATGGCCCAGGTGGACGTGCCCGATTGCACAATGCTTCTGGAATAAAACATTTGCCTTTATACGCACACTCATCCGTATTACCCTGCCCTTCAAACCTGCTATAGTGCTCCTCAATTTGAGACCTGATAACTTCACTAACTCACAATTTACCCTCCTGACACACATCCTCACTGCGGCTAAGCAAACGATCGCAAAAGCATGGCTATCCCCTAATTTGCTGATCTCAGAAACACTGTGTTTGTAAACGAAAAGTTAACAGCTAAACGACAAGACATAACATACTCTGAACCTGGACCTCCTCCCCAAGCATCTGCTTCCTTCCTTCCTCTTTGCCCTTCTTCATTTCTCTCCCTTCCCCCTTTTTTTCCCCCTTTTTCTTTTTCTTCCTTCTCTCCTCCTTCCAATCCGATAATAGTGGTCTGCTCTAGATATGACCTGAAACTCTAATGTTTGTCATATGTTCCTTACTGGTTGAGAAGAATATCTGTTCGCATATGACTGTTACCTTTTCCAGATATGCCCTGACGAACGTTACCCCCTGTAACTACTGTTACTACCATTTGATGGTTCAGCTTATGCCTTTCTGCTTGTAAACCTATAAACCTACTATTATGACCGATATTCAATATGACTGCTGTATTATTCGGATTTTGTATTTCTGAAAAATATCTAATATAAACTCATGTTGAAAAAAAAAAAAGAAAATGGCCCAGGTGTTCTAGAGTTGACAAAAGTTATAATTCCATATGTAAATTTGCTGTTCGGTGCTTCAAGAAATGATTTCTGACACCTTTCTCTGGTACAATATATAGGTTGTAGTTCTTTCTACAATGTTAATTACCATAAATTAAGTTGCTATAACCTTTTCAATTCAGTTTGGTGCAATGCTTTATTTCAGTTTTACATACCTGGGTTAGATACAAAAATACACTCTTACAGTTAGTAAATTGATGATTTTTTTTTTTATTCTAGGTGCATTTCTTATCCCATATTTCTTAACCCTGATCTTCGCTGGGGTTCCCTTGTTTTTACTGGAGTGTTCTCTGGGACAATTCACATCTATTGGAGGACTTGGTGTATGGAGACTTGCTCCAATGTTTAAAGGTATGTGAGAAATGTTTTCAAAATTGTTTACCTGTACCATTTATTTTCTACATTTTCCATTACATTATCATCATTTTCATTTGTTTGTGTAATGTAATAATGTGTGAATTGAAATAATATGCTTACATTTTTAAGTGCTTTTACTTGTTTAAAAATCCACCCCCCCCCCCCCCCCCATTCAACCACCACCACTACCACTACCACCTTAAGGAGGGAGCTGTGTGAAGTTATGTTTACTGTAATTAACCCTGTTTGTACTGTGGCAGTAGATTTCAATGTCAGTTGTAAGCTAGATTGGAACACTGTCCTAACATAGGGTTAAAGATAGAGGTGCACCGAAATTGAATTTTCTGACCAAAAACAAAAACAAAAAATTGTCAGGCTGAAACCGAAACAGATACATTTTTTCTCACCTTTTTATATTTTTTTTATATTTTATTTTTTTATTTTTTCGAAACGTGTAAAAAAAAAATATTTATTTTATTTCTATTTTTTAATAAATATTTTTTCTTTACTGTTGAGGGCTCCAGGGGGAAATCAGGGGTCTAAACAGACCCCTGATATTTCTCTTTTAAAATAGAAAAAGCGATTGAGGGCAGAGAGTCCTCAATCTCTTTTTCTGCAGCCCCCGTTATAAATGAACAGGAAGCATCTGTACTGATTGTTCCTGTTCAATCATAACCTACGGAGATGTAGAGCGCTTCCTGTTCATCCATATTTGAGGACACAGTAAACATATTATGTCGTCAATTATTTACAAGCAGTCAGCAAGCAGCTGATCGCTGCCTTGTTGTACCTGCTCTCCATCCTGACTCTCTGTCACAGGGGGGTGAGCCGACGGTGCGGGTAGGAGAGCTCAGTCTACTTTAGCAGCTGACTCCTTCCCCGCACAGCTGGCTCAGCCTCCTGTGACAGCTTACAGCTGTCTCCTACCCCAAACCCGCTCTCATCCTGATCTGTCACAGGAGGCCGAGAGGGGAGGTGCGGGAGGTAAGCTCGGCCTCCCATGACATCGCTGCTCACAGCTCTCTTCTCTCTGCCCCGCTCGGCCTCCTGACAGTTTCTCTCCTCCCCACTGGACGATGCTTAGGGATGCACTGCAACTTCAACCAAAAGATTGCACTTTTGGCATTTTTCCCAAAGTACCATTTTCTACCGATATGTTTCAGTGTGCAAAATTTCGCTGCATCCCTAGTTAAACACTTTGACGCATTGTATGCTTATGAGAGAAAGCTCAGCTTGACTCTCAGCCTGACCATCTAGTTTCACTTTTAAACTGCTCAGAGTAGGTTGGAATCTGCACAAAGGCCTTCACCAAAGAAACATCTAAGACGTAAGAAATATATTTTTAAAAATGACTTTTACATATGTTGTGTCAATGTTGGCTGCAAAAGTGGAACAAAATTTTAAAACCCAATTTCAAATTATTTATTTTAAATTAAGTAAAACAATAGTGGTTAGAACCTCTGTCATTTTTTTGTTTTTTTTCAGGGTGTCTCTGGTGGAGTAAGTGAGTAGAAATCTTCCCTATGGGGCAATTAAAATCTGAGGTTCTAACATTTCCACTATTCTTCTTTAGACTTCTTACCCTAAAGGTTCCCAGGAATATCACACTTTAATTACCTGATCCCTTTGGTCCTATCATATTCAGACAAAATCTAGTAAAAAAAAAAAAAGCTTTGGTGTAACGTTATTCTGATCATATTTTTTACAGTCGAGGAAACCACCAATTATGTCAAGTTTTTCATTTTGTTTTTAGAGTGTAGCAGTTCATTTTTCATCCATCCAATCCTTTCATTTAGCATATATGGTCTCATAGTCTAAAGTCGATTAAATTATGATCAAATTACATTTTCAACATCATTAAGTTTTTATTTTTGTAATTTTCAATAACAAATGTTATCAGCTAAAAAAAAATATCAAAATTTCATATCTGAGCCAGGTCAACGGGAAAACGAAATTCTAAATTTGTTTGACAATTGATGTAAATGAATAGCTTTATATTATACAAATCGTTATTTATATATCTATTGTGTGTTTGTTTTCCCTACAGGTGTGGGGCTGGCTGCTGCTGTTCTCTCCTTCTGGCTAAATATTTACTATGTTGTTATTATTGCCTGGGCCATTTATTATTTATACAACTCATTCACCATGGTAAGAATTGGTTCATTTGCATCCCTGATGAGTTTGTTTGGTAAAACTATTTAGAATGTAGTCATGTAGACAGGGCCATCCTCACCATCTTGTCTTGAATTGTATTGTGATTGTAATGTCTTCCTTATATTGTAAAGCACTGTGCAAACTGTCGGCGCTATATACATACTATGTAATAATAATAATAATAATATGTGATTTTCAAAGTGTACCTCCAGGTAGATATAAAAGACACAGATAATGTAGCTATTTTTTAATTAATAAATCATATTTTAATTACCTAAACTCAACTCCTCCAAGTACCTGAATTTGACTTAGTATCAGCCCCTTGCAATCTCCTGCACAGCAAACCAGGAGAGGGAAGGGTAGCACTAGGAGCCAATCTGGAGTGCTAGAGTGGTAGAAAGGAAGATGCTGATAGGAGTAGAAAGCAGAGTGGACAGAGGGATAAGCATAAAAGTATGCTGCTGCTACTTCACTGTCCAATCAACAGACAGGGAGATGATACTACTTTATTTCTGTAGGACTGTAATAGAGAAAGGGAGGTTGTCTTCTTGGCTATGCTATTGTCATGGTGCATGGAGGTGTCACACACCTTTGCAGCGCTCACTTTGTCCCTCACCTGGCAGCAGCAGTGTGCGGAGACGCCACTCTCCAGATCTCCTCATCTGGAGAGTGGCGTCTCTCTGTGGACCACAGACATGTTCCCAGTGTTTCTCTGATGTGGCTGTGCCTCGGAAGCATGGCTTTGTGCGTCACTGTGCATGTGTTTCAGGAGCTGTGCTGGTCACAGCATCAGCCGTCTCCCTTGGTGGTGTCACATGCAGGGAATCATGGTGTGACGTCTATAAGCCCCAATAGAGATCTAGCATGCACAGCAAATGACAACATGCAAAAACTCACTTCCTCCCAAGGAACACAAGCCTTCAGCAATACACAGAACACTGCCCTAACTCCACCTCTATTTCCATAGCAACAGGGGCATTGCCTCCAGTCCTGGGCTTTAGAACCTCACAACACTACTAGCTCAGTGCTAGGTTATTCTGAAGCCCTGCTCACAGAGACCCAGTGTTTATTCCTGCATCTTCGTCCACTGTTCCTGCATTCCTACCCACAGTTTTGGACTCCTGGCTACCTGACCCTTGGACTGTTTTCTGGACTACTGATTCTGCGCTGCCTGCATGAATACGTAACTGGATTACTATGGCTTGTCTCACCCCTTTGGACCTTGTATTTGGACTGGCTATCTCACCTGCTTCCTGCTACTGGGATCCAGACTTGGCGCAAGGGGCTCTGCCCTGCAGTACATGACAGCTATGTTACAGGGCTGTGCAAATCTCAAAACTGAATAGATAGAAATGCAAATATTTTGTCAGGTAGATCATCTCCCATAAATGTATTTTAATTACATATTTAGTTGTTTGTTCAAAGTGTAGCTTTAATAGCACCCCTTTTCTATGTAGGCAAAATCATATTGGAGTTTAACATGGAAACAGAATCCTGACTACCGCTGTCCATGGTGCTGAATTCATTCACAGCCTGCCATTATGCTTGCTAGTATGTGCATTACTTATAACTAACAACAAAGGTGCCAGGTCACATAACACTCACGATAAGGTCCCTCCTTCTGCCAACAAAACACATACATGCCTTGGTTACTAGGACTAAGCTCGCCTATACTAGTATTATACAACTACTACCAGTGATAGTATGAGATAGAAAATATCATACTGCTGGACAGAGGAAATAGCAGAATGTAGATATGGATGGCAACAGTGAATGACAAACCTAAGACTGCAGATAAAAATACTAACACTGATCTACAATGAGAAAGCCTTGGAAATGAAAGTAGCGACATTTTACCAGAATTGGGTCACCAATAAAGGAAAATTAAGTCTTGTGAATTAATTGGCTCCAGTTTCCAAGATACAGCTTCAGGTCAAAATTGCATCAACATAATTCAAAATGACGAGGGGAGTGTGCGATTATTCTCCATAACGTTTCTGCAAAATGTGATATAGCAATGAGAATGGTGCCACACCAATCATTATACATGTATCTTTTTATTGATACCAATAACATAACTTTCCATTCATTTACTGTTTTTTCATGTAACATTTTCATGCTTTTTGCATGAAAAACTGACAAGCGCTAACATCAGATTAAAGGTTCCATCTGTATTAGTTATCTAAACTGCGCTTTTTGACTTTTCTTTTGTGAACTGCAGTAGGATCATCCATGGAGAGATTCCAGCAGTAATCGGCAAGTATGTACAGACTCCATTTCCCTTGGTATCTTTTCTCCATGCCTGCGATATCCTTGTGGAATCTCTCCCAATGCTCATCACTCACTGCCCCACAGTTCAAAGTGAAATAGTCTAAATGCGAGTGTAAGAAGTGAATTTGCACCAAGTGCTTTATAGGACCTAAGCAAATTTCCCACGTGTTTTTCATAGTCATCTGCCTTGCTGTTCCCGAGAAACTCAATTGCCATGGACTTGTAGGCTTTCCATGCCTTCTTTTCCTTGCCGCGCAACAGAAGATCAAACTTGTCATCTCAGAGAAGTTCTCGAATCTGTGGACCGACAAAGACTCATTCATTGATTTTGGCATCATTAAGTCTTGGAAACTTTTCATAAAGATATTGGAAACCTGGTTTTGTTTTGTCCATACCCTTCACAAAGTTCTTCATCAGCCCCATCTTTATATGCAACGGTGGTGACAACATTTTCTGAGAGTCAACAAGAGCTGGATTTTGAACATTTTTCTTTCCTGGCTCCCAGGACTGTCATGATGGCCAGTCTTTCTTGACATAATGACAATCTCTGGCTCAACTCACAGAGGAAACAGCAGTACTATGTGTATCCACCCTGCAGGCCAAGCAACAGGGCAACAACTTTCAAATCACCACAGAGCTGCCACTGATGTTCCTCATACTTTATAGGCCTCAGCAGAGGTTTCATGTTTTCGCATGTTTCTTTCATGTGGACTGCATGCCCGACAGGAACGGATAGCAAAACATTGCCATTGTGCAATAAAACAGCTTTAAGACTCATTTTAGATGAATCTATGAACAATCTCCATTCATCTGGATTGTGGGTAATGTTAAGGGCTGTCATTAAGCCATCAATATCATTGCAATAAACCGAATCACCTTCCACTAAGAAATACTGAACCAGATCTTTTTGGTGGTCACGGAAAATGGGGATCCTGACATCAATCTGCAAGAGGTTCCACTGTTGTCATCTGGAGCCCAGTAGCTCTACCTTACTCTTAGGCAATTTCAAATCCCTGACCAGGTCATTTTGTTCACTTTGTGAAATTAGATGTGGTTCAGGAGGAGCATACGGTGGGCTAAAGTTTAAGTCCGCTGACATCGACGGCCCCGGATCAGCTGCATCCTGCTCATCGTCTTTATCATCATCTGTGTCTAGAGAGAAGGATTCTGGTGGATCTGGAATAGGCAAGTCCTCACCATGGGGTACAGGACGCAGTGCAGATGGAATGTATGGATATTCCATGGTCCACTTCTTCTTTCTTGAGATCCATTTTGCAATTGAGGGAACCACACAAAAATAGCATTAACTACTATGATTGGGGGTTCCCTCCACACCATTGGGACTGCGAAGGCATGGGCTTTTTCTTCTTCTTTAGCCAATGATGCGGATAAGTTGCACACGTGATGCAACAATAATGCTGTGCCCAACTCTTGTCCTGATAACCTATTGTGCATCCAAAATATAGGTGGTATGCCTTTTTACCACTGCCGTCATACTGCACTTTTAAGATGCAAATGTAACCTTGCCACAAATGTAGCAGAAGTTAGCTGCGTTTTTTACACAGTTTCGAGACATCTTGGCTTCTGAGGGAAAATATCATGCAACTGTTCCTTGGAAATGCTAGGCAATGCCACTTTCACAAGCCACCAGATGTAACTGTATGATGCGCAGATCTGACCAAGACAAATGTACCTTGCAATAAAATAAGAAAAAATTACAGTTAGGTAAACACATTTTATCTCAGAGGTCAATAATGTCCCAAAATTTGTAGACCATCTAATGGATCCCAAAGGAATAAACCTTTTATTTTGTTAAATCTTAATTTGGTTATCAAAATATACAATACAGTGTAATAATTATGGCAGTTATATATTGTCTGAAAACAACAAGATATAAGTCAAATCCTTTTACATAAGCAGATAACTAGTGTGTATAATGTAGTAAACCACCTTATCTAACAACAGTAATTTCAAATGTGATTGGTTGTTGTGCCTTACTTTTCAAACTGTTTTCTCTGCATATTTAAATTAACCAAAATCAATGCTATACATTAGAAATATCAAGATAACAGAATATATGATGTGACATTAGAACCAGACCGTGGCAATAGATTATTTGCACCATATTGATACTCCTAAAGTGTAACTCCACCTTCCTAAGACATATACTGAATATCTCATTGCTCAGGTTTTTGAAGGACACTTTTATACAGCAATAAAATGTTCCAAATGTTGCATATCTTATCTTAACAACAGACCCAGATTTAATATTTTGGGCACAATGGATAATGTATTACTTGTATCTAATATGGCAATGTCTTCAGCTGTAAGGCCTGATTCACACCTTGGCGGCACCGTTTTTGCGTGTTTCTACGCGCCTGGCAGCATTCGGTTATGTGCGCTTTTATGCGCGTTGTACACATGTTGAAGACACATGTTTTGATTGGCAGCTCATTAAACAATGAAGGCAAAGGAAGAAAATGCGTTTAAAAGAGCACAAATGCTCACGAAAATGTGCAACATGCTTCTGCCACACGTTTTTGGGCTTTTCCAATTAAGTGTATGGGGCAAAAAACTGCCCAAAGAAGCTTATGTATCTTTTCGGGCACTTGGTGTTGTTCTGCTGGCGTTTTTCTGCTCAGGTGTAAACCAGGGCCATTGAAAATCATGGGATTTCTTTTGTTGGGCATTTAAAAGTGCTTTTCGAACTGCTCAAAAACTCCTAGGTGTGAACCAGGCCTAAAGGATAGGAGGGTATCATTTTAATGTAATGCTTGTAAATACCAAATATTTACAAATATACATTCTTCTGCCAACTTATAACAACTTAGAAAGGTGGTGTTATCCTTTGAGCTGGGGATGTCACCTCTTATGCTTCCCGGATTGCTAATATCTGAAAAAAATTATTACTAACTTGAACATCAGATAAGAAACCTACTTCCCTTAAATGGACACACTTTTAATATTGTACTTTCTACCTTTAGATAAATGTGACAGTGGAACTCCAGCCCTTTTTTAAGTTTAGGACAGACTGGGGAAAGAAGAGAAACTCAGCCAAATGGGCCTTTATGCTACCATAGGGTGTGCATAAAGCAATACAAACCAATCAGAGGTTCTAATCCTTCCCTGCTCATATAAATTTACTCTAACTTTCTCTTGTAATTACCATTTTAACCAGGACAGGATGTACTGGTGAATATTCTCCAACCAGACAACAAATAACAACTACAATGAAGCAATAAAAAATATAATTGTCTGGAGTTCCACTGTAACCCTTAATAGTGTACATTTTATGTTTTAACCCATTGCAATGTTTTGTAATCATTTAGAATCTACCTTGGAAAAACTGTGACAATCCATGGAACACAGAGCGCTGTTTCTCCAATTATTCCCTTCCCAACACCACGAACATGACCAGCGCTGTGGTTGAGTTTTGGGAGTAAGTTAATTGTTCATCTTCTATATCATCTGGACTGTATGAAATGTGAATATAAAAATTGTTGGGTTAAATTGGATTTACTTGGGGTGTGTATGAATGATGACTCCTTTAAAGAGAAACTCTGAACCTTTTCATAACTGCTACTGTTAGATTGTTTTAAATCTATAAATCGAAAGTATTTCAAATGTTGTATTAGTTAAAAAAATCTGGAAACATGTCAATATGTACTTTTACCATTGTACTATGGGCCCCAGGGTGTTTTCAGTTCATGGGCCTCCGCCATTGTAATTGGATCATGAATAAGCATCAGTGTGCACTGACATTTGTGATGTGATGCAGAAATATTTCTGCAGGATTTGGAACTCACTGTTTGGATTTTGAAATGGATCTTATGCAGCAGTATACTCTTTGCAAATTACTCATGTGATGCTGACAGATGGGAGAGTGCATAGGTGTTGTGTATGATTGCTTGATACTCTTAATACAAAGACTGCCATTGCTGATCCTTCTAGAAAAAAATGTCTAAAGAGTTTCAACGCTTAAATTGACTTTAACTGACAGGGTTGAAGTGCAAAGATTTTTTAGCATCCCTATGGGCTTGCCTGGAGGTCCATTGCGTGCCGTTTCTGTCCTTATTCTAATCTGGCACTGAGCTGATCTCGTAAACCAGACACCCAGTGTAATTTTCTGTCTGCACTTGCACTACTTTAAGATCACTGGCACCCAGTAGGAACCATGCTGTGTCTGTCCTTTCCACTAACACCTATGGGATACCAAGGAGGCCGCATCTAACTCCATAGTTTAAAAAAAAAATACAAATTTTTCTAACTATAATAGCCATAGAAACATCATAAATAGTGTTTTGTGCACTCTCAGAAAGAGTTGGTTTTGGGGGGAGACACTATGAGTTACATTATGTGCTTGGTTTAAATGCAAACAATAAGTAACTATCAGGATGCATTTTTCTTTGAAAATATGTTTATACCATCATGATCAAGGTTATTTAATAACATTGTGCTTACTGTGCGCAACTGAATGTAATGTACAGCTAAACTGTAAAGTGGTCTGACTTGTAGTAGTGCATGTAGTGTAGCATATAGATTTGTATGCCAGTTGACAGCGATCACTACATATGTCCGTTCGTTCTCGCCCAAACTAACATTTGGATGCATCCGAATGTCTGAATTAAAGAAATAACGAATCTCATTGTATCTGAAATTTTGATAACGAAAATTCAGATGCATCCGAATTCTGTCAGAATGTCATTCAGAATGGACTAATGTTGTTAAACGTAAAAATAAAAAAAATCAGCATGGGGTCCCCCTGTAGGAATTTTAGGGGGGAACCCCATGTGAAACCCCCCCCACTTGGCAAACCACCTAGTCCCCATGTTGATGAGGACAAGGGCTTCTTCCCCACAACTCTGGCAGGGGGGCTTAGCTGATTCTGGATGCCCCCTTTCATAAAGGGGTACCCAGATGTCGCCCCCCATGAATGAGTAAGGGGTAGTTGTTACCCTACTTATTCACCAAATAAACAGTAAGATAGTAAATAAACACACCACACAGGTTCGTAAAGTCCTTTATTAGTAAATAACCAAAATACACAGTTTTGACAAGTCCTTTATTTTAAAAAATCCCACAATGTAAATCCAACGCCAATCACATCGTCCATCGATGTAGAGCCTTGTCAATCACAATGCCCGCCACTCACTGACTTGATAAAAGAAAAATCCCCACCGCCCACTACCACGTCTAAACCCAATGAGCTCTCACTGCAAGGGATATCTTTGCTCTGGAATTTAAACAAAGGGGTGGAGAAAGACGTGGCATCAAGTTATGAGCTCCACCCCTTTGTTTGCATTACATGACATTTCTCGATCCCCTAATGGAATGTAAACAAAGGGGCAGGGCAAGTCCCATGCCATTATGACTTTCTGCGCCCCTTTGTTTACATTTCAGATCAGAGCTGTCAATTGCAGCTGAATAGAAATTAAACGAAAATCGGAACAGAAACTAAACAAAAACTAAACAAAAAGTCTAGTGATCACTGACTGTGAGCCATTGTTTTTCTCCTGTTAATAAAAGCCTATTCATACATGTGATCAGTTATGTGAATCTGCAAGCTCCAGCACATATTTCTGTGATCTTGGACATTGCAGCAACATTGAGCTCAGGCTCTGCAACAGTGCTGCGTTTGCACAGGTCTTAAAAAAAAGGGAGAGCTTGTTGCACTGATGCTGGGGGCACACCCAACATATGGGGCGACCCAGATCGCATAGAGAACAGTGCTGCATCCTCCCAGTAGTAGTGTTCTATCCAGGCTTTGGGCAAACCACAGTGGGCCTATATGTATTGCAATTAAAGTAAACTACAAATTTTAATAGTATACGAACAGACCGCATTATCCAGAGAATTCCAATAATGCAGACTTTATTGAAATTCACAGCAAATACAGTATAACAATGAAAAAGTGTATAAAGCAACAAATGCCAGCATTGCACACCCCCAACCAGCTACAACCTCTCACATGTTTCACCCGTAGGCTTATTTGTAGAGGTGAGAGTTATTCACCTCTATGAATAAGCCTACGGGTGAAAGATGTAAGAAGTTGTAGCTGGTTGTGCAGTGCTGGCACTTGTTGCTTTATACACTTTTTTTCTGTGAATTTCAATAAAGTCTGCAGTATTGGAATTCTCTGGATAGTGCGGCCTGTTCGTATACTACTACATTCCAAGGTGGAGACGCACCTATAGGACCAGCACCTGGGGAGTCCTGATGGCGGCTAAGGAATTGGAGCGGTGAGATTTCCTTTGGCCCTCCATACAAATTTTAATGCTACACAGTGTTTTTAAATGTTTAGGACAATCTAGAATGCATAGTGCATCTTATTGTAGAGGTAAACTAACCCTTTAAACCAGGGTTGGGCAACTCCGGCCCCCCAGCTCTGGTTTAGCTACAAATCCCAACATGCCTCTGCCTCTGGTAGTCATACCTGTAACTGTCAGTCTTGCAAAGCCTCATGGGACTTGAAGTTCCACAACAGTTGGAGGGCCAGAGTTAAACACCCCTGCTTTAAACCATTCTTGTACACAAAGCACACTCATGTACAGAACTCTTGCTCTGTAGTCCCTTGAGAAAGTCCATTGGACGAAACACGTAGGTGAGGAGCTACATGCTGATGCTATCGTAGCAGGTCTGGAGTGGCTTCTGGGTGAAGAGACGCAGTGTTTTGATTTCAATCGCTCGGGAGTTTTAACACCAGCTTAGTTCGTGATTTTACAGCACTGAATATTCTTTTTAAATGTAAGTGTTCTGATTTCTGTGAATAAATTATCATTTGGGAGTTTTTACACTATGTGCGATTGTGGTTTTCTATTCCTGAGAAAATGAGAGAGATTTGAGAGAGACCCTGTGCAGACTCGGCCTCAGCTGTCCGTGATTCTGTGGAGAGGGAGACATTGGACACCAAGGAAGTGTACACAGCATTTATAGACCACTTTGGTGGTCTGGATTATCTGGTGAGTGTGCTAGTGGTTGTGCACTCGGAGGTGGATCACTGGCATTTATTTGATGGTGGAGTAAACCACAGAAGTCACAATAGGTTATGGAAATCGATAGTATATAATTGTTTCACCAACTGAAATTGTTTCACCAATTTTAAAGCAAGTGAATATAAAGAATTGTCCACGATTTATTTGATTATCACTATTTATGGACATTTTTAACAAAAGGACAATATATAAGATTGAGTGACAATTGTTTTTTGTATGGACACATTTTTATATAGAGTTTACATATTCATTTAGGGGTTCACGTGAAGTGTGGGGATAGAGCATTGTTTAAAAAAAATGCTTCTTGCACTGCAGCACACCTATTTGGCCTATTCTGTTGCTTCTTCCTCACCCTCTCTGAGCTTTGGTGTTCAGTAGGTGGATACCAATTTATTTGCAGGTACTTACTTTAGATGCATTAAAAACATAAATTGAATAATGTATTAATGAATACCAAGCTGTATTCATTTGTGCATTTTATATCTGCCTGGAGTTCAGTTTTAAATTAACTTGAAGAGGATAAATTAAATTTGAGATGTTCTGAATGTTTACAGTTTTTTTTCATTTTATCCTGAGGGTAATTTATCAAAACTGGTGCAGACAAAATCTGGAGCAGCTGTGCATGGAAACCAGTCAGCATCCACCTTTCATTTTCAAAGCTTAACTGAACAAACTGAAGAGAGAAGCTGATTGGTTGCCCTGGGCAACTGCTCCAGTTTCTGTCTGCTCCAGTTTTTATAAATCCCCCCCACCTGTGTTTTGTGGACACCATCACTCCAAATAATGAGTACTATAATAGTCCACAAGTTTATTGTTTTAACTATAAATTGGCAGAATCTATCAGATCTATAATTTGTAAAGAATCTATAATTAATGTGACAGTTGCTTCAAAAAGTAAGACTGCGGAAATTATAAAAGTCAGCAAAAAGAGAAATATGGGAAGAGGCTGTAAAGTAGTCAGCGGGCACCTTATTAAATTGAATTTACAGCTTCAAGGTTTCACATCAAGTATTTTTTTAAAAGAAGGTCAGGGTATTCAGACAAATGAAGTGCCATGGCAAAGTTCAGTTCACTAATCACAAGACACCAGTTCTGACTCTGCCACAAGAGATATCTCAACCACAGTCAGGAATACATTCAGATGATTGATTCCAGCAGGGGACCAGTAACATTAAATGGAATAGATGCTAGTAAATTAAGAATGTCTTCTGGAGTTATTCTTTAGAATTATTACTTTTTTCAAAAGTACAAAAAGCTTTATCTCTCTACAGTGACAGATAATAGTGTATCCATTATCTTATACTGATATGTGAAGGAGGCAGTTTACTTCCATTCCTCTTGCAGTTTATACACTTTAATTTAACACATTTCCAAATGGTTCTGAAGCGTACATTCATGTTACAGTAATGCTGCTTTCAAATAGATAAAGTTGCATTTTGGTACCAGTTTAGCTCTTTCTCATGCTTAAAGCTCCACTCCAGGCAGATATAAAAGACACAAATGAATGCAGATATTTAGTAAGTCATTTTTCAATGTTTTTTTAAGTGCAAGCAGTTTAAGTACCTGAATTTGTCTGGGTGTCAGCCTCTTGCAATCCCTGCACAGCAGAGCCCAGGCTGGAGTGAGGGAGAAGCAGCATAAGAAACTGTGCTACAGTGCTCATATGCTGACAAGGAACAAATCTTTTAAATGCAATTTATTTGTGTAGTTAGCCATTTGCTTGGAATTCATCAAGTATATATGTAGCCATGATTCCCTTGGGAACTCCTGGAGATGTAGGCTTCTCTTACCTTTTTTTTAGTGGTGAGGTGATCTGCCCTAAGCTGGAAATTACACTCACCAACCAGTTTTGATACAAAGGGGGTGATTTACTAACCTAAACACACGCACGCACTAGGTGCGTGTGATTTTCACACAGCAAAACGTATTTATCAACCAAAAAGTCTCTAAAAGCATATTTCCACTAATGCCATATATGGAAAAATCATGCACATGATGCATATATAATGCTGCTTCACAGTTTAGACAAAAATGGTTAGCTCATGCATTTACATTCCTGCATTCATCAACGCAAGCAACACAACATAGAGCTAATTTACACAACATCACCTTGCAATGCTTGGCTTTGCACAACACACCTGCTGGGTGTGTACACACTACAAAGGTGTTTAGATTCCACCCATAGATCATGCTGGGAGGGAACACACTACAGAGGTGTATACATGTTCGTGGTGTGTTTATAAGGTTAGTAAATCAACCCCAAAGGGTTTAAATTGGGCTGGCACAAGCCCTGAAAATAGAACCACAATTACACTGATCTGAAACAACAGCAACAGGGTTAACACATTCTCAATCAGCAGAACACAGGAACAGCCAATTAATGTTCAATCTCTTTCTTCACCTGTGAACACACTAGGTGAAGGAGAGAGGAATGACTACCGACAAAAATATTACTACCAATGACAGAGTTGAATATAACTTGAATATAAAGGAATGCAAAAACAATGTGGCCTATTCATAATGCTTAAGCCCTCTCTAGCCACAGTGGAGTAAATAACTGCAAAGTTTGCCAGCGGTGGGGCACCACAACCGTTGTGGGAGCACATGACCTTCAAATGAAGGTATTTGTAATTTAATGAAGGAGAAGCTTTTACAAAATATCCTAGGATAAATGAAGATGGAGGCATGTGGAAAACCTCATTTAATAGAGTCCTACTGGCAGCAGCAAGCAATAAACAGGCTCAGTATACACAAAGGTGGCCAAAGGCCTGTCACCACTTGGATGCCAGTTGGATGTCCTCCTGGCAGAAGTCAGTTGTCTATCAACTTTTTCAGCAGGCCAAATGGTGATGGACGCAACACAGTCCACACGATCCACCAATCTGGGTGATGATGGCTTCAGAACTAGTCACTCTGTCCCTAGGTGTCTTTGCACTGTTTGCACGTTCTACATCAGATGAAAGGTAGCTCAAAACAATGGGGCTCCCCTCTCTAGCCTGTACCATCCTTTTAGGTATCCCTGTGCCTCGCTCTACTTCTCTCACCACACCGCAGCCTTGATTTCCTCTCTTCACACTCCTCTACCCAGGCTTACTCTGCCTCCTCTTCTTGTGTTCCGTGAGTAGGGGCTTTGTCCAGGCTACCTATGCAGAAAATCACAGGAGGCCTGTTCATCAAAAGCAAGGAGAGAGGGATATTAACCTGCAGCTTGGCTGCAATGCCTGGGTTGCACAGCTTGAAGGGGCTATCGGCCGGGGCTACACATATTAAACATTTCTTTTTAAATTAGATAAAGTAAGAAAGTATTAGAATCCCAGTGAGGTTTATTTTGCAGTCTGTGAGAAAGAATAACCCTCACTGTTTATCCTAGTACCCCTTTTCTTTAGAACAGAAAGTAATGACATATACACAATGTTAGAGTTGTCACAGGAAAAGGAAGTGATGGAAATTCTTCCAATAGACACACTTGTTCTGGTCACAACTGTTAAAGAGGGTATTTCTGTTCACTTTGGAAAGATTTTGTCTTGCTTCTCTAGGACAGAACATGAAAGGATGTCTTGCCAACAAGACACAGATAGCAAAATAAAAAAATACATACATAAATAAATAAAATTACAACCATTTTAATTGTTCCCTACTCTATCCAAACCAAAAGAAGATTTACTCTACATACACTAACCATTCAATTGTCATTCCTCTGACGTTAGAATCTAACAAAGGCTGTTGTGAGCTCTTTTTTTGCACCTTCTTTCATGTCGCAGCTTTATAGCAATTCCTAGAAAGGTGTGGAAATCTGAATTCTAATGGCAAGTTGATTTTTAACTCAGTCTTTCTAGATACAATTACACCATAATTCTTTTCCAGTTAGCCAACAGAAAACCTCCAGCCTGTGGGGAAAAGGAGGGATGAATGAAGCTAAAGTGAAAATAAGTGAAGTAGATTTTTCTATTTCAAAGGTTTTTATAGTATATCAATAAGGTTAGCACAGTACATGTAAGTATTGGTATATGCATACAGTATATGTTGGAGATTGAAAATGAAGAACAACTCAGTTGTGGTCCCATTTCACAGAGGCGTTAGCATGTAATAGAGTTCTCACAGCTGCTATCTAGGGATTGCTAAAAAGCTGTGCCATGAGAAAGGGAACAATAAAGAGCTTACAGCAACCTCTATGCAAAAGTACTCTTAGATGAAATGGCAAGAGGAATGGGGAGGTTTACTTGCAGAACATAGAATTAAAAATATACTTTTTAAAATTTTCTTTGTGGTTTTGCGCTGCTATAAGTCAAATTTCCTTACAAATGAATGGACAGGTTTAAGAGCTTCTTCTCTTGGTTTGTTAACAGAACTCAATGGAATCTTAGAAGAGACTCTTTCATTATTTGTTAGGCAGATAATGTTGTTCTTTGTTTTTCATAGAGTAGGCAAGAGGCAAAACCTCTTTTTATTTGCCTTTGTCCTATTCAGGGAAATTTCACTCACTTCTACACCATAACAGGATATGAGAAAGTGTTAGTGTCGCTGGGACATGAAGACACAAATAGCAATATTGTTCTTTTAGTTGTTCTTTTCTTTGAGCTGGGGCCCTAAAATGATTTTTACATGGTATTAGCAAAAGAAGGTTAGCATTCTCAACAGTTTGAACATTCGTATAGAATGAGAAGACAATGTAATGCCTTCATAAATTTGTTTCTATGTCATTGTCCAATCACAAGCTGGGGGAAGGTTGATTACCAGGCTGTATTTCTTAAATGCAGCACAAAATGTGAAGTTACTCATGTTACTGTGCTATTGGACAGGTATGCCTGGATCACAGGACAGGCTTAAAGCCCACCTCTACTTTTAAATAAAAGCTCTCACTTTAATACCCAACTCCGCTCTGATGCTGTCCCTATTCTGAGGTCCAGCACTGAACCTTTTCCTGGCTGAATGACAACCAGTGCCATTAAACCCCCTTCTGTGAGCCCAAGGCATCAAGGACAAACCCCCTTGGGGTCAATCATCAAGCCACCCTGGACTCACAAAATAATTCTTCAGAGAACAGTGCTACATCAACACTGGTGGGGTTAATTTGAGCTAACAGAATTTATATATATGTTTTGTAACTGCTTATTTACTTGTTTAACAGAATTGAGTCTTAAAGAGACTCTGTCATGAAAAAACAAAAAACAAGCAAAAACTTCTGCAGTTATAAATTACACCTTGGAAACCCTCCTGTTACAGCCAAATACTTGGCTGTGCTGACAAGTAAGGCTCAAAACTTGCATAGTTGGAATGTCATGTCAGGAAGTGCCAAATATTTACCTATCAGAATGGCCCCTTAATCAACTCTAACAGAAGGGTTTAGTTGGCTGATGCAGGTATGTACACTTCGAGATGGCTTTGTGTTATACCTGTAGAAGTTCCTTTTGTGTTATTTTCATAATGGTCTTTTTATGAGAAAAATACATTATGCTAATCTGGCTCATTGCAGAGCCTGGGGTAAACCTGTCATACATTTTCCCTGAAAACCTAGCAAAATATATAGTAGATAGTAGACAAACTATATAGTAGTTTTACTTTATGATTTAGCAAGCTGGAATTTCCCAGTAAAGTTTTATCAGTTACAATACACAAACGTAGGTATGTACTATGTACTAATATTATATTATAGTCAGCAATTTAGGCAGGGGAACCCTACCCCACCAGAGCTTTCTTAGCCCTTAGAACAGTTACCAGGAATAATCTCCTCTCATTTCCCAGCCAGAAGAAAGGAAATGATTTTGTTCTGGCTCTGTATACTCTTTTATGGTTCAGGAACCTGGAGGGTTAATTTCTTGATTGTTTCAGCTCCTGGGCTTAGCATTGGACCCCATCTGTCAGAGAGCCCCAGGAGTTCATAAGACTGGCCGGCATTCTAAAATAGTGACTGGGAGTAAAGTGGTTCAACTTTCAAACTATAAGGAAACACGGCACTTCTGTATCAATTGAAGATTGGTGTGTAATTATTAATTAATCAGTTGGCATACAGCATATGTCTCAGACAAAATCTCTTATGTGTTTCACGCATACTTGCACTTAATCATAGGGTATGGTTAAAGTCTCAGTTTTGCTTACCGAGCTCCTTTGGTGAAATTTGAAAATAAATGTTGTAAGTTATGGCTAAGGTATGTCTGCAAGATATATTTAGGATACATGCTTGGAGGGCATGGATGTGTTGGAGGGCATTCTTTTGGCTGATGTTATTTACCATACTTCAGTTTTATGCGAACTATGTTTTTATTGTGCTAAACTTCCTGACTAGTTGGGCCTCTGATGAAACTATTTTCAGGGTGGTGTTGACTGTACACACTGAAAACAGCTGTACAGAGTTTTTTTGTAAATGGAAACCTGTTTGGTTAACCAGATTTAGGAACATCAAAGGGATCATTAGAACAGCCAATCAAAAAATCCTTTGAGTGTCAGTGAATAGCAGTTAAATATATATGAAGCAAGAGGTTAAAAGTGTCTTGGGGAAATCAGAGACATGAAGAGAGACGCATAGGTGCATGCATAGATTGGACATAAATGCTGGGTCTATGAAGTGTCTTTATCTTTATGGAGCCTTTGTCATCTGAGGTCTAAATACACATAGAAAGGAACTTGAAGGCTTTTATTGTATTTGCATTTTTATTCGGTATATACTCTGTTGGACTGTTCCTGTTCATCTGTTTCTGGGATCCAATAAAAGCTGAAGTGATATTGCTTGAAGGTTGCATTCTACATATTCACCTTTATCCTCATATTCCTCTATTTCTCTTTATCTTTCCTTGCTCCTTTTTCCTTTTATTTAGAAGGTATGTTTTTCTATTTATGGAGTACCGCAGCGCTGAATACTGAAAAATGGCCTGGATGGGAAGGGGGTTTAACACCGCGGATGTCAACTGGTTAAACTATCTAATTAGTGTCCTTTGGATTTTACGCTAATGAGGGACAGTTTTTGGCAAAAGAAAAGGTCTAGGATAGCTGCAACCCCCAGGAGCCAATGAAAGCACATTGCACCCTAAACTATCGAAAACACCTTAATGTTGCCTTCATTTTGGGAAAACTCAAGTCTCAGTGGTAATGGGCTGGGGCACATTTTTGCAGGATTGCAAGTGTCCATAATTGCGCAAAAAACGGCAATGAGGCACAATGATGTCACCTATGCCTCTGGAAAGATGGTGCTAAGGGACGTATTTTTTTGGTTATCAGCGTGAATTTTCATATGCTATATAAAACCATTTATATTTGGGCACAGTGACCTGTGAGTAAAGCAAACTTTCCATTTTCATGGAAGATCTGCTTTAAATAGCACTTCATTCAAACCATTACTCCATGGAAAACACTCCATGGAAAATAAAAAATCTATATGCTTAAATACCAAAATAATAAGCACTTCTTTTAGTTACCTTGCAGTTCTATCAGATATATGCTTGCTATTGCCTGCACAAAGATTTCCATAAATATGACTAGCAGTGCAATAATTACATCCTGATTGCTCTTTTAAAGGCAGCAAATATTGTAATTTCTCCTTTTTAATCATGTTCTCCTCTGAGCTTCTCAGTTCAAGGTCATTTTTATGGTTTTGGTGAGAGACTGAATTGATCATCATATAAATTAGGAAACATTATTTTGCATAAGTTTTAGGACTGTATATTTATACTTGCAATAAAAATATTCGGGTCTCCTTAAGCATTCTTTTAGAAATACTTTCCAGTCAAACATGAAGCTTGTACACCTAAAGTGACTCAGGTGAGACACCCTACCTACTAAATGGATTTGTGTGCAGCTAACTCCTACCCCAGCTAAATTGCCCTAATATAATGGTATATTTATTTTCTGAATGCCGCGAACGTCAAGGTGGATATAACAGATTTTAATAAAAGTCAATTAATATTAGTGGCTTTATTAGAACTGCAGTGTTTTCTGTATTGCATTCCATTAATGTCTAAGGTTGTTGATTAATTACATTGTACACAAACCATAATGTGCTGTAACTCATGGCAAAATTGTATCAGCGTTCATTTGACATACTCCCATAATAATCATCCTTCCCTCTGTAGATTTAATTTTTCATTTTTTATGTTTTGTTTGCTGATTATTAGATTGTAATATCCAACAAGCAGGGTCCTTATGCCTTTGTCCTGTTTATGTTCTGCATTGTTATGTTTCTATATTGTTTATAATTTGTGGCAGTATATAAATTTAAAAAAAGTAGATTTTTACTGCTATATAGCTTGTAACAATTGGAACCTATCCACCTAAGCATGACCTACGCATTATTATCAGAAGAGAAGCAGATTGCTAGGTGGGTAGGCAAAGGTATGGCACATTGATTGTCAAGTTGAAATCTATGTTACCCAGTGCTCTAGGTGACTGGAAATTGCAGATGTTGGCAGGGTCTCAGCACTAGAACAGGTGCACAACCCAACGCAGAAGAAGGAGTGATAGAAGCTTTCAAGTTGTCAGAGAGTCAACACAAGACCAACTTGCACCTAATGGGCACCTGTGCCGAGACTATGAACATTAAAGCATTCAAATATTCTAACAAGCAGCAAAAGAGCTTTAAAAGAAAACCATCCCTGACCTCTCTAGCTGCTAATACTGTGAAGTAATTGATTCTCAAAGACAACAACACGTACTCTAAAACTAGGTTTCAATCGTGTTTAACAGTTTAGAAACACATGTTGTGCATTTACATTAAAAGGCTAGCAGGCTGCCACGAAAGTGCAATAGAAAGTAATACAGAAAGAGCTAAGGTTTTAGTGCCTCTGTTGTGAATTTGAAGATGCATTTCCATACAGGGTCCGTAGCTACAGAGGTGAATGAGGGCTTGTTTTAAAGAGTGTTACTGCTTGTTCAAAATATGTAAATGTGACACGTATGTTGCAAAGACATATGTATATGTATTTGCTGATGGCTCCCGAATGGAAATGCCAGTTGTGGCTTACTATTACCTGAGCAGTTGATCACAAACAAAATATACAAATCACTTTAGATTTTTTTTCAATTGCATAATTCTTCCGAGTCAGTTGCATACAATGTATTGAAACCAGAGACCACCAGACACCCAGCACTTTCAGCTAGAGGTCAGCAATGAAGTCATTCATATTAGTGTTAGTGGCAAAGTCAGTTTTAAAAATGTTAGTAGCAAAATGTCAGGAAGCTTGTAACCCTAGACAACTGCAAGGAAAGCCATTATCTAGGGAGAGTGGTGATAACATATAAATATGCAGTGTTTCCATATTCTATTTAAATGCAAATATTAATGTTTGACTGGAGTGTATCTCTAACTATATTGCACCATTATGTGCACTAAACAAAGGTTTCAGTAGGCTTTTCTCTCTCCTGTAGTCATAGGACTTGCCCATTAATCTAACAGAATGAGTACCTTCAAAGTGTGAACTGCGAAGAAAGATCTTTTAGTTTCACAGCTGTGCCAGTCTCCTCTATCTACATTGCTTGTGTCTTTATAAAAGGCATTTTTGAATGCCTGGCTCTCTGTATGTGGGTCATTTATTGTCTCTTTGTTGTCTGCTAGCTGCTTTACCGAAGTAGTCTGTCCACTTATCTAAACGATTTTATAAAGGGCTCTGCTGATAAGCTCTAAGTGACTGACATCACCTGCCTGGCATTTAAAGTGTTTGTAAAACCTAACCATGAATTATTTCTGTTATTTCTGTTCCTTTAATGTAAAAAAATATCTTTTGATGCTGCCAAAAATCTTCTGAAAAGAGCAATCAGCAAATAGAATACGAGGAACAGATAGCAGCAGAAAGCAAACAGAACCCCAAGAAATGATTTAAATATATAAACAGTAAAAGAATAAGGAAAGAACATGTAGGCCCCATAATGGATGCCCAGGGGAGGTTAGCTACCAGTAACAGGGAGAACGCAAACGCGTTTAACAAATTATTTTCTTCTGTCAGCTGAGATGGACATGGGTAACGATCAGGGCATCAGCTGTACGAACAATGACAACAGTTTTAATGCATCACAGTGGCTGTTGAAGAGCAGAGTAGTACAGAGGATAGAAATATTACATGCAAACAAATCCCCAGGGCCGAATAGGTTACATCCGAGGGTACTCAAGGAACTTAGCCAGGTTAGCAAGACCACTGTACATAACTTTTATGGACACTCTAAAGACTGGTATGGTACCGGCTGATTGGCAGAGAGCAAATATGATAACAATACTCAAAAAGGGAATTCGAAGTACAGCAGGTAACTATAGGATAGTCAGCTTAATGTTAATAGTGTGCAAATTATTCGAAGGCATGATAAGGGACTACATGCAGGAGTTTGCAAATAAAACTGGTATCATAAGTAGTAACCAACATGGCTGCATGAAGAACCGTTCATGCCAGACCAATCTATTAACATTTTATGAGGAGGTCAGTATTAATTTAGACAGAGGAATACCAGTAGATGTGGTGTATCTGGACTTTGCTAAAGCATTTGATACAGTACCCCACAAACGCCTAATACACAAACTGAGGTCTATAGGTTTGGATGAAAGCGTATGTACATGGGTGGAAAACTGGCTGCAAGAACAGACCCAGCTGGTAGTAATAAATGCGTAATTTTCAAATTGGGCAAAAGTGTGCAGTGGGGTGCCTCAGGGTTCGATCCTGGGACCGATCCTGTTTATCTTTTTCATTAACGACATAGAGATAGGAATAAATAGTTCAATATCGGTTTTGTGGACGATACCAAAATGGGTAGGGTAGTAAATTATGAACAGGAGATATTTGCACTTCAATACAACCTAGATAAAATCAAGGCATGCGCTACAATATCTCAAATGCGATTTAATATTGAAAAATACAAGGTTACGCACATGGTAACTAAGAATGTGTGTGCAAATTACTACTTGGGGGGTGCAACATTAGCAATGTTGAACATGGAGAAAGACCCCGGGATGCTCATAGATCACAGATTTGGCAATAGTATGCAATGCCAAGCAGCGGCCAGCAAAACAAACAGGATACTGGCGTGCATCAAAAGAGGAATTGTAGCAAAAGATAAAAAAGTGTTACTTCCACTTTACAAATCACTGGTTTGGCCTCATTTAGAGAATGCGGTGCAGTTTTGGTCGGCAACTCTCAAGAAAAATGTCCTCAATCTTGAGAGAGTCCAAAGAAGGGCTACAAAGTTAATTAAAGGGATAGAAGGCCAGAGTTATGGAGACCACCTCTAGCAATTAAGCTTATTCACCTTAGAAAAGAGGCGCAATGTTGAACATGGAGAAAGACCCCGGGATGCTCATAGATCACAGATTTGGCAATAGTATGCAATGCCAAGCAGCGGCCAGCAAAACAAACAGGATACTGGCGTGCATCAAAAGAGGAATTGTAGCAAAAGATAAAAAAGTGTTACTTCCACTTTACAAATCACTGGTTTGGCCTCATTTAGAGAATGCGGTGCAGTTTTGGTCGGCAACTCTCAAGAAAAATGTCCTCAATCTTGAGAGAGTCCAAAGAAGGGCTACAAAGTTAATTAAAGGGATAGAAGGCCAGAGTTATGGAGACCACCTCTAGCAATTAAGCTTATTCACCTTAGAAAAGAGGCGCTTAAGAGGGGACCTTATTGCAGTCTTTAAAACCATCAATGGGGACCACAATATTCGGAACAAGTTGTTTACACTGAGGACTATATGGAGGACCCGAGGACACAACAAGAGGTTAGAAGAAAGGGGGTTCAATCTTAGACTGTGCAAGGGTTTTTTTTTTATTATTGTGTGCCTAGTAAAAATGTGGAATTACCTTGGTCTTTATTCAACCTCACCTACTTTGTTACTATGTAACTATGATAACTTCAAGTGTTCCCTGACTAACTGATTCACAATAATTAAACTCTCCTGGCAAAACTAATGATTTGTGATAATGCATATATTACTATTATTATGTTATTATGATTATTATTACTATAATTATTATAATATATTTTAATATTTATCATTGTTGCTATTTTTCAGACGTAACATGCACCAGATGACAGATGGCTTGGAGAAACCAGGCCAAATTAGATGGCCACTAGCTATTACCTTGGCTATTGCATGGGTGCTGGTCTATTTTTGCATCTGGAAAGGAGTTGGCTGGACAGGAAAGGTAAGGCAATTACTACCCAAATGTATTGCTAAGTTTAGTGGAGCCAATAAATCATAGCCAAGGAAGTCAATTACCAGAATTATTTTTTTTGCAGCTTTTGAGATGTCTCAAAAAATGTATTGAGCCAGCATCTTTATTACATAAAATCATTTGGATAAATATCAGCAGAACTCAAGTGATATTGTATGTCCTGTGCTAGGAGGCTCAATCCAGTGCCTTGGCTGAACTCACCGAAAACTAGCCGCAAAAAAATGACATTCAGTTTGAAAGTCAACAGATGGGCGGAGCGAGCCATGACGTCACGGCTCGCTCCGCCCATTTGACATTCTCAGCTGTCAAATGCTACATATTGCATTCATATATATCAAATGCTTCTATGGTAAAAGTATAGATACTATAGTGTAGTGGTTATAGCACAGGATTGCCATTGTGAATGTCGCTGGTTCAAATCCAGGCATGGGAGAGTAAAGTTTTTGGGTTTTTTTCATAAACGAATTTCGGCAGGACTACCGCTAACTAATTTCGTCCGCAACTAATTTAATTTCGGACCCGAAAAACGAAACTAAACTAAACACATTTTTTTTTGTTTCAAAACGAAACGAAACTAAACAAATTTTTTGCTGCTGGTGCACATGTCTAAACTCTACCAAACAGAGCTGCTTGTTCCAAGAAAATGAAAACAATAATTGCCAGAAGATTGATAAAAACAGTTTTAGTTGGATCTATGATAAACAGGAGAGCCAAACTCTCTTTATTAAAGATCTGTATATGATTTTTTTTATTTAGAACAGTTGTCACTTTCCAGTTCACAATATTTTTTCACAGTTTTTATTTTAAAAAGTAGATGATTCACACTTTGTTGGCATGCTTTTCTTGTATTTGTGTTTTCTTATACCTATGTATAGACACTGTTGTAAGCTCTTTATTGCTCCCTTTCTCATATCACAGTTCTCTAGCAATCACTAGATAGCAGCTGAGAAAACTCTGTGTAAAAACTGACTTTACTTTAAATAGCAATAATAATAGGATTGCAAAGTGTACCTGTATAGTAAGTCTGCCTGGATACAATGACATCATCCCTCCTTTACCTTTTAATTTTTTTTATTGGCTGAATTTTTACTGATATAGCATAGCACTTTGGGTTTGCAGTCAAGAAAAAAAAAATCATTCTGGCCAATCTTGAAAGACGGGATGCGGCCATTATATTTTGGGAAAGGGAACAATAAAGAGCGTACAGCAGTCTGTATGCATAGGAATGGTTAGATTGGGATAGCAAGAGGAATAACAAGGGTCACTAAAAAAATATATATATATAGAGGCTCATGTGTATGCACACAGGAGTTACATCCTCCCTGGTATCAGGATCATTAATACCATGTTAGAGATGCCTTAAATGAGATGAGAGTGCACACTGCATGGAGCATGGACCATACAATGTACATTGAAAATGGAACATGGCTAGGAAAAAGAAGGAGATGCTTTTTGGCAGAAGAGACTTTGCATGTCTCTTTTGGGAAAAATCCCTACCTCCTAGCATGTTTTACATTTGTTTTACTTAACTTCCACTTTAAGAAAGCTTACAATCTATGAAAGGACAGAAATTGTAAATGCTATGGCAGAGCAAGTGCAAGTAACTCTTAATAATTCTGTGAGCTGGAGAAGAGATTTTTAAGAGAGCAGGAAAAGGACGAAGAATGTGTTTAGCTTCCCTGGACAGGTACATTTTTAGGAACTAATTAAGTCAAAACTTCAGCCAGGATTAACAAGCTAAAAATGAAAAAAACATTAAAGATAAAATAAGAACACAAGCTTTGGCTGCAATATTCATCTTCTATCCAAAGATTTCCCCCCACTGTTTTTTTTCTTACACCAGATGTCTCAGTCTGATGGCCAACAACGTGTTCAGTAAGGTTAAAGTCAGGGCTCTGTGCCGGCCACTAGAGTTCCTCTACACAAAACTTTGTCAAACTATGTCTTTATGTAGCTGGCTGTGTGTACTGGGGCACAGTCACATCAGAACAGAAATCTGTTGCCTCAAGTTCGGAAGTACACAATTGTCTAAAATGTCTTTTCATACTGTAGCATTAATGGTACATACATTTAGCCATATCATTTACCTTTACTTTATTGATTAACCATACAGTACATAGTTGCTACTCAAATATTTGAGTGATCCAGTGTTAATAAAAATTACTAATTAAGTAATTAATTTGAAATATTTGGCAATTTGTTGTTGTACAGAATTCCCCTTTAATGTAATTTCGTGATTGGCTCACTGGTGTTTCAAGCAACAACACTGTGACTGAACATGTGAATGAAGTAGGGTGTGACATCAGACAGTGGAGTGTAGAAGCCATATGTAAGTTCCAATACAAATGGCAGCAGCTGCAGGAAGACCAGAATTGAAGTTCCCCTCCAGCCTTTGTATTTTTCTTCTGCCAAAAAGCTCCTTTACCTGTCTGCTAGCAGTTTTAAGAAATCTAAATGATTAAACCAGTTATTTATTTTCTGCTAAAATCAAAATGTCACATTTGGGGATTTTGAAAGACAAATAACAGATCCCTTAAGCAGAGCATGGGGGGATTTTTCACAGAAAGCAGATTTTGCAAACTAATCTCCGACATACACCGTAGTAATACTCCACTCTCCTGCCTGGGTTATGCAGCCCATTCCTAAAATGCAGGTCATGGTGTGGAGACTGTATTATGTCAAATAGTTCTCTCTGTTTAACATAGCAGAGATATTTCATGATTGAAAAAGAGGCTGGTCACATTGCTTTGATAGGGTTCATGACTCAAATCTCCTCCTGCCTTTTTTTCAACACATTCATATTATTAGGAGTCCTGAAAGCACTAAGCATATTTGAAGAGCTCAACGCTATTTGATTTGAGATTTTTTATGCTGAAAAAAAGAATATTCCTATGCAATAAATAAATCTCTCTTTCCTTAGGTGGTCTACTTCTCTGCCACATACCCATACATCATGCTGGTCATTTTGTTTTTCCGAGGAGTGACTTTACCTGGGGCCAAGGATGGAATCTTATTTTATATCACTCCAGATTTCAGCAAGTTGTCTGATTCTGAGGTAACACACATCTTTTAGTTACACATTCTTACTGAATTTTAATTGTGTGAGATTACAACAGTTTTCTGTTATTGTCATGGTTGCAGGTGTGGCTGGATGCTGCTACCCAAATCTTCTTCTCATATGGACTGGGACTTGGATCATTAATTGCCCTGGGAAGTTACAACTCCTTTAACAATAATGTTTACAGGCAAGTGGATAGCTATATTCTTATAATCACTCTACGAAAATAGAAAATGTCTTTATGCAGCAGTAGTCCAAGTGTTGGAAACTTTAATCTGGACACCTTAATTAACTATGATGTTTAAAATCATTCTTAAGGTTTTATTGTGGTCCAACATTCTATATAAGTGGTCTGCAAACTATGGCCCACATGCAGGTCCTTTCATTGAATGCTGCAGGGGTTTCAGCACCCGGCAATGTATCTTGGGCACTGTTGAGTGATGTGTTATCCTTCCCAATGGTGCCTGTATAGTTCCGGCCATGACATCCAAGAGATGAGCAGTGCATCGAGTGTATTCAAAGGTAAGTAACCCTGAACACCAGGGCTGGGGGGGAGGCTTTCCAGATTTCACTGACAACAACAACGGGAATTTATTCCTCCCACTAACACCAATAATGGGGCACTTTTCTTTCCAATGGCACCAACCAGTGTGCATTATTTCTCTTACTGACACCAACCCTAGGGCACTATTCCTCCCACTGACACCAGCCACTGGGGATTTTGCCCCACTGACACCCACATTGAAGCACTAGTCCTCCCACTGACACCAATGATAGGGCACCATTCCTCCCATTAAAACTAATAATGGTGCACAATTCTTCTTGATGACTGCTGGGGCTGTTTTTTACTCCCACTAATAACAGGAACCGAACATTTTCTACTACTACTGACCACTGATTCCGGGAAATTTAATGTACTCATTTCAAGGCAATTTGTGACCACTGATGCAAGGCATTTGTTACTTCCATTGAAGCTAGGGCATTTTTTGTTGACCAACAGTTCAGGGGCCTTTTTTGCTCCCACCGGCCAACATACCAGGAACATTTTTTACTTTTACTGATCAATGACATGGGGCCATTTTTCACTTCCAGTGACCAACAGTGCAGGGGCATTTTTTTGCTCCCACTGATCAACAATACTGAGGCATTTTTTACTCCCAGTGTCCAACAAAGCAGGAACATGTTTTTTACTCCTGGTGATTTACAGTCCTGGAGCATTTTTTTTAACTTCTTTTGGTCAAAGTTGAGCCTCCCCACAGTATGATGGACAGTAAACTGGCCTTTGTAAAACGTTTATGGACCCCTGTTCTATATAGTTATCTATTTATACCATAAATCTCCACAAAGCTCCTACCGGATTCCTATAGAAGCAAGTAACCAGTACACAGAAAATGTTTGTAAAGCTTTTCTACAACAATGTGTCTATCTTAATAGATCTTAGTTCTAAAAAGTAATTGAACCATTCAAAGCAAAATATGTAAATGTTACATAATATAAATCATAGTAAATTGTTCTTGTATATAAATCAAATTGTAATTAAGGTTTACAAGCCTTCAACAGACAAAGTTATATTTTTAACAAAGACATACAGTATGTTCTATAATTTAAAAAAAAAATTGTTTCTTGTATGATGGCCTAAAAGAGAACAGTTATCCATGGAATATTCTGTATGAACCTTTTGTACATGTTTACAAGAGGTTTAAATACCCAATTCAAAGAACATTAATACATTGAATTTAGTTTATCTTTCCTCCATGCTTTCTGTTAATTGAGTTGCCCTTTACTGCACTCTCTCCAGTTCCACAATATCCTTTTTTTGTGAAATGGTACCCAAAATGGAACTGCATATTCAAGATAAGGACATACTAGTGCATTGTTTAGGGGCAAGATTTGGGCATAGCATATCATATAACTTTAGTATCACCCAAACGTTAGGCAAGAAGTTTCATATGCCAGGCGATGTACAGTCTTTCAGTTTATAACTAAAGAAAACTTATATGTAATAATATGTGTACATTTCTTGGGAGGGTAAGTATAGGGGGAATCTGATATACTTCAGGAAAATTACTATTTGCCATCTTCATTGTCTATACCAACTAAGTCACATGATCACAGCCACAGATTGCAAGATTTTGAACTACCGTTCAGGATTTGCTTGAAAGGAATCAGATTTGCCCATTACACTTTAATCTACTTAATTTGTTTTCTATGACATCAGGAAATAACAAGTCCTATAGAAAGGGCCTATTTTCACAGCTGGTTCTTTTTCCCTACTTCCCCCCACAACTCCATAGTGAGAGCTTTCTTATTGAATTCAGTGGTAAAGTTTACAGGCTGTACTTTGGTGAGTTACGTGCTGCAGACAAAAAGCAAATGGCAGAATGTGTAAAGTTAACATTTTGTGAGTTTTAAGTTTTGCTGCTGCATCTAAGCAATACGTTACATTTTCAAGAGACCGATAAACAAAACATAAACATGCACTCCAACCTGTATAAAATGTGGCACAAATAACCAAATATAGAAACCATATTCCATGGTGTAGTCTCTGTTGTTACACTTTAAAGTCTGTAGTCCCTTGCTTTTATTACTTTATAGGTATAGGTATATTGGCTTTTGTTCATCCTTAGAAATAAAATATTGATTTTTGCTCAATAATATTGCCACTAACAAAACATTACAATCTTTTTTAGAGACTCAATCATTGTCTGCTGCATTAATTCTTGTACAAGTATGTTCGCTGGTTTCGTCATCTTTTCCATTGTCGGATTCATGGCACATGTGACAAAAAGACCAATAGCACAAGTGGCAGCTTCAGGTGTGTATTTCAATGCTGATTGGGTTAGCATTTCTATCACTGGTAGACAGAGGCACAGGAAATGTATCAGAGGTGGCAGCTGCTTCTAAGAAGCTCAAAGGTAAACTTCTATATCACAAGTGTGTTGCTAAATAGTATGGCATTAAAACATAGAAATGTTGACTAATATTTTGATCCAAGGATGAGGTATGTCATATTATTCCACTGGTAGCAGAATTATTTAAAAAGGCACGTGATTAAGTAACTAAAATAACTATGGAGAATAATAGCGATGAACCAATACCGATACTATTGGTACTGGTGCCAATACAGAGTATTTGGGTGACTACCCATAATGCTCTGATACTTACCCCGATAACGAAACTTCCGGTCAGAGGGAGATTCCATTTGACCGGCAGTGCTGCGAGGTAGCATGCAGCAGGCTTCCCTGCCAATCAGGAAGCCAGGCAGCATGTCATGACTCACCTCTTTACTCTTTACTACTTGCTAGGGAGTCTGGCTTCCTGATCAATCGGGAAGCGGGGCCAGGGGCGTAGATAAGGGGGAGATAGGGGGGTTCAAACCCCCCAGAAGGTCCTGGTAGTGGGGTTGTGAAAGGGGGCAGAGGGGGTAATGTCTTCCCGAGCGCCCGCCTGAAGAACATCAACAGACAGGCATAGCTGTCCAAAGGGATGCCGGGGATGTCAGGGATGTCCTGTTTGATAAAACATCGGTGACGGCTGGAGGAGAGCTGTTCACTGACGCCGATATTTTATCAAACAGGACATCCCCGGCATCCCTTCAGACGTGTATATGCCTGCCTGCCTGCCCCTGGATGATTTGTGCATGCCTCAGTGCGGGCAGGGTGTCTTACCAGGATCAGAAGGATGGATAGAGACAGAGCAGGCAATCAGGTAGCAGGGGTTGGGGAGGGGGGCTTTGTATTATCTGTGAGTAGTGAGTATACTTCTGTTTTTAGTCTTAAGTCCACTATGTTGCAAAGTCCAGAGACTAGTGCTTTCCTATCTCCAGACAAATGTCCTATATCCTAAGCCTAGTGCGTTCCTAAGGGTCTGTGGACACCTGGACGACACATCACCGCACGTCAATCGTGCACGATTTCACGCGGTCAGGAGTCGCCTAGGTGTGCACCGATTGCGCTGTGGGTGCCATCCATTATTTTGTAATGGCACCCCAGTCGCTCCGGGCAGATTGCGTGGTTTTCCGCCGCGATTCTGCCCGTGCTTCCAAACTTCCACGCTAAAACAGCCACGCGTTTACATTTTTCTGCGATTTGCCGTGCGGATGTCACCCCATTGAAATCAATGGGACCGCACAGCAATCGCGGACTGCATTGTGCAGGACCGTGCAATCCCGGGACTCGCGTTCCCGGATCGTGTTATTCTGCACCGGGTGTGAGTCTAGTGCGTTCTTAGTCCAGAGTCCACAGTCTGTACTGGATGGCAGGCTTATAAAGAGAACCTGTCACCTCCGAATGCTATCACACAGGAACTTGTTAACCCCTGTGTGATAGCAATAGAGTTAAGTGAAAAAAATAGAAGAAATTAAAGTGAAAAACTGATCAAAATAATGTAAAAAAAAAAGGAAAACATTATTAATAATAACCCGCAGAGCCCAACTTGAAACCCTACCATCCCACCTGAGACCTCACACAGCCCACCTGAGAGCCCCACAGGCTACCGGAGACTCCCCCAGCCCACAGGAGACTCCACACAGCCCACCAGGCAACCTGAGACCCCCCCCCCAGCCCACCCAC